>NW_006281100.1:136474-740901 GCF_000203795.2 Batrachochytrium dendrobatidis JAM81 | reverse complement strand
ATGTGGAGCACCTAGTGGTTGTAACAGCTGCGCTGTGCTCATGACAGCCGACCTAATAAAAAATGAAATATAATCATCCCATTAAAAAATTAACATATATAGTGTCACAGTAGAAATTACACCATAAACACTTGAACAAGCATGTCTATTCTTCAAGTATAAAGATACAAAATACTGCTCAAATAGACCAATCTTTCAAGGCAATATAATCCGTATAAGCGGTATATGAATATTTACATCAGTATACCCATAATATTTTGGACAAATAAAGATCAAGCTCACCAACTATTAATGCCAGGAACCAGCCCAACAGAGCTAAACTTGATACAGAAATCCTTGACATTGGGTCCAAGATAAAACACGACATAGCTGTCAAAGGAATTTACATGGACCGGATCAGATGCTGAGTTATCAGGCAAATTGGCTGATAGCCCATCATATTTGCTTGTTTTTTTTGTTGGTACTGCGTGTACGTTAGTACTATGGTTTACAGCGTCTTTACCTTTTGGTGACTTGCTAGCAGAAGATACAATAGTATCTTTATCTTTAGGAGCCTTTGGCGATTGAGGCTGAGTGGACTGCTGCGATCTACCTTGTCGAGAGCAAGGAATTGTTACATGCCTTAAAATGCAAAATGGTGTTTGTAAAATAGGGGTGAACCAATCCGCTCCAAATTGACCCCGAATCAAAAACAAGCCCTCGACAAACTCTTTACAGTCAAATTTGGTAAAGATAATCTGCAACTGCCGTTCAAGTCCTGAATATTCGTTTTGAGGGGTGTGCAAACCCAAGCCTGTTGTGGAAAACGGTTGGGATGAGGAAAGATCGCACCAAACACGTCCAAACCAACCTTGTTGGCGAATAAGAGTAAATTCCTCTGAAGAATTGGCAATAATATCAAAATGTTGTCCCAGTATAATTTCTTTACCAAGTTGATAAATAGTAGACTGGTGAAAAGGAAGATTAGAGTCGCTAATGGGAAGCTTTGTCATTATTATATCGCTCAACGGCCCCATGATCGTTGAGTCATAATCATCATGGAATGCATCTTTGTCGTGGTGACCGAGTTGACCATTTTCAGTATTATTATGATTTGAATATAACGGATATTGGGATTTAGAGTTTTCCTCGATAAAATTGGACAGGGCTGAAATATGGTTGGGAGAATATACATTACGTGAGAGCATATTGGATTGCATATCGTTATCTAAATCATCATCGCGTAAAAGTTTTAGATGGTGCAGTGAAAGTCCAGAAGGTGATTGAAATACGGACGAAGCTGCTGGTATACTGCAATCAAGATTTTTGGTTTGAGAAGGCTGGTGTCTCTGCTTTCTAGGTGACGAGGTGTTATTTCGAATGGTGGGAGAAGTATGATGGTTATTATGGGATTGTCTAGAATAGGAACTAAAAGACAAGGGTGATTTTACAGGAGAGGATTGTGATGTAGACTTGAAAGCCTTGGTGCGCTTCCGATTGGGCGTTTGCAACTCAGCTGCTGATGGAGGGCTGTACCTTTTTCTAGGACTCAGCAAATCCATGGAATGTATATCGGTCGTTTTAATTGACGATGCGGATCGTCCATTTGCTACTGCAGCGGCAGCAGTAGCTGCTGCTGCGGCTATAGCAACCGCAGCTGTTTCATCAAATCGACGCCGTCCCCTGGGCGTATTACTTAGAACAGGAATTTCTGACGGAGTATAAGGTGCATCGTCTTTCAAACTATGTTTAGATTCTTCCTTGTGTACTGGCAATGGTGTGCGTCCACCGGCGGGAATATAAGCTGTAGTGTCATCAGCGCCACGCTCTTCCAGGCAGTTTAAGCTAGAAGCTAAAGATCGCTTCCGTTTTGAAGAGGGGGTGCTTGGAGTACGCGCATATGTACTAGATGCAGTCTTCAAACTAGATTGAATCATAGCATCGGACTTTGAACCTGCGCCAGCATTAGATCTGGCTTTTTTTAAACTACGAGGAGCGTGTAATTGAGACTGAGAAGATGGCTTGGTATGGTGGGCTAAATCCAATGAATTGGGTAATGGCTGTGAATGGGAATAAACATCGGATGAGTAAGATTGTTTATGAGGTTCAGACTGGGTTTGATGTTTTTCATCGGCTTCCGTAGCATTAGCATGGGTTGACGGCTGTGATGCAACAAGATCGTCAACTGAAGCATTTGACTGTAATGAATGACTACGCTTAATATGCTCCTCATCGCTTCGTCCAGACTTGACATTTTTGAGATTTTTAGATTCTAAAAACGATTCAAGAAACGCAGTGGTGATTGTGCCATTAGGAGCAGCATGGCAAACCGACATCCACGTATCTACAAGCATCTCCTCAGGAACCTTGGAAAGCAGCTGGCAATGGGATTGGTATGCAGGTGGTCGATATGCAGGGGGCAATTTGGATGCAATCTCAGAGTAGACTTTGTAAGAGATAATGTACTCGTATGTGGTAGACTTTGAAAACCCTAGATTGCGCTTGGTCCACTCAAGAAACTCACGCTGGTTCTTCACAAGTTTGTCCACGTAGTAGAGGCGATGCAAAGTCTGGCCAATAACCACGAACGAAGAAACGTTTTTGGTCTCGTTCAAGATACGATTACGATGCTGATCCAACGACAACGGGGGTTGGGAGTTGAGTGACAGCAACAATGACGGGGTTTCAGCGTCAGCATTTCCAGCAGCATCGTTGCCAGTGTTTCCTACACTATGATCCTGGCTTTCAAATTTCTCAAGATCTAGACCCATGGATGCGAATGTATTGTTCACGCCTTGACGAAAGGCTGCAGAGCCCACCTGAGCAGCAGTTTTTGAAGCTTTTGAAGCTTTTGCTGCAGCCTTGGATGCCGATTTAGATGTATCGCCATTATCAACTATGGGTAATACAACAGCAGTTTTTGAATTATGAGCTGCAGTGCCCGAATGGGTTGTAGAAGGAGCACTTGACATGGCTTGAAATGAGATTACAATGTTGGTTATTCTAGACTCATCAGCCGAGTAATTCAAATGATAGCAAGGGAGTCGCAAAAAGAAATGATATAAATGAATTAAAGTTTAGCAATGAATAAAATTAACTATCTTATATAAAAGAAGTTTAGTAGCAGTCAAATCCTTACTCCTCTTATTTCAAAACCCTGTTGTTGTTTGGGTTGTAATTTCCAATGTCCTACTTCAAGTTCTGAATCTTCTTAATTTTTATGATTTTATTTACAATTTGTCCAATTTTTCTAGATTGTCCAACGACAAAATTCGATAACACCAACATATTGCAGCCATATCCACGTAAAGCGGGCCATTAGATAGCAAAGTATAATAAACAGCCAGTCTTATGACATGATTGTTGTCAATTTACTGCACAACACTGTCCTGAATTCTTTAGTTGATTAACATCTAAAGTTGCATTCTTGCGATCATTGGTTTTTGAGCTAGAGCGTAAACGTATCTGATATTAGGATACAACAAATACGAGTTTGCAGTTTGACACTGTCAAAACAAACCCAATGTCTGAATTGCAATCAATGAGTCTGATGATCGTACAATATATGGCTATGCCCAATAAAAACAGTATCAGCTCAAAGCCATCATTTGATTGTGCGCACCATCGTGATTAGACATTGTTCAAAAAGATGGACAATGCCAAAGTCAATCTGTAATAGGAAAGCGCAACAAATATTTAACCATTATTTATTCTGAAGCAAAATAGAGGCTCCGACTGCAAGATAAATACAGAAGTGTTCCATTTTACGTGAATACGACTAGTGGTCAAAAGGCGAGGAAAAGAAAAGCAATATAGAGGTAGACTTGGTGCAAAGTAGGGAAACAAAAGCAATATTTAAAAGCACTTGCGATGAACAATCGAAGGGCCAGACTCGTCATACTCCTGTTTCGAAATCCACATCTGTTGGAAAGTAGAAAGCGAGGCAAGAATGGAGCCACCAATCCAGACAGAGTATTTGCGCTCTGGAGGAGCAACAATCTTAATCTTCATGCTGGATGGAGCAAGAGCAGTGATCTCACGCTGCATTCTGTCGGCAATACCGGGGTACATGGTGGTGCCTCCAGAAAGAACAATGTTTCCATATAAATCCTTACGAATATCAACGTCACATTTCATAATGGAGTTGTATGTGGTTTCGTGAATACCAGCAGATTCAAGACCAAGGAATGAGGGCTGGAACAAAGCCTCGGGAGCACGGAAACGCTCATTACCGATGGTAATAACCTGACCATCGGGAAGCTCGTAACTCTTCTCAAGAGCTGAAGATTGGGCAGCAGTCTGCATCTCCTGTTCAAAGTCAAGAGCAACATAGCAGAGCTTTTCCTTGATGTCACGAACAATTTCACGCTCAGCAGTGGTAGTGAAGGCGTAACCACGCTCAGTGAGAATCTTCATGAGGTGATCAGTAAGATCACGACCAGCAAGATCGAGACGAAGAATGGCATGGGGAAGCTATTAAAGGAATTTAAAAGCAAAACAAGTTAGATTACTCAGCGACAATTACACAAGACACCACAATAAACTTACAGCGTAACCCTCGTAAATGGGAACAGTGTGAGTAACACCATCTCCAGAGTCAAGGACAATACCAGTGGTACGTCCAGATGCATACAGAGAAAGTACAGCCTGAATAGCGACATAGAAAGCAGGAGAGTTGAAGGTCTCGAACATAATCTGAGTCATTTTCTCACGATTGGCCTTGGGGTTAAGTGGAGCCTCAGTAAGCAAAACGGGATGTTCTTCGGGAGCAACGCGAAGCTCGTTATAAAATGTATGATGCCAGATCTTTTCCATATCATCCCAGTTTGTGACGATACCGTGCTCAATGGGGTACTTGAGCGTTAGAATACCACGCTTAGATTGAGCCTCATCACCGACATAAGAGTCCTTCTGACCCATGCCAACCATAACACCCTGGTGACGGGGACGACCAACAATGGAGGGGAACACCTAAAAATCAAACAATTGGTTTTAAAAATCGGTCACAAACAGTTGCAATCTTTGTTTTTTCGAACTAGAGCACGAACGTATCCAAAATTTTAGGATATATCAAAGAAGAGTTTGAGGACAGTCAAATTCAATATCTGGATTTCAATGGATAGATCTGGTTTCAAGCTTGATGATTGTACAATGCATGGCTATGCAAAAAGTGAAGACAGGGTAGATTTAAAACTAGAGTTTGACTAAACATCATATATGAACGCTGTCCATTAAGAATTGAGCGTCATTAGAGTAGTAGTCAAACCAATTTGTAGTAGCAAAGCACGAGCATCTAGACATTGTCTATTCCAAAGCAAAATAGTGAAAGCCGCTAGGATAATTACAGAAGCATTCTATTTCACTTGGATACGACTGTAATTTATATCACTTCAAATAAAGGAGCGGTAGGACAAGGGGCGGTAGCATTTTTAATGATAATTGACCAATAAAAATGATCAAAATAGAAGGCGGCGTTTTAATGCAGATGACGCATCGCGTTATGCTGGACAGGGCAAGCCAACTCGAGTTTGCAAACCAGATCTTCAAAGACTAGGACAGTAGATATGCAAAGAGGCCTTAAACTAAAAAATACTTACAGCACGGGGAGCATCATCACCGGCAAAGCCGGCTTTGCACATACCAGAACCGTTATCAATAACAAGCTATATTTGTAAAAAACAAGTAGTGGAATAAGGAGCATGAATAGTCCCGCATTGATGATGGAAACCCCATAACGAATTCAAAATATCCATTAGACAAGGGTCATAGAGAAACAAAAATGAAAACAGTAAAAGCAGTAGGTTAGTAAACATGTTGCACAATAAGAGTAGATAAAATAGCAGACATAAGCTGGACATAGCTACTGCTGCCATATCCAAAAGAAAGGCAATACATCTGTAAAGAGTGCAATAACAGCACTGAATAGCAGTGGGCGTGAACACAATATAATGGAGCACAAGGTAGTAGCAATAAGGAAAACCTACAGCAGCTGGATCGTCGGACATATTAGATAGTAAGAAGGGGTAACTTGAATATAGATTCTTGTGATGGAAAGAGAAGAAATAGGGAAAAGTAACCGGAATTTGTAGGAAATTTTCGTGTGGATGACTGGTGGCGGATCTAGCTGAAAGTGTGGAGTGAATATTGAGCCAGGGAACAAACAGTGCATTGCTTTAACTAGCCGATCGACACTCCACCCCAAGTTACTCGTATTTTATTGTAAGAGTCCTCATGTGCTGTCAACCCATTTTATACTAACTAGTTCAATGGCAAACTGGCCTTCTGTTCCATAAGTGCTAGCATAGGCTTCTCTCAAGATATCTTGGGATGTATATCGTATCTAAACCATAAGACTCAATAAGCTAGTCTATCCGCTACATGTTTAATTGTAATTGTAAAATATTGATAAGCAATACATCCGACTAATATAAATCAACAGGTGCAAAAATCTAATTCAGCAACATTAGCGAATCTAGCGACTCCAGCAACCAAGCCACGCTTTCATGTTTAGAATGCGCCACAGCTCCGCTCTAGAAGGAATCAAACCTCTGGACATTTCAACTTGGCTTGGATTTGCTTGCATGGATGGCTAATACGTCAATCTCATGTCCAACTAAATACTCGTTCCAACTCCAAGCTACACTTGTTGGAAAACTACTTTTCATATAAACACAATCTATATGGCAACTCAGTGTTACATATATCTTGATCAAGACAAATCTTGTTTTAGACAAGACAAGCGAGTCTATGGGTGAGATGACCCGCACTTTCCACATTTCAGTGCTAGAGCTTAGTCTTGACGTTGCTTCCATGATCAACCATTGGTTCACTAAGCCCTGTGATAACACCATATTTACAGCTGTATTCATGTAGAATGAAATTTGAATATATCTTGGTGGCTGCCTCTTCAGAATAAATAATGATTAAATATTTGCTCTATTTTCCTGCTACAAATTAACTTTATTGGCATTCTCAATTCAATAGATACAGCAACCATTTATGATACTGTCAAGCTATGGGTTTAAATCAGGGTTGTCCTCACTGAGTAATCATACAGTGTACAATCATCAGATTCATTGATTGCAATTCAGACATTGGGTTTGTTTTGATAATGTCAAACTACAGACTCGTATTTGTTGTATCCTAAAAACTCGGACACGCTCACGCTTATAATTCAAGAGAACAAAGATCACACATTTCAGTAGTGCAACTACATGCCAATCACCTAATGTTTACCTGTAATGAAGGGAGAGTTGAAGATTGAGCATATGCAGAACTTACTGGAGCTGTGATGTAAACACTTGTTTGGTTTTTATAACAAAAATAATCACAAAAACCTGTGAAATTTATCAAATTCACAACAATATTACTCTGTAAATCTGATATGAATTAGCTTTAACCATTTCATGAAGCTGACTGTTTATTCTACACCGACACCTTTATTATGTGCTTTGTTTTAGTGAACAAGGCTAAATAAAAGTCAAGACATGCACAGTTTTAGTCTTTGATTTTTGCTATTTAGAACTGTAAACATTACTTTTGTTTATTCGCTGTTTCATCGTCGAATACACTGGGTCATTTGTTTTCCTTTTTAGTATGACATCCATGAATCATATTTTTATACTTGATGATTCCCACTAAACCTTTCAACTGGATATGAATTATTCCTAGATGAGAAAACTGCAATGTCAGCAGTCATCGTCCACATGATGACATGTAGGAAAGTGTTGAATGATTAAGCCACGTAAGATATTGCAGACGATATGCAAGCACTGTAAAGCTTATCTACCAAAGCAAATCAAAGTGTCAAGGCAGTGTTTACAAATGCATTGCTTTTATAGCAACTGTAATGGCGCTTGAGAAGAAACTGCAATCAAAATGGCTTAACAAAGATTGAATGAACAAATATGCAAGAGCTGTAGGTATCGTTACTGAAAGGCTCGATCATCGATTCAAAAATTCATCATAGTACATTTATTTAAAACAGAGATAAATGAATACATCACTATGCACTACTACATTACCGAGACAATTTTTTCAATAAAATAAAGTAATTTACTTTTGCATTTGTCGTTCATATACTGTTTTTCTAGCAAGCAAATGGGATCAAATGGTCACTTGTTGGATAAATACTACATCAAGGTATTGGACTTGGCCGCTGCCCATCTTCAGAGAATAATTTAGCTCTGAAAATTGATGCATGGCTCAACATTGAAAACAAATCTATCATCAACTACATGATTAGAACAAACGGAATGACATTTTTGGAATCTCAACTGTCGTGGAAAATCATTTATCAGACTTTATTGCGATTGATTCTTTGGAACAAAAAGGTAATGAACTATCAGGCACGGTTAGCAACAGTACAAATGCAAACCGATTTGTCTGGAATAATCTAAAAGCCAAGTATCTTGAATTTTTTTATGAATTGCATGGTCTGGTCAAAAATATTTGCTACAAATAAATCTGGAGTGGTCAAGATATAGCTGACCATCTCAAAAATGATCTTTCTAAAAAGATGATAATATGATTTGACCCAAAGATTACTTGCTAGCATCTTTAAATTCAAGCTCAAAACTTTTGTATGGAAATATAATTTGAACGATTTGCCTGATAGCAATACTATTTATAAATTAGGTTAAATATATTCATTAATAAAATGATTATTGGCTTAAATTAAAACCTTTAGCTTAATTTTAATTATGCAAAGCTCATATCTTTGTACAAGAATGAGCACCAAAGAGAAACATCAGTAAATTAAGGTTTATAAAACAATATTGTTCAGTAAATTTAGCACAAATCATGTCAGTCCTGAAAGTCTATTATGCATTTTGACACTTATTTAGTGATCCATTTTACGTGAATGTGACTGTATATAGAATCTCGGTGATAAAGTAGTAAAACATTAATTTGTAGTAATACTAACAGAATCACCTCGTCAAATTAAAACATTTCGTAATAAACAAAACACTCTTGGCTTTGAATTTTTTCATTTGACCAACTCAAATTAACAATATTGTAATTCATGAATATATATCATGACTCTTACACAATGGTTTACAGTCTGCTATCCTTCTACCCCAATTTGTCTTGTAAACACTCAACCGTCTGCTCAATGGCACTTTTTATTTATCAACAATCACAGTATTTTTCTGTGCTATCAACTGCTGTCACTTGAGTATATTGTACCAATCAACTACTGTAAATTAAATTTATCAAGATAAAAGTATATCGATAACTGTTACATGCAACTTTGATTAAAAGGTAGATTTCAAACATTGTATTCAAAGCTTGTATCAAAAAGTATTCGACACTAAGCCAAATCTCAACTACCAGTAAATGAGTTTACGTTTTAAAACAGTTTTGCATAAATAATTTGAATTAATTAAATATATTTTTAAAAGACAAACATTTTGCAATTTTGAACTACAATCATCTACCAATTGAAAAACTAAAGCAACTAATATAAATAGGCAAGTAATATCATTATTCGTGCTATTGCAATAACATCGTGCATCACTGGTTGAAAATAAACGCAAAAGACACACACACTAACAATAGAATCAAACAGGAGTAGTATGTGTAGGGCACCGAATGATACCAGTTTTTATCAACAACGATTTCTGTTTTACTAAATCAATATTTAGTAAAACAAGAACGGTATTGATTATTCTGAGTGAGATTTGCTGGCGTTTGAGAATGAATTCATTGCCCTGTCATTGAGGGCAGTTCGTGTTTTCGAAAGTGCCATTTTTCACGCGGTTTTTTTTCACTTCTTTTTTTCCAAAAAAATGATGGCGTCAGAACTCTGGGTCAAGCTTGGAAGCTACAACGCAGTTGAAGTCTCTACTGAAGGATGTCGAAATGTCGACAAATTTCTCAAGGCTTGCAAGAGGGAGCTCCCCCGCTTGCTTGACGCTTACGACTCTGCTCAACTTTCCCTCTCCACCACTGCCGGTGGTCCTGCTCTTCGACCTGGTCTTCTGCTGTCTGATATTCTCTCTCAGCCTGGCTATGTGGAAAACACTGCCAAGGCTCCTCTCTTCATCAGTGTTGCGGACAGTTCTGCTCTACAGCCTTTGGTCCCAACATTTTGGAGAGCAACTGGATCAATCACTGGAGCTCGAAAGATGGGATTTTGTCGTGGGATGTATAGAAATGCTCAAACATACCTTGGCTTTTACGAGAAGCGCAATGGAATCAAGCAGGATCCCTTTTCTTACTAGGATGATGGGTTGTTGACGATCAATGTGCTATTTGAACAAAGAAGTGACGCACTCCACTTTCGTGCTGCTGTTTATGAAAATGTTGGTACTGTTTCTCCTCAAGGCGACTTGACTGTTTCTCTGTCAGTGGACCTGGCTTCAGATGCTGTGTTGGATGAAATGATTCTCGTTGGTCATTATGTACGCGACGATGACTCTCCACCAGACACGTCAAGGCCGCTCTCTGGAGTGACTGAGCTGTTTAACACTTCTCCCTTGTTTCGCTACCAACGGCTGGAAGATGAACGGTATTTTGGTGGTCTCTACAAGGCTGACCGGGCGCATTTGATTGACAAGCCTCTTTGTGAAAGGGGAAAGCGATTTGCAAAGTTTCAGGACAACGAAAACAACTTTCTGGCGTTAAGCAAGAGAGTCCATTGCTGGTTTGATGCTCTTTCAAATGTCAGTGAAAAAATCCCTTTCTTCAAGTTGATGATCAAACACGTCTCTTCAAGTCAGGATCCCGCCAATGATTTCCGATATCGTGTCTTGCTCACAGTGGAAGCATATAATGCGGAGACCGCCAGATTGTTCTTTCCAAGGCTCAAAGATGGTTTATTGGTTGTTAATGATACACAAGCAGAAACTTTTGTTTATGTCTTGAATCTTGAAGAATTCCGTGTATGTCTATCCTGGAAGAACGACAAGACTGATTAACTACGGCATTTCACTCCCGCAGTTGAATAAATTGAATATGCTTTGCATTATTGTTGATATCTGGCTCGTCTCGCCTAAAAACTGGTATGAGGTTTCCATTATGGCACAATTTCCCAATGAATTTTTATACTATGACTGTGAATAACGATTTCATATTGCTTTTTATTCAAGGACATAAATCGTCTTCAATCACCTGTAAAACGTCTAGATGCGAGATTTCGAATGTAACTCTTGATAATGTTGCATAGACAGAATGCAGTTCATCAATCATTTCCAGCCTGTCTTTGGCGCGCTGTCTTGATTGTTTCCAATGCTGATTAGGAGTTCTTTTAATTTGTTAATCGTTTTGGTGCTCAGAAGTTTGTTTCTCAGACCTATGCCTTTCTTCAAATTGGGTAAATCAATGTGGGCAAATATCTTACAATTGTAGTTTCCATTGTTTACTTCAAATGTCTGAACAGATTACAGCCTGGATCAGAAGAGTTGCTGCTCTCAATGATGCTGATTTGGACGAAGAGCTCAATTTGATCAACAAGAATTCACTTAATGCATTCGCTAGGGCAATCAGTCGCACACGTCGTCCCGAATTGGACTCTCATATTCACAGAAATGGTGCGTATGAACCACATCCCCACGCAGATACAATCAATTTGTTGCTTTCTATTGGAGAGAATGTACTGTCTGCGATCAATTCGGAAACACCAGTTAGCCCTGTTCCTTACGCAGTCAGTCCTTATATGGATGTCAATGCCAGAATCAAGATCTTGACCTGACGAATAAACATATACACGTCAGAACTACTAAACAAGAATCGTGTAATGGGACCGATGCCGAGATATTTGCAAATCAGACAATTCATTGGCCAAGACCTGCTTGCTCTCGAAGGATGCTTTCCAAATCAGGAGTTTGTTGATTACACTCGGCAAATGTTCAAATGGAATCACACAATGTGCCATTTGTACATTGCGTATTATCGGTTTCTGATTGACTATCCAGTGTTTGTGTACTCTGGCTTGCCTTGGACTACAATTCGCAATGAATGCATTCTCTGGAGGAGATGGCTGGATAGCGAGGAAGCAAATGCTTTACCAACATCCGATTATTCGTCGTCTTCATTCTGGGAGGGAACCTTACCACCTTATCGAGAGAACCAAAGTAAATCTAAACCAAGCGAATCTCCATCCAGCTTCCATTCGTTTGAGGAGGAAACGGAGGGCGAAGGTGTAGCAACTGGAAGTGAAATGGTGATTTCAACAAGTCTCAGCAATCTAAACATTTGAATCAATGAAATCTTCAGTTCTTCTTGATAGACTTTTTATACTTTTTCAATCTTTCCCTTTCGGCTTCTGCATTTGAGGCATAGTAGTCTCTGTAGCGTTTTCGTTCAACTTCCTTGTTATGAGAATAATATTCACGATACCATTTCCTTATTAGTCTTGTTCTTGAGATGAATAAGCATCCCAATTCCTGATGTATTGTAAGTAGTCCTTGTAATTTCTAATTGAGCTAATGGGTGTCATTTATTGTTACTCTAGAAAATAAGTTGCTCCAAATGTCTTTCTCTTTTTGTTGGCTGGGCCTTGAACTCTTGCCAGTTCTTGTAATTCTCTTTTGTTGCGACGCTCCTTGTTTGTCATTGTCGGCTCTCTGTGTCTCGGTTCAATCAAAAACGTCTCCGTTCCTTCAACTCTCTTGAGTTCATAATATTTGTAAGACTTTCCAAGAACATTGCCGTTATCATCTGAAATTGAGAACAAATATCCGTTCCCACTGACAACCGTATAAATGGCGCTGCTGTACTTTGGCACATATCCTTTTCTGAATGTTTGTTTACCTTTGAGTATCCGAACACGATCTCCAACTCTAATTGAATGCTTGGTAATTTTTACTTTCATTGACCCACTTGCTGGATTCTTTAGATACATTGATTCAGGAATATCATTTACACCACGGTGATAAGTGTTGTTGTAGTTGAATACAATATCTTCCAAAACATCAATGTATCTATTTGATTTCCTTGATTCTTGATAACGAGCAATGATATTCTCCAATGTTTTGTTGAATCGTTCAATCAATCCTTGTCTATTGTGGTCACCCACATTCACAGTGATGTGACAAACACCTTTTGCTTGCAGTAAGCTTTGAAATTTCCTGTTTAAAAACTCTGTGCCATTATCGCTTTGAATAAGAATAGGCTTTTGCACGTCAAGTATCAACTTCATTGCATCTGTAGTATCTGATTTCTTTTTCATCGCCACCACAAATGATTTCCTACTAAATACATCTATTGCGCACAAGAGATACTTGTATCCAGCATTCCATCTTGCATATTTAGACAAGTCAATCAAATCCACCTGCCATTGGTCATTGACTGAATAAATAGTTATGGGGCTGAATGCTGGCCTTCTTCGTGATTCTTTATGAAGTTGATGGACTTCTTGCTGGTCGAGAAACTTTATGATTTGTGAGATTGGAAGCTGTTTGTCCAGTTTCAGGTATAATTTCTGCGCTGAAATGAGGCCAGTCTTTGGATTGTAATACAATTCGTAAAGCTTATCCATAACCTAAAATAAGAAATTAAGTTTTTACAATTCAGCTGAAAGCGTTTCAAAACCTACTCGGAGTCGTTTATCATTAAACAATTTCATTCCTGTTTTTGTTGGAGAATACGTGTTCATCTGGTTGTTGTTGGCTCTGAAGCCATTATTACGAAATTCTTGGTTAGCATTGCCATTCAAGGCACTCAGATACTTGTATTTTGTAATTTCATTTTGCCCTTATTGATTCCCTTTGAACTAAACTTGTTTTCGTCACAATAGTACATTTTACTGGCCAATGATATAATGCAATCTCCTTCATATTCCAACTTGAACAGCCCAGGAGCTCTACTGTCGTATAACTTGTTCTCTAGAGTATCATCTCTTTCCAGCCAGACTTGCCTTTTCTGTTTGAACTCGCCTAATAGATGTGGTTTCACTACGTCTTGTAACGAACTCCCAGAAATGGCAAAATATGCCGAATCCGTGTCCATCATACAATACTGAAAGTCACTTCTATCAATGTAATAATCCACAAAGTCGTAGTAAAACTGCAGCATTCGTAACTTTGCCAGTTGGTACACTTGGAAGCCAATCTGTATGGGCAAGCTTTGTTTGAATGCCGTCTTTTTGAACCGAAATTCAAATCCATCAACAAGGTCTTGATGACCAATGTAATCTTTTACCCTTCTGACATTTTTGTTGTAGTTATTAGGACCAACAATCTTTACTGTCTCGTGTTTCAAGAAATCTGTGATGCATTTGCCATAGGAAGACTTTCCCATCAACTTCATCATTTCTCCACGTAGTTTATAATCAGGACTTGTATCTCCGGCTCTCCTTTCATTAGATACTTGTTGAGCAAACGACTTAAATGGTGCTTTGCGTTCGTACTTGACAGCATATGTGATATTTGATACCATCAATCCGTGTTCAAGATACCATTTCAGTAATTCAGTAGGAAACAACATCTTGTTGCCAAACATACTCCCAATTAGTTTCTTACTCTTGTAATTTGGTTTGACCTGTGCTTTTGTGTCACTGCTGAGGTCTTTGTATTGAATCTCTGTATTTTTGAATATCGGTGGCATCTCTGCAAAATGTTCCTTTACATGCTCAGGTACCGCAATATCGCATTCAATCTCTCCAAAAAACGATCCATTCATAACATCTTCCAGTATATCAGGATACGGCTCAATCATTTTATGCTCACCACAAGGCATATCTTGACTGAGGGCCCAGAGATACAACGCATTCGCATCATATCCAAGAATCTTCTGACAAAGCTTGCCTCCTCTTATTCTTGTCTTGTTCCTCTCGTGATAGTGATGAAAAACGATACTTGGACCACCCACAAGATTATCTCTGTACTTTTGATACAGTTCTTCGTTTCCTTTGAACAACTGAAACTCGCACTCCTCTTTTGTGTTCCAAAGATATTTCAAAGTAAGTCCAGGAATGGAAATGCCATCCTTGTGCATATCGAGATTCAAAGATCGAAAGAAATTGCAAAGTTTCTTTGTCGCTTCCACGCCAGGTTTAACATCTAAATTGTTGTAATCCATTAGCAAGTCGTATAAATTTGTATATTTAGAGTGTATTTCAATGTGTTGTTTTGATGATATTGCTTCACCTTTTAAGTCATTGTAAAACCACTTTTTGGATGGAATGGGTGAATGTTTGAGAAGTTGGATGACATTACCAGAATATTGCTTCAGTTCTGGATGCTCATCAGCGTATTTCGTCAAGTTTTGGGTTACCTTGAGTGGGAAGATGCCTTTGTGAACTTCAGTGTCAAATGCCTTCAGAAACTTTTCTAATGAGGTATTTGGAGCCAGATATGCAAGAATGTCTTTGAAAGTAAAGGAACCATTAGATATCATTCTGCATTTATTGTTGCATTTGATGATGCCATTTATCTCCTCGTTTGTTGGCATCCTAAACTCGCAACCCCAAACAGATTTCATACCGTATCCCATCTGCTTCAACTTTGCCTCCTTTCTCATCGTCTTCTCATACAACACGTTCATTTTGTCTCCTGTATGGGGATTAACATCATCAGGGTGATAACACTTTCGGCAGCCGTGAAAGAAGCATCCATTGAATTCATAGACTGTGTTTGTCTCTCCATCATACCCATCAGCATTGTATCGTCCAATTCTTTTGTTTTGTTCAATGTTGCGTCCCAACTCTTCCTCAATTGAACGAATCCATAACTTTTCACTCTTTGATACATTTCCGTGTTTCTTGTTATATTTCATCAACACTTGTGGGAGGTATTTCTTTATAACATTGATATCATACGAAGAACTGTTGAATCCATAAACTGGAAGAGCATCAAGCCATTCAAGTAATTGACCACGCAACTGCTTTCTAACCTTTTCATCCTCCAAAGCTGTTATCATTCCAAAGAATTTGGAGTACTTTGGATACAGGAATTGGAGATATTTCTTTCGTATGTCATTCATCCTCGTCATCATTTGTTCGAGAGCTTGTACAGGTGTACTCTCAACTGGGATAAATTCGGCTTGTAATTCTTCACTTCCAATCAAACTAATGCTCAAAAGCTCGTGAGTGCCAATATACTTGAGCTTGGAGTTCGTCGTAGATTCAACGGGCTTTAACCACGTTTCAAAGTCAAAGTAGATGAAATATGGATAGAATCTCAATTCTCTTGGTACAATAATACCGTTCTATTCAAGATTCTCAAACACACTGAGCTTTGGTTGATAGTTTCCATCTTCGAATACAATCTTTGGTTTCTTGCAAATATTCAGATGTGGTTTAATCTTTTTGAACTCGCTGAAGAATGAATGGCATTCAGGGCATTGAAAGACTTTGGTTAACTGAGATAGGTTGGTGCTATAAGAGAAATGATGGAGGTTCTGTTCTGAATCAGTGTAAACGTTCAAACACAGTGGAATCACAGTTTTTCCTAGAATGTCGTTCCATCACAGCTTTCTTTCCGTTAAATCGGTAAATATTGATGTTTACGCTGAAATGGTCCTCAATGCTATCTAGTTCTTGGATATCCACGCCAGGATAGCTCTTGTCAGGCTTGACTTTGTAATAGTTCTTGTAAAGCTCTTTTGATTTCGTTGACAATCTATCTAATCTCACATCTTGATACTTGTGACGAGCCAGGCAAAACCAAAAACACATATTGCTTGCTACGCTTTCAAACGAAACAATACTCTTGCTGTTTTTGATGAAATCAGGCAGTTTAATGGAGGCTCCAATAGGAATGCCTTCCAACGGAGTTGTTAGCAACACATATTCGTATATTCTTTCAATGCTTCACTTTGAATTAGGTCTTTTCAGTCGTTCCACAATATCATCGCCTTCAAGTTGTTCTAGAATATCATCCACTGAATTGTTGACTAGAGGACGCTCATTTACATTGAACAATGAAGTATTCCCAGACGGATAAAACTGCATTTTCTCGTATGTTTCCACATTTCTCAGAATGTATCCGAATTGAAGTCAAACCAATACCTGAGTTTGATTGTGATGATTGTTCAAGATATTCCTTGTAAGTTCATCGAATTCAAGAAACAAGTGTCGTGTCCGTGGATTGTTTTTGATTGTGGTTTAAATAGATATTTCTTAATATGATATCTTGAAAACAGTCTCTTCTCTTGTCCGATTCGTTTTCTTTCCTGCTTCTGAAATTTCAAAAGTTGTAAATATGCTTTTGTTCCTTCTAATCTGCTGCTAAATCCTTGAATTCGCTTTCTGAATCTGAGTTTAACTTTCTTGATTTCATTTCTCTTTCTTTTCAACAAATAGTAATCATTTCTCTTATATCTTTCCTTTTCTTTTTCTTTGTGGTCAAGAGCAAGTCGATGGTCCTTGCCTCATTCTTCATTTCAAAGTTCACTTTGTACAGTCCCACATCCCTTGTATTTTCATCCAACATTTGCTCGGTTTCATCCAACATTTGATCCATTTTCAATGAATTTGATATTCGTCGAGAAAATAAAAATTCAGTTTTTCTTAAATTACCGTGTCTCAATTTATGAATATTTATTTTGTTGCTATTTCTCAAACAAATGACTATAGAATCGTTTCTTATGAATGTGCCAAGTAAATTTGGTCCTGGCACAGATCCTAGTCAGTACCCGATTGGAACCGTTAGAATGGGTCAGGATAGAAAACTTTACATTGTAAAAAAGATAAACAATCGACGAATTTGGATTCCTTTTCAAAGAATTTCAAGTTGAATTCCAAAATTTATTTTCTTGGCAATGATTAAAAATCAATAATGTTGGTCATTCCAAGCTGCTCTTTACGTTCCAAGTACATCCGCACCATCCCGATCAATCAAGTCATTCTAGATCCAGTAAACAAGTTGAAGTATATCATTGAAGAGAAACGCTCCAACAACAATACGCTTTCAAAGGTTGCTTCCCCATATTTTGGCGACGAAGAACCACTCGTATTGGAAGTCAGCGATGAAAGCTTGAAGATTGCTAATCCAAACCGGTTCAATCCTTCAGTTTTGATGAAAAACAGGATTGCAGAGTTGAAAGATAAAGTTGTACAATTGAACAATCATTTAAGCCCATCATCAAAGTACGAGCGAATCAAGTATTATCTTGGAGATGAAAAGTAGCATTCTGACGGCAAGTATTTATACACCGCTAGAGATGGAATCATTTACGCCGTGAAAATGAATGGTTCTTTAGAAGAAAGTGAATTGGAACTGGAAGCCTTTATCAAATCAAGCTGGAAGAATCCTGATGTGTTTCATTCATTGATGTTGGGTTAGAAGCGACTACAGTCCAAATTGTTAGAGCTGTTGTCAAAGGAATCGATTGAAAAAGAAATAGTCTTTTAACTTGGTCGCTGAATAATTCCATTGAAAAATTCATCTTCGCTTGCGAGGGAGACAGAGTCTTCATCTTCACTATCTACTGAACTTTGTACAAATTCAACACTGCGTAAATCAACTGGTAAACTTGCCATTTTTTCTGAATATGGCAGCTCTTTCAAAGTCCTAAATGACTTAATTGATACAATTGTTTGTACTTCATACACTTTAGAGATAGCGTGTTTGAAATAGGCATCAACCCGAATGGAGCTTGGTGAAATGACCACTAACAACCATTTATCTTGCACTCTTATTGCTAGCAGCACCATTTCATTCAAGATGACTGCAAAGTCGGATTGGAGTTGATGAGCATTGATCAATCTGAATCCATTACATTGCCATCTCAAGTGTGACAATAGTACAAACGAACCTTTTGGTTCCTTATCGTTTCTTTCAACCCAATCCAATCGCTCGCATTGAGTAGTTATATGATTCTTGAAATATTCTGGGTTTACTAGTTCTTGACAAAAAAGACATTTAGAAGCAGCATAAATGCAGGTATCAGTGTGATTGATCAAATCCCATTCGAACACTGTCTTTTTACATAGCAAATATGGACAATCTACCAGATATTCACGTAAATTTCTTTCCAGTAGTTTGTTGTCGAAAAGAGTATTGTCTCTACAGGATAGGCAACTGTCTGATCTTAACTTGGCATAGCAAGGAGGGCAAATAAAGTGCAATCCATTATTGCATTGGTCAAATGGGGGATGTGTAAATTCTAGACCGATGATGCACTTGAAAATCTTCTCTCTGTATTCTGTGTTGGATGATTATATCTTTCTCCTCGCTCATTTATATATCTACCCAGAGATTTTATTATTTGATAATTACAAGAGTAAGAATGTTCCGCTCACATTTCGATAAAATAATTGAACAAGGATATAGAAAGCAACCAATTAATGCGACTGATTGCCCTAGCGAATGCATTAAGTGAATTCTTGTTGATTAATCTGAGCTCTTCTGCCAAATCAGCATCATTCAGAGCAGCAACTCTTCTGATCCAGGCTGTAATCTGTTCAGACATTTGTAGTAAACAATAGAAATTACAATTGTAATTTTGAGGCGTTGAGCATCCATTACAATTGTAATTGCTTGTAATAAGAACTATAACAAAGCATAAACAGAAAACGAGTTCATATATTTCTCAAGAGCTTATAAGAACTTCAACTGTTGCCCTGATGACCTTGACATATCGCTGCAAATCATCTTCAAATTGCATCTTGCCATTACATCTTCTGACCAATCCAGCAATCTCCAATGCGGCCCATTCGATGCTCTCCAACAATTCTCACTCTTGCAGCGACTTTTCACAATACCCAACTTGTCGGCGTTTGGAGTCTTGACTGCGGCTTCCATCAATCCAGTATAATGAAACTCGCTGTTTCCTTCGTAGAACTTGTCCAGGATCTGGTTTGGCATAGCCCAACGGCTGTTTTTCAATACGGAAGTCAACAACCTTCGCCTTTTTCACCGACCTGACCAAAGTTTGAGGAGTTGGTCGTGCAATCACCAAGGCAGAGGATGCGAGATATTAAATCCAATTGCAGTAGAGCAGCTTTGTTTGTTGTATCCTTGGTCAAGCTGGACAATAAGACCAAATGACAATCCTTGGTGGCGATGTAGATAGTCTTCTTTGTGCCGTAAGATGGGATGATGAAATGAGATTCAGGACCGACTCCAATATGATGCAGGAGCTTGTAGACGAACAACTCCTTTGTATCTGGCGGTCTGATTCTTTTAACGCTGTCCTCTGTGGGCCCGTCTTGACTCAATAACAAACACTTTGCGTTCCATTGCTGACACGGAAACGATGGGACATCGGTATTTTGAATAAGAGACAACATAAAATAATAAATGTTCGGGTAGAATAGTTGACAAGATGTAAAGTGAAGTGTTTGTTATTGAGTTAGTTGGGGAATGCCTTCTTAATTTGGTCAAGTTCCAACTCCAATTTTGCATAACCTTCAGCTGCGCGCGAATGGGCGACTTGGGGATCTAGTTCTGATTCAACTCTTGTCAGATCAATCAGAATGGCTTGAAAATCATAGAAATCCGTTTGGCTATTCCGCTTTGGTAGGAGAGCAACGTGGCGAAAACATAAATCCATATGTGACGATAGTTTGTCAGCAACGGTAGACAGTGCTTCTTTGGCAGCCAACAATGGGGACACTTGGTAGGCATCCAACTGCTGGGTATTGACGCAATCTTCCAATTCTTCACTGAGCAGGTCGTAGTTAAACTTTGAGCTTATCTTGTTCCAGGTTTGAAGCGACGAAAACTTGCATCTGTGTGGATTGAAAGGCATACAAAAAGGCATCAATAGACCAGATCGGCCATTCAGATCAACTATGCGACACTGCACTTGCCAGAGCGTTTCCCATCGGTTTTGCTCATCTTCTAGCGCCTTTCAAAGAGCATCCAGATCTTCATCGTGATAAAGAAACTTGATCACTGCCAAATTGCCACTTTCTGAAGTAACCAACACCACACGACCATCTCCTCCGCGATGAAAATATGACAAGATGTAGAAATTGCGAGTCTGCTTGGGTGGCATTGCATACTTGAAATATTCCAAGCGCTTGGGAAGTGACTTGTACTGGATTGATGTGGCAGTGGCGTACACATATCTTGAACGGTCATCGATGAACTTGGTAGGATTGTAAACTGGAGTCATTGACACTTTGTACAACAGAGTCGCCAGGCATTCAATCAATTCAGGATCACAAAATCGATAGGTCTTTGACTGGAATATCTTCACTGCTCCTTCTGTGATCGCGTATTCATTGGCACTGCCTGCAAGACACAGTTCGTCATACCGTTCCTTTGAGTCACTTTCAGCTGCCTCCTGCGAGTCTTCAAACCACAGGATTTTCCACTCTTCATACGTTGTATACACGCCAAAGACATAGCGGACATTGAATGAATTCCGTAGGTCAACCATATAATCCACAATCTGATAAATATCGTCCAAATTCGAGCCGGGGACCTTGACTTCGGCAACACCAGTAATAAATGCTGTGTCTTTAACGAATACAATTGCATCTGCTCTGTTGCCTTGCTTTTTATCCATTATCTGAGCAAAGGAAAAGGTTTGTTCTCGGTAAACATCCAACGATTTGAGAAACGGGCAAACTCTCGAGCAATCTTTCAATGCATTCTTGACATAAGTTTGAATGTCTATCTCTCCAGACCAATTATCGAGCGTATTTCGATCAGATAGCACGACTTCAGTCCAGAGAAGTGATCCTGTCTTGTTCAAGCGTTCCAGCTTGAGCTCTTGGAGTATGCCAAAGTTTCCAATCTCCACTTGAACTGTAATGCCGTAAATCGACTGCTGGCGAGTTGTACTTTTTGCACTGCTGTAAAGTTGCCTCCGTCCAAGGGGAGGAAATGCATTGGTGACGATATTCATATCAGCACCGGTAGTTCGTTGAGCAGAACTGTCCGCAACACTGATGAAGAGAGGAGCCTTGGCAGTGTTTTCCACATAGCCAGGCTGAGAGAGAATATCAGACAGCAGAAGACCAGGTCGAAGAGCAGGACCACCGGCAGTGGTGGAGAGGGAAAGTTGAGCAGAGTCGTAAGCGTCAAGCAAGCGGGGGAGCTCCCTCTTGCAAGCCTTGAGAAATTTGTCGACATTTCGACATCCTTCAGTAGAGACTTCAACTGCGTTATAGCTTCCAAGCTTGACCCAGAGTTCTGACGCCATCATTTTTTTGGAAAAAAAGAAGTGAAAAAAAACCGCGTGAAAAATGGCACTTTCGAAAACACGAACTGCCCTCAATGACAGGGCAATGAATTCATTCTCAAACGCCAGCAAATCTCACTCAGAATAATCAATACCGTTCTTGTTTTACTAAATATTGATTTAGTAAAACAGAAATCGTTGTTGATAAAAACTGGTATCATTCGGTGCCCTACACATACTACTCCTGTTTGATTCTATTGTTAGTGTGTGTGTCTTTTGCGTTTATTTTCAACCAGTGATGCACGATGTTATTGCAATAGCACGAATAATGATATTACTTGCCTATTTATATTAGTTGCTTTAGTTTTTCAATTGGTAGATGATTGTAGTTCAAAATTGCAAAATGTTTATCTTTTAAAAATATATTTAATTAATTCAAATTATTTATGCAAAACTGTTTTAAAACGTAAACTCATTTACTGGTAGTTGAGATTTGGCTTAGTGTCGAATACTTTTTGATACAAGCTTTGAATACAATGTTTGAAATCTACCTTTTAATCAAAGTTGCATGTAACAGTTATCGATATACTTTTATCTTGATAAATTTAATTTACAGTAGTTGATTGGTACAATATACTCAAGTGACAGCAGTTGATAGCACAGAAAAATACTGTGATTGTTGATAAATAAAAAGTGCCATTGAGCAGACGGTTGAGTGTTTACAAGACAAATTGGGGTAGAAGGATAGCAGACTGTAAACCATTGTGTAAGAGTCATGATATATATTCATGAATTACAATATTGTTAATTTGAGTTGGTCAAATGAAAAAATTCAAAGCCAAGAGTGTTTTGTTTATTACGAAATGTTTTAATTTGACGAGGTGATTCTGTTAGTATTACTACAAATTAATGTTTTACTACTTTATCACCGAGATTCTATATACAGTCACATTCACGTAAAATGGATCACTAAATAAGTGTCAAAATGCATAATAGACTTTCAGGACTGACATGATTTGTGCTAAATTTACTGAACAATATTGTTTTATAAACCTTAATTTACTGATGTTTCTCTTTGGTGCTCATTCTTGTACAAAAATACAGAGCGAGTATTCACATCACATTCGTGTTCTAATACATTTCACATTTTTGACATCTTTTCAACCTTCAGTTTTTCTTTTTTTAAAACAAACACTTGAAGTGGACATTACGCGACTGGCATGGAAACAACTGTTGCATTTCTAAAACGTGTGGTCTTTTTTGAGTCAAAACGCAAATGTATCCGAGTTTTTAGGATACAGCAGAGCTTGTTCAATGTCATGGTCATGCCAGATATTTCTGTTGTTGTAAAATCAACGTCTGCAATAGCAATCACAATGTATGGATGTGATTTGTGTAGTGACTTCTTTTTCCTTGTTTGTTTTCGGTTTGTAGTAAAGGAAATTTGAACTAAAAGTGTAAAAGTGTTGTGTTCCTACACGTTTTTTACTTTGTTGATCTGCCTTTACCAGATCCTCGACTCAAAAACAGCATTGTTCAGAAAACAGTTTTTGGCGGGTTTATCATTCTAATCATGTTCTTTTTATAATATATTGTCATGAAAACTAATACATCAAATGATTTATTGATGCCCTAACAACCCTGTAGTCATCAACACTTGGATGAGACGTTGTGAGCGCACTCATGGACCTTACCAAGCGCAAATGTTGGTCAACAATGTCAATGATTTCGACAATATTACTACAAAAACCAATTCTTGTGAATGACGGACAGATTGGCAACAATGAACATGTCCAGACTTTTGTTGACAATATTCAAACAAACTTGATGTTTGGATTGCAATGTACAAGTCTGTTATCAAACTTGGGACTGTACAATGTATGGCTATGTCAAAAGTAAAGGAGATGCTCAAAACTGTAGTTTGACTGTACTTTATATGTTGGACATTGTTTAAAAGGATTGAGTTTCAGTTCAACCATACAGGAATCCAAATGGTGGCGCAGTTGGTTGATGGAAATTGATAGTTGGCAATAGGCTTGTTTGATGGGTTAGCCGAAAATGTCAAACAAATTAAAAATTCACATCAATGTCAACAGGACTTTAGCATACAGACCGTTAGATCTAGATACAAACGCTTTGGGAGAATCAGGTCTCGTATGGGATGCAAAGGGTGAGTCATCCTTTTAATAGTGATTACAGCCAAAGTCCTTGTCGAGTATTTGGCTTGTACATTGAAACATCAACTGACAATAGTCTTATTCAACTCATCCCAGATGCACAGATCCTTCGCAGGAAATGGCGCATTATTGGTGGTTTTGTTGGCAGTCTTGTTTTGTCACCACTACAAAATACATTACATGGCCTTCCACTACTCCTGTCTCCCGAGCAAGTGCATTTTCTGATTTCAAATGGCGTAGGGGTACTCATAAATGATGAGCTATCACATTTAATCCCCACTGCTGCCGACATTGAATGTCAAAGGGTAGAACTTTCTGAACATATGGATACCTATAATGCTATGCAAATCAGATATGCTGCTCATATGACAAAGATACATCTTGAAACAATGCATCAAAAAGACACAACTGGAAGAATTCAATCTGCTCTAAATTCAAGTATTCCACCAAGTATTCCAGTCTCGACCAATCATCAATCTAATAGCCTGCCATGGTATAATGCGGTGCCGGTAGATCCTGGATTAGGAATGCATTTACAGAGCCGTCAGAATATTCGGAATACAGTGTTTTTGTTTTTGTGGCGTGCAGGTTGGTTTATTTCATCTGGCAGTAAGTTTGGTGGAGATTTCTTATTGTATCCTCGAGATCCGTCATTATGTCATGCAATGTATATAGTAAAGATAGTCGACTCAGATCAACAGATAACAGGAGCTGATATCGTTCGTGCTGGGCGACTTGCTACATTTAGTAAAAAGATCTTTATGTACTGCTACTTGGATCTCTTGACAGATAACGTCCATTCAATCCCCATTTCATGGGTAAAATAAAACAGTAAATCCGAATTTTTATAGCAGATCAATGGCATAGCTGTGATTACAAATGCATTTGAAAATTGAGGATTATCTTCAGTCTAGCCTCTCATTTCATGTCGTATATTTTATTGCATGACAAACTGTCTCAAGCACTAGGTGGGTGTTTTTTGAGAGATCTTAAGACACAGTGCGGTATCATACAGACTATGATGCCGACTACCAATAAATAAACGAAACTCTTTTGCTAATTCAAGGCATTCTTCCAACGAAACGTACTGGTTCAACTCGTCTATAAAAGTATCAAGTGACGCAGAAATCAGACTTTGAATTTTAATGGTGCGTTTGCTGTAGTCGTAGAGCAAACGCTTAAACTTTTTGTTTATACTTGTGGGTGCAATTCTTGCCACCTGTAAGATTGGTGTCAGTACAAATGGTGGTACATTTCAGAATGCATTCTATATTTAACAACAATTCCATTATTGCAATGGCATGTGAGTTTAACTCTAGGTTTCTTACCTTTTCCATAAACTGTCTAGGATCGTTTACGGAAAGTACATTTTTTGGCGGTAACAAAGGCTTGTCAAGAGTGACTGGAGTACTGATATTTTCAGCTTGTAAAATATGTTGAGCAGAATAAACTGGCCGAGACACGATGGGGAATGGTGTCAGGTTATTCGTAGAATCTGAAGGTACGATTGCATTGCAATGCAAAGTATGATTGGATGAATATTTTGTAGTTTCCAAACGTTGCTCGACGGCGCAGTCAAGGCTTGGCTTTTTGATTGTAACATGTCCCAATCAAAAAGTAGTGTTGGCATCAAAATCATACCATTTAAAAAAACAAGTCAATTACCTTTGATTGAACTGGTTGGAGTCGCGATGGATTTGAAAGTGGGTCGTGGATATGCTAAATCAAGCCAAAGTTAGCATACATTCTATTTCCAATAATCATACGGCAAAAATTGAACTTACCTGGTAAGTTCGCTTTACATATTTTTGAGAACTAGCAGAACCAAATCGCGAAGCATCTCGCAAAGGATCGTGCTCTAATTTTAAAGCATACTATCAAAAGGTACACAGATCCAGAAAAGGTGAGAAATGTAAAGACCTTAAAGTACGATAGATTTGGCTAAGCTTACATATGGAATTTTTTGTTGTGTGGTGTGAATAAATGGTGCAGCTTTTCCACAATTGATTGATGTGATTGGAAGAATCTTGTGTGTGATGGCCACAGGTCGAGATAACGGATCTGCAACTAGAGATGAGTTGCATAATATTTGATGGCTGAGGCTGGTATTATTTCTATTATTGCCCATTAATTCCCTATTTGTGGCTCCTTTAAAAAATTCTATTAATTGATTCCGTGTGCCCTCGAATGTTTTCTGTAGTGTTACAAGCACACATATGTAAGCATACACAATAGACTATAATCAGACAGCATTACAAAAGTTGAGTAACTTGCTGGAATATTGATGCTGGAGCGAAGCCAATGGGGCAAATTTCTAATAGTTTTTGTCTCTTGAAATCGTTCATCACAAAGTAGGATTGCTCCAAAGTCATTCTTATGCCGAATACTATATAATATAGTATGCAATAAATTGATTATTTTGAAGATTAGAGGCAAAAGTATAAATGCTCTATAGATTGTGGAAAAGTTAAATAACTTCAAGAAACGTACACACGGCCAATTGCTTGATTGACGGATCGACATGCTTGTTGAAGATACCATTCTTTACCCCTTATTCTTCCCTAAATTGCCCGCATATTATACAATATATGGTGTGATCTTGTTATTATAATTTAACAAGACGTACCAGTATTATAGTAAATTACCTGTGATTTTGCAGCAGCCGAATCCAAATATTTTTGTTTCAGCATGACATTTGGATCCTTATACGTAGGATAAGGAATACCATATATTACTACAGCTCGACCTTTACGGTCACTAAAATCAATACCTTCGCTCACTCTTCCACGGCAGATTGCAAAAAAAATTGGCGGTGGCCACTTCTTTTGATCAATTCGCTCTTCAAAGCTCTTCATCGCTAAAACAAATTCTTGTTGATTTCGTGATTCCATTATTGGGTATTTCAATTCTGAAATGGACTCCCATATTGATTTGGAGATCAAATCATTTGAAGGCTAATTGTATATCAGGTGTATAGTTAATGAAGCGGTATAATTAAAGCAGTCTAAATTTCATGAGATAAACCACAGCATACCTGTTTCCATACACTAATGCATGTATTCATGATTGAATAGGAGGTAAAGAAAACAAGCATGCCATCCGGAACAATTTTGGCAAATTCAATAATGGCATTTCCAAATTCTTTGGTACTGTTGTTGGTTTCACGCGATTTGTAGGCAGTTGATATTGGAATGTTTTGTGAACCTTTAGTCACAACGCTAATATATACCTGAGATTGATCAATAACGTGTGTGTTTTCTAATCGATGTGGAAATGGGCTAACATTGAATTGTCGGTAATACCAATATTAAAAAATAAATATAGCAACATGACTTTCACTCAAATTACACATCAAGTACATACATTCCCATTTCATCTGAAAATCCATCTAGCGGACTCTGGTAAAATATTCAAGTTGAATAAAAATACTTGGTGAGACTTGCAATTCAGTTAATAGTAAGATCAACTCAAAACTCTCTTACAAGGGTACCAGAAGCTACAACTATCGATCGAACTTTCATTCGCTTTAGTTCCTGCATAGCTACACCAGAATTAAAGCACCAGAAGCTCAATAGAATGTCTTGATTATTTTTATCAGGAATAAAACCATAGTGTGTAGCAGATTTACTGTCAGATTTAGTACTAGTGTACTGAATGTAAATCTAAAAGGCACACGTTACCATTCAAAATTAGCTTCAAAGTTAATGGTATTTTAACAATACGGACTATCAGTTAGATTCTTACCATGTAGTGAGAAAGAGCCGAATGATCTTCATTGGCCGCTTGAACCGCGATCCGAAGTGCACTTTTGAATGTCAATAGCGAAGGATGTTGCCTTTTTTTTACAAAGATTTGATCTTTATATTCAAGTTAAATTAAAGCAATCCAGTTTTCAACAATATAGTTCAAAACATAGTATTTTGATATTTTACCATATGTTAATATGCCCAAACAAGTATCAACAACTTTTGAATTGAAATTTTGAACAACGCCGTCAAGCTCAACTGGGCCAAAAAGTTTTAAAATATAACTTCCTTCTAGCTCTTTGCTGGAAACTCTTGGAGTGCTCAGAAGCTTCTGAATGTTTATTTTCAGATTTAAAAGCAAGGCTAAAATATAGATTCAGTCAAATAGTATTACCGGTGCTGTTTAGTTGAGATACTCGGCAGACAACACATGCCAAACGATCATGTAGATTCATGCATACCTTGTAGTATTAGTATCTCGTCCATATCAATTTCAAAAAAAAACTCTTGTTGTTTAAGCCGATGAGTTGACAGAATCTTGATGCATGTATCCAGTTCCTGGATTGATAACTCCAAGTCATGTGTTGATATTTCAAATGAAGTTGCATCATTGCAACATGATTCCTAATATATCCCGGTGGCATTTGACGCGATTAAAACCAAAGCATTAAAGCGTGTAAAATTACAAGTATACAAGTAGATTAAATGCCTTCACTTGCCATATTATGCCCTAAATGCTCATTGTATATCAATTGAAAACCATTTTAGAGTAAATTTACAATAGCAAGGGCTTATGAAAAGTATACCTTCATCAAATATAATAATGGAATTTCTAGTGATACAATCAAAAGTGTAAAGTTACGAATTAAACCTCAAGTTTGACAAAAACTGGCTATTTCAATTAACAACTTACTCGAGAGAGAAATTTTGCGAATTGCGCGAGTTTCTATCTACAAGATAATTATAAGGGAGAAAAATAATATCTGCGCGAGGCTGAATTGCTTTGGACATATAATATGGACATGCTTTTCGTTCTCGACCAAATACAACTAGATCTTCTATATCCATGATGAGTGCTGTTGCAGCAGCGTGATTATGCAATCCTATACAACGATGGTGTCCGCATGTACATCAATCGGAACAAATAAATACGTTTCTCATTGTCAAAATATATACAACGCAGACCCAAAAATATTATATATAATTGTATGAAAAAATCAAACTATTACACACCTTCAGATTCTGCGTGATACGAACATGTTTGTTTCTGAACCATTGATTTACATAGACTAGCGCGAAGCGTGTTCTTTACTTGTGCAACAGCGGGGTTGATACACATTTGATCTCGACTTCCAACGACAGTGCATACAGCATTTCTGAATAAAGTTTGATGTTAAGTTGTTTGCGACAATTTCAGTGGTATATGTTGAGTATAGTCATATCAATTATCCCAACCAAGAGCCAAGACTTTCTCAACACAATACCATCAAAGCTTACCTATATGCAGTATTGCGAAGCTCTGAAATTGCTTGGGACAGCTGGGAATGAGTTCTCTATATTGTATTTTATAGCAAAAGTGTTTACAATAATCACATGTCAGTAAAGTAAAATCGATTGAATGTTTAAGCTTGATAACTCGATACTTACAGATGCAAAGAATATTTGGGGTGGTTTACCAATAGGACGATCGTCTAATGCGGGGTGAACGCACCATCATGGCATACATATAAATAAAAACAAATATTATATATACTATCCTAGACAGCTGTTGATAGTTTAACAAGCAGATACGAGCAAAGGTAATGGGGTTTCATGTCTATAGATTTGCATGTTACGAGACACAAGATCTAACCTGAATGCATAGATCCGAAGGCTTGCATACTCAACTGATCAAGAACAAGCGTGTCTCTTTCAGTCTCAGAGCGCATAGCTTCTTTTCGCCAAAGCATATATGTGGATCTCCAGGCCAAAGTGGAGCACAAAAGACACAAGGTTTTACCAGTCCCAGTAGGTGATTCGACGAGTGCATTTTCGGACTTGAAATGGGTATTCAAAAAATTGAACCAGCAGGTCAGCCAACTGAATCGTATCATGCATTTGTTACATTAGTAGCCTAGCATTCAACGCCATAAAGTGCGTCAATACTACTGGATCTACCTTTTGAAGAGCGTTGATGATAGTAGTCATCAATGCATTCTGCTGTGGATACGGCTGAAATGGAAACTGTACTGCGATTCGGTTGATTTCAGTAGTAACGAACTTTGTTTCGAAAAACTGGGCTGTATTCTCGACAGGAGAATCCATGAGTTCAGTTGATATTGTCTAGGCTAAGAATACGATTGGCTGGCTTGCCATGTACACGACCAGTCTTGCTGGCTGCAGATAAACTGGCAAGTCCGGTAATTTTGGCCAAATTGACACTTCAAAAATGGCCATTTTCTTGGCTGTAAATCTGGTTGAGCAATTTGTCGCCTGTTTTTCCTAAAGGCATATTTTATATTCTTATACTGCCTTGATATCAATTGTCTGTCATGTTTGGTGGTGGATTTGGTAGCAATACAGGCTTTGGTCAACCCCAACAACAACAGCAACAACAGCAGCCAGCACCGCTCTTTGGAGGCTTCGGTGGAGGAGGTGAGTTTTTGGTCATATCTTGCTATTTGGATTATCCACTTGCGTTACTACATCCGATTTGTCTTTGTTGCATCCTGTAGGCCATCTACATAAATTTTTATCGAGGTTGGGGTTTAATTGTGTTGTGGTCGTTGATGTTGTGTTGGCATTTGAACAAATTTGTGACTTGCTATATGGTAATGAGAAACATTTGTGATCTGCCGACATTAATGTCCAGCATGAATGTACTACCAAACAACTATTTGGTCAATTGTCTAAAAATATTTGATGTTACTCAGCCATCGATTAATACTGGGCTTGGTGTTGCTGCAGTATATTGAGTTTTAGCACCGATGTTGCTGTTGGGGTTTGAATACGATATTTGGAAATAGTTTAGATTGAGCCGAGTGCTGTAGGATCAAATATGACTGCAATCCGTTTTCCCTTGTATCCTTTCAATTATAATTTTGCTGTTGAATCTCTGGTTCGTGTGCTATGTTTATGTCTAATATGGTCGATATTAACCTATTTTTGAAATTTACATTTCATTCAAGGTGCTTTTGGAGCTCCTGCCGCAAGTGGTAGTGCGTTTGGAAATCCTGGGGCTGCTGCTGGTGTATTTGGTGGTGCAAATACAGGTGTCGGAGCCGCTGCTCCACAAATGGGTGCATTCGGGGCTCCAGCAAATACAACATCGGCTTTTGGAGCCGCAACTACTAGTAGGTAGATTGCAGGTTTAATAGAGTTGAATCCATTTCAATGTTGAATATTTTTAAGAATATTTGGCATATTCCTTACCAATGACGACATCCCTTTTAAAAACATCTATAATTAAGCAACTTCTAATAATGTCCATGACTTTATTGATCGGTTTTCTATAATCTTTAAACTAATTTCACATCACCGTCTTGATTTTTGACTGATAGGCGGGTTTGGAAGCAATACTGGACTTGGAGGTGGAGGCATGTTTGGCGGTGTTGGAATGGGTGCTACTAATGGAAATGCTTTTGGTGCTGCAAATAATACTGGAACAAGCGCCTTTGGTGCCAGCACCACTGGTCAAAATATGTTTGGTGCTACTCAATCAGCTGGAATGGGTACAGGAAATCTTGCAACATCTCAGCACAATAATCAAGGTACAGGCAATCCAGCATATCAGGAGACTATGGAACGTGACTCGCCCACTTCAGCTACCATGACAAAATTTCAAAGTATCAACGCGATGCCAGCCTACCAAAACTGGTCGTTTGAGGTGAGCCATTCTACACCAGATCTATTATGGATGGCTTGATTAATGGCATTGGAAAAACTCTTCCACTTATTTAGGCATAGACTTGATCAACGTGTATGTCCAGTCACTCAATCTTTATTCTTTTATAATGCATAGGAACTTCGACTTCAAGACTACGCTATGAACAAGAAATTTTCCAATTCTGGCGTAAGTGGTGGGTTTGGTCAGCAAACCTCAGCATTTGGGGCTACCAAGCCTGCTTTTGGATCAGCTTCTACCACTACTTCTGCATTTGGTGGAATGGGTACTGCTGGAGCACCAGCCAGTGGAATAGGAGGAGCATTTTCAAGCTCAACTAATACGTTTGGTGCGACTCAGCCGGCAACAAATGCGTTTGGACAGCCTGCTCAACAAGGTGGTCTCTTTGGAGGTGCTGCTACAACAAATACTTTTGGATCTACTGGAACTGGTGCCTTTGGGATGAACAATCAGCAACAGAGTCAAAAGACGGCCTTTCCTTTTGGTAAGCCGTTTAATCAACAAAAATACTCACTTCAGTTCAAATTTTCAAATCGTATGCATTTTACATTTATCTTGTCTAACCTAAATTAATTAGGCGGCAGTGCTCAAACTACTACTGGATTTGGAGCAGCGCCAACCACTGCATTTGGCGCTCCGGCAACCAATTCAAGTGGATTGTTTGGAGCTCCCAAACCTGCAGGCGCGACTACAGGTGGTCTTTTTGGTGTATCTGGACTTGGAGGCACTGCAACAACCAGTAATAGTCTTTTCGGAGGCCAGGCACCTGCTGCTGCACCGGCTTTTGGTGCAACTCAACCTGGCGCCTTTTCCCAACCTGCTGCTACACAAGGCGGTGGTCTTTTTGGCAGTACTACAAGTGCTGTCAAACCAGGTAAGTTTATGCGCCATTAATAAGATAAGTGTCAAGTTTAACTTTTTTTATCTTTTGGCATCACGAATAGCATTTGGGATGGGCGCGTTTGGTACTCCCGCGTCTACTGTTGGAGCCGGGTTATTTGGCGCTCCTCAGACAACTCATGCAGCTATATCTACTCAGCCCTTTGGAGCCGCTACCTCGACAGCATTTTCGCAGCCTGGAGGTGCCTTTGGTGGTGGTCTTTTTGGCGCTCAGCAGCCTGCTACAACAGTTGCTTCAGGAGGACTTTTTGGTGCACCAGCTCCATCTCAAGGGTTTGGTGCATCAACGACTACAACTGGACTGTTTGGAAACACTACTGCCAAGCCTGCAGGTAAACTAAATATAATCGCACTGATGCTTCGATCCACATATTTATCTAGGCAATCAGTGCCAACCTTTTGCGGTTTTCTGTGAAACATGCTTACTTATAAATTGTGCTATACATGTTATCTATTTACAAATATTAAGGCTTATTTGGGTATGGAACTGCCTTGTCTACACAAGCACCTTCATTTGGCATTGCTGCCCCGCAAAATGCAACTGGTGGTTTATTTGGTGCAGGCGGAGGGGTTCTTGGTGGAACTCAACCTGCAGTTGGCGGATCTCTCTTTGGTAATACTGCACCATCGTACGGATTAGGTCAAATTCAGAATCAGCCTCAGGTTGGACTTCAAGCCAAAATTGATCAGAGTCCTTATGGTTTCAATCCACTACTCCAACCCACAGCCGCTCCTGTATCAACTGCGCCAAGTGTAGCTCCTGCCCTTATTGGAACTCCTGCCGAGAAGAAAAAACCTGCAATTGCATCTAGTCTTAAAGTGACTCCGCGTAGTGCAGCTAAAATTAAACTTCGCAATCTTGTTCCTACTTCCCAACAGGTCGGACCCAGTATTTCCGAAGTACCTCGTGGTATTTTCACTCCATCCAAGGTCGGGCTCAAGTCTCTACAGCTTACAGAGGGATCTCCTCGAGACCCAGCCTCGCTTGGTCTTGATGCTCGGTTTACTCCTCGACGTAATGTGAAGCGCCTTATTATTGATGATGCAAGCGAAGTTTTGTCATACACTGGAAACACATCTTTGGGAACACCTTTAAAATCGACATGGTCATCTGGTGATGCGGGTAAACGGAATGTCAGTTTTGATCCATCACTAGAAGAGGCTGCCGAGGCATCGCTGAGTGCCCGAGCTATCTCTGTAGGCGGGAAAAGTCCATCACGCTCACCATTCCTTTCCAGCGCTTCTTCCACACCCCACGGATCTAGCATTGAAACTACACATGCCATTCATTCGTTCAAGTCTCTATCTAATATATCCCCTGGATTTAGAGATGAGGTAGCAGACTACATTATGGACCCCCCACTCCAAACCCTTTTGCTCATGTCGGATGAGGAACTTCGCCGAGTAGAGAGATTTACTATCAGACATTCCAGCTTTGGTTCTGTATGCTTCTTGACACCAGTAGATTTGCTAAGTGCGTCACACCTTGGAACCAGGGCTGGAATCGAGCATATTCCTGGTACGATTGTTATTTTTGAACCAAAACTCTGCATTGTTTATCCCGACGAGGAAAATAAGCCGCCAGTCGGATTTGGTTTAAATGTGCCTGCCGAGATTAGTCTTACAGCATGCTGGCCTATTGACAAGGCAACTCGCCAGCCTATTAAAAATACAGCAGACCCACGCTATGATCGTCATATGAGTAAGCTTGAGACAATGCCAGAAACTCAATGGCTTGGGTTTAACAGTCTAAGTGGAACGTGGCTTTTCCGTGTTGAACACTTTAGCAAATATGGTATTGAGGACGACGATGAAGACGAAGTATCGCTTCCTGCTCAAGTTCCTGCCTCCACAGCTGCTGCTTATAAATCTACTCCAGCGCTATTTCAACATGTTGGCACCCATGATTCCAAGTATAATGAATCTGAGGTACATACAATCGATTTAACTACAGAGTCATCTTATGTTAAAGACTCGTTTATGCATGTCCGCAACCAGGCAGATCTTCCACATCGTCACGGTCCTTTAACTCTTTCGAGCAGTATGCAGACTAAGAAGGGTTTAGGTTTGGATGCTGATGAATCTGATAGCAAGTTGCCATTATTTGCAAATTCCGAGTATATTCAAAGCTACACAGACTCTCAAGGTGGGCTATATATTGAACAGGAAGACGAGATGGACGACCAGTCTTTTGACAATGACAAAGAAGTTTATTCCGAGTCTTCTGATGGTTCTAATTTAACAGATGAGGCTTTTGACTCTGCTACTGATGGCAACGAAAGTGAGACAGCAGATCATGAAATTCCCGACACTTTGAACGTGGATGCTGCAATGAAGGTGGGCATGCCAATGTCAGTACTTAACGTGACTACTTCAGCAATCGATCGAATGAGTCTTGCTCATAAAGTGCAAACAATGAAGCAGTCTTTGTTTCGATCTGCTGCCATGCCCCATTCTGGATTATCTGATTCCTCAAAATCTACTCCGCATTTTTTTAAAAATCCTGTGACTTTTCATGCACATGTCTCGAGTGAAAGCAATGAGGCTTCGATTATAGATAAACGACCACGTACTTCAACTATGGGTGTTGGCACATCACTGGGAGGTTCGCGTACTGATTTTAATACACCTTCAAGTGGCAAAATTTTGCTCCAAGCCACCTTTGACACCGAAAAACTTGCTGATCACCACATGTCACTTTCGCCAGCTCAATCGTCTCCTCAAAAATATCATCGTGCTGATTCTCTTGATGCTACAGTGCTTTCAAAAAAATATCTTTCTGAACTTGCACCATTCGAAACAAGTGTTGTTTGTGATAAAAACACGATGATTGCCGATTCTGGATTATACATGGGCCGCAGCTTTCGAGTTGGGTGGGGGCGAGGTGGAAGTTTTGTAGTTACTGGGAGGTGAGCACTCTTTCAAACCTTTTTCGTTATTTGTGGGCTATGTAGTTTGAATTGGTTTATCATCGATTCAAGTTAGTATTCATCTGAATGAACCTATATGTATTGGTTATTAATATATTTTTATTTTATCAATTGGTTGCTGGGTACAACACACTGGCTGACCATTCAGTGCGACACAGAGAGGAGCCATGTCTCGTGTTTCTATTCGAAAAGTCAATATTTTTGAATTTGGTAATCAGAGCTCTTTTGATCAATCCGAAGAAGTTTTTAAGCAGATTGCATCGTTGAAAACCGTTTTAGAGCAGACGCAGGTGAACGTGACAACTATAGTTTCCGATACTGGCGATATAGAGGAGTTTGTTGATGACTATCAAAATGTCAATGCTGTTAATGGCAATACTAGTCCAGTTGAATCTCAGTCGAACACCAACTTAAAAGAGCCTTTTCAGAGTTCAGCATTCCCACACCATGCATTTGGTGTTCCTCGAGCTCGTTTAAGCAGGGCATTCGACTTTTTCTCTCTTGAAAAGGCCATTGCTTTAGTTGCCATGGAGCAGCATTCAGTATCTGTTACGCATGAGAAATTTTTATGGAAACTGGCAAGTGCATTGTGGGATGACGTTCTCCTGGATTCAGTTGTAGGTAAGCAGAAACTTACCCATGCCCAAGAATGTGCTATACGGACTGCTCTGCGTAAAGAAGCTCTAAGCGAATGGCTTATATCCGCGCTCAAAGATGAGACAGACAGTGAAGTTGACCGCATACCTCATCCATATCAACGAATTATGATGTTTCTCACAGGCAGATTAGTATCCAAGGCAATTGGAGAGTCTGTCAAAAACCGTGACTTGCGTTTGGCATCAATTTTATCTCAAATCAACGGCCCAGGATCAAGAATTTCGCTGTTGTCGAGCAATACTACTCAAATGGCCTATTTTTCAAATGGAGTTCCAGGTCGTGGAGGAATGGATGTCAATACACGTCAAGCCATTATAGATCAACTTTTAGTTTGGCAGCAATATGAAAAAAAGGGTCTTGCACACATTTCTCCCGACTACCTTGATATTCTTCGTCTTATTAGTGGCGATACCAATCTGTGGGATCAGCGCGTTTGTCCATCTACGATGAATTGGAAACGGAGCTTTGGTCTTTTTTTCTGGTATGGAAAGGGGGGTGATTGGAGATTTTCCAAGGCTTTGGAAACTTATGTTTTGGGATTTCAAACAGGGAGCGTACCTTGGCCACGCCCTGCTTATCAACAGTCTAAACAAGATGAACTCAAAAAGTATGCTCCCAACGAGCCATTGGACGCATGCTATCACTTGCTTCAATTGGCTGTAGACCCCGCCTATTCTTTGGAACCAGCACTACATCCACATACAAGCTCTATGTTTCAACTAGACTATCGCATTCCATGGTTACTTTCACAGATGCTGGTTAGTGTCAAACAAGTGCGAAATTTCAAAGATACGATGGCGGAAACCGCGATTATTCAACCACATTTGAAATCCAATACTGAACAAAGTGCTAGTGAAGATAGACAAACGGCTGGAATGTGTTTTGGTCAAAGTAAAGCACTGGATTGCATTACAATTTCTTTTGTAGCCCAGCTCGAGTCTCTTGGACTGTGGAAATGGGCAATTTTTGTATCGCTGTTTGTCGGTGCTCATTCTGGTCGCGAGGAACTGATTCGTGTATTGCTTTCACACTGGTATCCGTTACAAGATGCCAGTGGCAGTTGGAAACCACTTTCATCCACTCGCGGTGATATTGTAAATGGTCTACTTACGAGACAGCCAGTTGAAAAAAAGATTGCCTATGGCCAATTCGGCAATGATAGTTTTAGCGACGATTATCTTTTTCTTACCAAGCAGCTTCGTATTCCTGCTGAATGGATCCACGAAGCCCGTGTAAGTTTTTGATTGCATCTGACATTGGTTGATCAAATGCCTGTTTGCTTATATACTTGGTACTTACTAATGTGATTTTTGGCGAGAATAGGCTTTGCGTTCTCGGTATATGGGAAACTTTCTTCAAGAACTTGTCTCTTTGTTGGATGCAAAACACTTTGCGCATGCGCAGCGGCTTTTTATCTCAAAAATCGCTCCTATGCGCATTATTAATGGTGTGGCTGATTTATACGAGTATTTTAACCATACTAGAATGTTTCAATCATCAAATGCTTATTAGTTTTTGTTTTTTTGCGTTTTTAGAAGACTTTGCATTTCTCAAGCAGGCAATTGATCAATTCGATCATAATTCTGTGGATAGTTGGGAACATGGAGCTGGACTGTTTAAGCGATACATTGATGTTGTTGAATCGGCTACAGAAAGTATTCAGCAGATACAAGACTGGGCAGGTGATGCTAGCAAAATGTTGGACGATCAAAGTATTCTTGATGAACAAACTCATCGTGCAAAACTACTCCAGGATACTCTTCCTGAAATCCATTCTGTGTTGAAAGTTCTTTCAGATAACGCTCTTTCAAAGCTACGCAGTATTGCTTGTACACGTATCTTTTTGTTGAGTCCTAAAGACGACCGCTTGCTAGGTATAGCGGTAGCAGAGATGTCAACAAGGCTGTCGCGTCTGTCATTAGATATTGGATATTTGGAAAACGACGATATTGGACTGAACTACACTCTTGATGGTGATCTTCTTAGAAATTTACCTCTTGTGCCAGAGGAGCGTATTGGAGGTATACGCTTGCTAGTTACAGATTGGATTGACACTGCGCTCTGATTACTACAAGACTATGGCGGCTATGATTGAAGCTATTTAATGAGATGTTGATAGTTTTGCACATCTAGTCAAAATAAAACTGACTGGCTATTTTACTTGGTTGACTATGTTCAGTATCAAAAACTGGCATAAAACTGCCTTTCTGACTTGTCGTTTCTATCGAGTCAGGTCAAACCCACGTGTTGTCAAATGACTGTTGCTGCCAATTACCGTTTATTAAGATTGTTTAATGCAGATTTCAAATAAATTGTCTAATACTGCTATTTAAATTTATGTTGAAACTAAGCTGCTGTCGCATCCACCTGCGATTTGAAGATGTAGATTGACACCTGAAAACGTTTCATCAGGTGAAAAAATTTACAACCAATTTTTTTGATAATCCGAGCTTCACAATTTGCATGACTAGAAACCAGACTTATGGACGAAGAATCGATTGCAAATGCTGGAAGTTGGGATTTACTAGAGCCCAGTCTCTCGGAGCCTATGTATGCTATACTATATGTATTAGACTTGATTTCAACAACTGCTTTGATCGCAATTGATACAACTTTTGAATATGAAAGCATTGGCTAACATTTGACTGTATGTGCACTTATTACTATTTTCTCTGCATATCAAGACGGCAGGCGCTTGCACTTCAAGGTTTCACTCAAATGACACCGGTTCAAGCATCCACAGTTCCTCTTTTTATGAAACATAGGGACGTAGTTGTCGAGGCAGTTACTGGATCTGGAAAAACACTCGCTTTTGTCATTCCAGTACTAGAGATGCTTCTTCGAAGATACGCAGATAATCGTCCGCTTGGTAAAAATGATATTGGGGCTATTATCATATCACCTACTCGCGAGCTGGCCAAGCAGATTTATAACGTTTTCACCATCTTTATTGACGCATTAAATGCTTATGCGGCCAAAACTGGATCTTATTTTGACTCAAAGCCTCAATCAACGGATAATGACTTTCCAGCTACCCCTGTATGTATTTCGCATATGCTATTAATTGGAGGGAATATAGTTCGCGAGGACGTTCAGCAGTTTGCAGCAACTGGTGCACATATATTGATAGGCACGCCTGGACGTCTGGATGATTTATTGAAGCGTCAAAACATTTTTAACTGCAAAGAACTTGAAGTGCTGATCATGGATGAAGCAGACCGCTTGCTAGATATGGGATTTGAGCTTGCTCTCACTTCAATTTTACGGAAAATTCCCAAACAAAGACGTACAGGACTATTTTCTGCCACCATGAATGAAGGACTGGGCCAGCTAGTTAAGGCTGGACTACGAAATCCAGTAAAGATTGTGGTAAAAGTAGAGGCCACTGATGGTGGTGACACTAATCAACGAACACCTTCCTCATTAAGCATTGGATATGCCATTGTCAAACAAGATGAGAAGCTTTCACAACTGCTATGTTTACTTGAAAAGCACCAAGACAAAAAGTTTATCGTATACTTTTCCACTTGTGCGTGTGTTGATTACTACCACAAGGTTTGTATTTTTGACTGCTTTTGTTTTTTTAGTGAATTGCGATTGGTACATTAAAAGTATCGATCAGCTTTAAATCTGTGCACGCTATTTATCATTTACAAAGTAGGAGATTGTTAACATTTGTTTTAACAATACAAACGTTAGCTTTTTTCCCAAATTGATAATTGTCCTGACTTACAGTTTCATTCGCTTCATGGGAAAATGAATCCAAAACGGCGCGAAGCAGTATATCGAAAGTTTACTGAGGCCCCCATGTCTTCTGTACTTATTTGTACAGATATTGCTGCTCGTGGTTTGGATATTCCTGACGTAGACTGGGTTGTTCAATTTGATGCACCACAAGATCCAAAAGCATTTGCCCACAGATGTGGCAGAGCTGCCCGTTTTGGGAGACAAGGGAGTGCTGTTGTATTTCTATCACAACATGAGGATGCGTACGTTGAATTTTTGCAGCTTCGTAAAGTACCTATTGTGGAGATGATGTTGGAAACCATACCACCCGAAAAAATCTCGCAGCTTTGTGAAGACCAAAAAAAAATTACTTTGGGTGATCGCGATGTTTATGAAAAAGGGATCATTGCATTTGTTAGTTGGGTTCGTGCATATAGCGAGCATCAAGCCAATTTTATTTTTCGCATCAAGGATGTCGATTTAAGTTTGGTAGCAAGATCATTTGGGTTATTGAGAATGCCCAGAATGCCAGAACTAAAAACGATCAAGGTTGATTTTGCAGCAACTGAATTTGATGTAAGTTGTATTGTTTGTGCGACTTGATTATGTACATATTTATTTACCACTGAAATGTATAATCTTTGATTGGTCAATGTGCTAGCCTGATACAATTAAATACAAGGATAAATCGCGTGAAAAACAGCGCTTAACCAATATTGCTAATGCAACTACAAGTGGAGTTTCAAAAAAGAAATTGTATAAAAAGAAAACAGTGGCATGGTCACAGAGCAAGGAGATCAAAAGAAAACGGTCAGATCGCAAGAGCAAGCGTGAGAAAAAACAGATTGCTATTATCATGGCTCAAAACCCTGGGCTAGCAACAATGTCCATGTCAAAACACTCTAAATTAGCAGATATCAAGCTCAAACCCGATAATGCGCACCCATCTTACTTAAAAGACGCTACACACCATAGTAGTCACAAGTCACTAGGTGCCGTCAAAAGTAATGATGACTTTCAACGTGATTACATGAAAACCAAAAAGGACAAACGACAAACTCCGCTAAACAAAGGTTTCACTTTTTCGGATGACATGTAATGGTGTCAATTTATTCCAACAATCTGCCATCGTGAATATGCTGCTTTGAGTAATTGAGCCCAGTTTTTGTATGAATATAATAATATTAAAGCTAGCAATGTGTTTTTTTGATTTGTTCAATGCTTTTATTTGGAAGACTATTCATAAAGTATGGTCAGTGCTTGAATCAACAGTATTTTCATTTAAAGTCGAGATTGGATCCAAGTGCTACTATGTTAATAAAGGCAAGTCAATATACAAACCTAATCTTTGGACAAAAACATCAAAACTAAAAAGTATTATGCAAAATCAGAAAAAACCACACTGATAGTTTTAATTTTGTATTGTTTTTTTAAGATCAACATTTTTGTTCATCCAGGCAAGACTAATGACTAGCTTTCCAGACGCGTCGTTCAGGCTGTAGTTGCTGTGTATGATTAAATCCGTTAGCACCTGCACCGTTGGTTTCAGAGGTGGTCAAATGAATGTGTCCAAGGGATTGAGAAAAGGAGTGACGAAGAGCCTTTCTTACGATGGTGACACCACTACCGCTGATCTTGCTACCTCCAAATGAAAGCAACACATTTTCATCACCAGCCATTATAAGAGAGGGTGTCGAAGGAGAGCGTGAGCGAGCACGAAGTTGAATGATCTCCTTTGCAAATGCAAACCGTTCCAATTCACTAGCCACCTCAAACGACTTAGACTCGACAGTACGCTTTAGCCATTCAAAGGGAAGTTCGGCAAACAGTTGTACAAGAGTTTTATATCCTTCACTGTCTTTTTTCTGCCAAATTAAACCGACCCTCTCAGAAATTTCACCAATCAAGCCTTTACAAAGAAAAGTAAAAATGCTCTCACGAAGTAGGGTTATGGCAGGACCATATCTTGCAGAGTTGGGCTGAGAAACAAACTGGCAGTATCCAAGTACAGAGCTGGAGGAGATATCATCTTTGATGTAGTCACTGGTCATTGCAATTAAATCTGAAAGGCCGAGGAGATATGCGCTAGCAAAAACTGCACGCAAAAGGATGGAGCGATCAGGGTCTGGCTTACTACCGTGTTTAGGAGATAAAAGTGCATGTCCATTAGAGGAATAAAGATGCCCAAAAGCAATTCCAACACCTTGTGGAGTAATGCATGGATCTTCTGTATTAAGTATAACCGAAGCCATGGGCTGATATCTAATATTTTAATTGTAGTGATATTGGAGGCCAAGGGCAGGTAAGTAAAATAGTCAATATTAAAGTTTGCAAAATTGCCGAGCGACATTGAATTTATAAGGTGTTGTGTAATAAGCGACACATATACAATACATCAATAGCATTTAATAATGACAATGATCTCCATCACCGCAAAATATGATTGGTGTAAAAATAGCAAACGCGACCAAAACTTACTCGCCAGACATCTCTTGCTCGTGCAGAAGTGTTGCCAAAACAGGGCTGCGAATGGCAATTATTCTGTGCAAGTTGAATATTAGTCCATCAACCAATAGTTTGAATCCGGGAGGACCTTGCTGTTGAATCCTGACAACCAAATCGGCATAGAGTCCTTGCAGATAGCCATTGTGGTACAAATGCGAGCAGATGTGATCGTGGCTGGAGGTTGGAACTTGAGAAATTACATCAGCCCTGGGCTGCGGATAATGTAGCGGTTGCTGGTGGTGCTTTCGAAAAGACTCGAGCTCTTGAATCTGTTGTTGAACATAATGCTGGTGTTTAGTCTGAGAAGTCAAGTTGTCAGATTACACTTGGCAAAAAATTTGGAATAAAATTTGCAGAATATTCAATTGATCAAATCCATAAGTTGGGGAAATAGTTGAGTATAAACAAGGTAGTAGCTTGGCCAAGCGTTATAAAATGATTGGTGTCAATTTACTGGACAAGATGGTGTTCTTTAACTCTTTCATTGACTGAACTCTCTCTTGATGATTGACATGAAAACAACAGCTGCATTCTTGCGATTGTTCTCTTGAACTAGATCGCGAATATATGAGATTAAGATACAACAAAGATGGGTTTGATTGACAGCACCCAGACCCAATATCTGGGTTGAAATGAATATGAGTTCAAACTTGTTGATCTTGCAATGTATGGGTATGCCAAATATGGAGAAAGAGATTCAAGACTATGGTTTGATTGTATTATATGATGGGCAGTGTTTGAAACAAGGATTGAGAATGTCTACTAGAGTCAATTTGTAGTAGGAAAGCGCAACGAATACTGTATATTCTAAAGCAAAACAGAGACTGCAAGATAATACCACATTTTACATGAATACGGCTGCAAATTAATTGAGCGCAAAGCTCAGTTCAACTCATAACCAAGTATACCCATCATCATCACTACCAATTGAACAGCCATCATTAGATCGGCAAATATAATTAGTATTCAAGAATAAGTTAAACCATATAGCAAGTATGGGCTGCCAGTCCAGTTGTGTATAACAAAAAGGCTAGAGAGAATCAAAAGTGTTTAATGGCAATAGAAAGGGCAGTCAAGACAATACTTGGCAAAATGCAGTGATGAATCTTGCTTACAACAGCATAGTAAGATGGGATAAAAGATGGCAGTATTTAAGCAGCCACAACAATGTATGGAGTCGAGCCTAAACACATCGAATCTGGCTTTATCCCATTGTATAAAGAAACCCCGCCATTATTAACTGACCTGCTGCATGGCAGTGTGATCTCCGTTCCGAGCCATACACCCAAACATAGGCTGTTGCTGGTCGGTTCCAGAAGATGGCCACGAGATTTCATTATGACTGTCTTTTTCTTCCTGCAGTTGTTCTTGTTGATGCATTGGTAAAATAGTAATAAATGGATAACTGGATGGTAACGAGTAACTTGCAAATAAATTCATCGCAAGGAGTGACAATGAGAATGAGAACAGGAAAAAATATTTTTTTGGTTCTATTGCAACAGCCCAATCTGATGATGTTTTGAAACCATTCTGATAATATCAAACAAGCTACTGTTTCAGCCTTTTGGAAACATGGACTCTATAACAGTGCACAGCTGGTCTAGGTTAATGTAAAGGATAAAGGTGGAACGCTGAAGCTCTCGCGTCAAAACAAGATCAACACCAAGATCAGCAGGCAGTAGCTGCTAGATCGAATGAGGGACATACTATGTTGAATTGTCAAAAGCAGCAGGTTGTTTAACAAGTCAGGCTATTGCCGTGGTACAGGAAACACGATTGATAGATGATCCTGCCATTCAAACCAATAATCTACCGATATTTGCAAAAAAAACATATAGACAACGTCTGACTACACATAAAAGTGGTTCAATCAAGTTTATGTATTTTAAACACATGATACATACTAATGATTACTGGCAATTTCTCATTTCTGACTTTCTCTGCGTTATCATACCTTTTGTCGCTAGCTGCAATGAAAAAAATGTCAACAACTATACGCGTGCCCTCAGGAGTACAACACGGATATTACGGCTTCGATAATTAACCCACAAATAGTCGAGTTTGTGTAAAATGAAACATTAGAGTGCCAAAATACATAGCAATCAGTCAGTTTTGACATGATAATTCATATCAAATTTATTAAACAATATTGTGTCTTGAACTCCTTGACAAAGTTTGCTAGTCTTTTTCTTGGCTAGATCGCGAAAACATGAGATTAGGATATAACAAGAATGAGTTGGATTGGTAACACCCGATATCTGGATTGCAATGGATGAGCCTGGAAGTCAACAATGTATGCCAAAAGTGGAAATGTTCAACATCAATTTCTAATAAAAAAGTACAGACTTGGCCATTCCAAAGAGACAAATACTGCAAGATAAAAGATTCTGTTATAACAGAATACTAAAAGTGAGCGGGGTGGGGTTCGAACCCACGCCTCCGGAGAGAACAGGGCCTAAACCTGCCGCCTTAGACCACTCGGCCACCCGCCCACATCATTCTGCTAAAATTTATACATCAACATTCATACCTATTAATATTTACAATTGACATTAGTGTTGATCTTGAAAACTAATCCAAATCGGCATAAAAGTCTACTTTGAATTTATCGACTTTCAATTTGTCTATAAACCGTTTCATTAGTCTGGTTACTCATGAAGCCTTTTTTCATTTTTCGACCCCTCCAAAAGAACATTTTTCTAATCTACGTATATACTTTCAATATTATATCTATATCAACAGCTGCGATACGCTTCTATTTGTTTTTTATAGCACCTCTTAATCCTATTCACTATAAAAATTACAAAAATTACATATATTCTTCTCAAATATGCTCAAGTCACCTATGCTTCATCCATATTATTGGATGAAACAAGCAGCGACAAAGGATATAGTGTTGATAGACAATTCCATTGGCGATCCACCATTAGTACTAGAAATGCAAGAGCCATATAGAGACAAGCCTGAAGCGCAAAGTGATAGGATGCAGTCCATATCATAGGAAGAAAATCGTCATCATTCATGTCCATCAAAAAAAGTGCTGCAGAAACAACAGTAGCACCCATCACCGCTAATGGCATCAAAATGTGCAATACCACATCGGCAAATACGTAAACAGCACGCCATAGAATAAGGCAGACCTGAATATAAATTATCCAAAGTAGGGTAATACGTATCATAGGAAAGCCATCAAAGGCGACAGTGCCTCCAGTTAACCATTCTGCTATAGTAGACCATTCCAAAAAAAAGGTTTGAGAAAAAGAACCATCTAAATCAGCCTCTATTGATCCAGTCTGATCATGCGATGCATGCAAGTCACGCCTTTCCTCGCCATTTACGCTCGAACCATTCGCAGAGTAGTAGACCGAAAGCGTGTCATCCAATATATCACTCTGACCTGCAGATTGCTTATTTTCTAACAACGCGGAAATGAATTCGGCATGATCCCACACATCTTGAACAAATTTCCGAGATGCAACTGGATCCAGCTCTAAAAGAGAAAATTCTCTTAGCTGCTTAAGTGATATTGGGGAAAGAGAGCTAGCAGTGTCGCGGCGGTGATTGTTGATAAACACTGCCGAATCTGTCTTACTATCTAGCATAGAAACCTGTGACACGACAGAACGAGGATGTGAGATTAGATGGACAGTGGATATGTCAGTAACTTGAAAAGGTAGGAATTTGTCCGTCTCATTTTGATAGCTAGTCAATACCTTGTGATTACCAAGTCCATTGGTGTCAAACCCTTTCAAATTTGTTAGAGAATCATCAAAAGTGGTCGAAAACAGTGCAGGGGTGTGATGCGGAACGGCTGTTTTGTGGTAGGTAGTTGAGACTGTTTCTAAAAGCACTGAGGATGCAATGATTTCTTTTATCGGCACTGATGCATCGACCAATCCATTTACATAATCATGTGATGTATCATCCAAATCCATGCAACGTAACTTGGAAGTGGTAGGCACATCATATCCAAGTGGGGTTGTTACTGGATCAACATGGACTGTCTGAAGTTCCTTGACAGATTGAACAAATTGAGTGGTGACTGCAAGTATGCTGTCGGTATTTATGCTAAAGTACAAAGGCTCTTGCCAAGATTCGGTTTTTTCCAAAGTATGAAAGTAAATAGATTGTTGCTCAACGTATTGGATACAAGGAACATCAATGATAATCTCTTTCCCGTACGCAAACTGAGTACAGACTACCAAAAAGTTGTTCTGTAAACCAGTATCGTCAACAACAATAGGTAGATCATCATCGCACGTCCATTTCTCGTCAACAAAATATTTATACTCGCAAATATCGCCGTGCGATAGATGATCACCTTCTACAAACGCAGTATACATTTTGCTGCCATGGTCGTAAAACATTGGAATCTGTCGTTTCCAATTATTGAAAGTGCCAGAAATACCAACCTTTTCAGCAGGAAATCTCCACACGAAAAACAACGTTGTTGCCTTGCTGGAGTTAGACTTTGGGAATTCCCATCCGCGAGACTCGAGTGAATGAGGAATATACTGAATAGATACACGCCTGAGATCCCCCATTGTTACAACATATGTTGAAATGTCGGAATGATCCAGATCCAAAATATGATTAGGCGAAGATAACTCGGTCAAAGTATCTTCGACGCTGCCTCTTGAAACTTTGCTTACACATATAGGTTCCAAACACTCTTCAATTGTAGATTTTTCCGAGGTATCTGCAGCTTTAGTGACGGCTTGTGACTGAGCCAATTTTTCAAGAAGTTCACGCTCAAGTTCCGGCGCGAGTTTAACAAGTGAGTAAAGAGGTACCATGCCTGCTATGCCAGTTTGATGATTTTCACTAAATTCATGACAAAAACAAGAAAATTGGCATAATCCATACACAAATTTCAAATCAAATCAGTTGATGATTCTATAGACGGAGCCTAAAGAAATTTCAAATATATAGTAAGATTAAAAATAGAACAGGCATACCCTAGACACCAGCCATCGTGAAACGTAAGGTGGACGTTGATGATGTCGCCCAACTTTACTGCCAGTTCATTAGGTTTTGCAGGCATATAGTCAAACACAGTTACATATGTTCCAGGCTCCGGCATTCCGGCGGAAGGAACAATCATAGAAGATCTCAATTCTCCATCTTCCATAGAGTCATTACTTTCATTATCCAGGCTGGAATCTATGAGTTAAAATGGTGAAATGACAATAAAGTATGAGCTGGTGAACAAATATTAAAGTAATGACCAAGTGTATGCCATTCATAAGATTGATTCATAGCAAGTCCAGTTAAATAATGGAGGTGAATGTATAACGACTAGCCGATTTTGAAAACAGATTCGTACCATTGCTTGACAAGTGACCAGTCGACGAATCATTGTCAGAATCACTACCCAAAGGCGTATTGATGGCGACATCTAGTAAAGAATCCAAATACAAGCCGTTGTTTAATGGTTGAATCTTTGCAGTAGGATGGTTTGTCGGGACAGCAGAATATGTGTCTGCATGCGCAAAAAAAGGGCCAACATCCGAGACTGAGTTATGAAACACATCCATATGGGCAAGGTTAGAGTTCAATGGCCAGTCATCGCCCACCAGTCCTCCTGAGGTTGGCAATGGATGATCATCGCCAATGGTAGACAAAGAGGACTCGCTGGATGATAGGAAGGATGCTAGTGGAACAGGGCTACTTGAAACAGAAGAAGTTGGGTTGGTAGTCTGCACAACAGGATTGCTGATGGATGAAGTGACTACTGGCTCTAGACAATCACCAGCGCCATTCAAGATAGACTGTAGTTGTGGTGGAGCACTGCAGTGTAAAAAAGTGCCATTTGATTCATGAGATGGAGTCGGACTGTTGCTTCCAGTAGTTTTTGTAGCGATCGTAGGTGCATGAGAATGCTGATGAGATGGTAAGTCTGTCTGTGACGGTATGGAAGGTTGTTCAACCGAGTCATCAACAGCAGTACTGATAGACGATGGCATTGTTATACCTGCTTTAAACAAGAAAGCAATGTCAAATCTTGACGGAAATTCACCAAATAGCCGAGTGCTGGTGGATAACTGGTTGAGCCCACGTGGCGGTCAGCCACCATTGCAACTCAAGGATTGGTTTGCTGCCGTATTCACGTAAATGAAACGCTAAACTAAAATGCATGGCAAACAGTCTCATTTGACTGCTGCCAATCTTACTGAGTACGATTGTCTTTTAAACTCATTAATTCGCTGGTCTTGATGCTCACTCTTGTACAAAAATACTGAATGTTGACATCCAATCTCCAATTTTCTTTTTCCAAAACATTACAGTTGGGAATGCAACTGTTTTTCCATACTCATCCAATGTTTACCTTTTTCTTGAACTAGAGCGCGACCGTATCTGATGTTAGGACACAGCAGAGCCTCTATAAAGAAACAATCAATTTCTAGCTGGAAATAATGAATATTTAACCATGGATTATTCAACGACAATCACTGCAAGATAAATGCAAAAGAATGTTTCATTTTACGTGAATACGCCTGTAAAATAAAATGCCAAATATGTAGACAAAATTTATTCACAGCTAGTGTATAAAGTAAAGTAGCTGGTTGCTTCAATCCAGGAATTCTTGAAAAGGCAATCAGCTATTCATCTGATGGTGCTTCCAGGCCCAGCATTTTTGTAAACATGGTAATGTTTTGCTTTCCAGTATCATTAACCATGGATCGGAATTTGCCAGTCTCTATTCCCATGAGTTTCTTGGGTGTATCAAACTCGGCAATTTGTCCAGCTTCCATTACAAGGACACGATCATAGTCGACAATCGTGTTCTAGTGGTTATCCAGTACATCCAGATATTGGCCAATACGTTTAAATCAAAAAAGGTAAAGCATTAGTCATGAATACTATCAACACTAATGGTCATCCTGTCAGGTCAAATAGACAAGACTTACTAGTCGATGGGCAATAGTAATAATGGTAGAATCAAAGAAATATTCTCGCAGACATTTTTGAATAATTGCATCCGTCTCATAGTCTACATTGGCAGTAGCTTCATCCATTACAAGAATACGTGGCTTCTTGAGCATTGCACGCGCCAGACAAATCAGTTGACGCTGCCCAACAGACAGGTTTTCACCATTCTCTTGTACTTCGCCATCAAGACCACCAGGAGCCTCTGTAACCCTGGATTTAATATTGGCTTGTTCAAGTGCTCCCCAAAGTTCTGAATCCGTATAGCTTCCAAGTGGATCCAGATTCTGGCGGAATGTACCAGAAAAAAGAATAGGATCTTGTGGAATGATGCCAAGACCAGACCTTAGGTCCGCAAGACCAAGTTTACCAGTAGTCATGCCATCTACTACAATAGATCCGCTTTCAACTTCAACCATGCGGAAAAGCGCTTGGATAAGCGATGACTTTCCAGATCCAGTCCGTCCAACCTAAACATGCATGTTTTAATCGGTTCAAATCAGGCAGAATAATATTAATACAATTTGAATACTCTAAATTGGAATTGTCCAATTTAATGTTTTACAAAGTTTTGCATTCAAAACACCAACAATATAATATCAAGGCAATTCAACTACGCCATTACAAAACAATACTTACAACGCCAATCTTCTCGTTGTTAGAAATACTAAACGATACGTTTTGAAGCACAAGTGGAAGGTCTGGTGCATACTTCATGGAAATATCCTTAAATTCAATGTTACCTGTATTCGGCCATCCAGAAGGAGGTCGAACATCGGTAATTTCTGGAGGTTCAATGGCAACACTGTTGGCATAGTATTCAACACGCTCAACAGCATTCATGGCAATTTCAGTTTCAGTAAATTGTCGAATACACCAATTAAGTGTCGAGGTCACTTGCAATGCATATGAAAGAGATAGACCAAAAAGAGCAGCAGTGAAGCTGGGATTGTTTCTGGCCAACACACCAAAAGTGGCTGCAAAAAACACTAGGACTCCTCCAAGTATTTCAAATCGAAGGGAAATCCAACGCTGGGCAGCCAGGAGCAAAAAGTATGGGGCGTTGTTGGTATCCACCATCTTATTGTTGTTGACAATAAATCGATCTTGCTCACGATAGGCTCGGATAGTAGGTAAGCCAGAAAGAGTTTCGCCAATATGAGCATACAAAGGAGACCGCATAAGCGAATCAAGTCGCTTCAGCTCGCGTGAAGTAGCGCGATAGTAAAGCTGCAAAACGTAATAGGCTGCAAGCACTGGAACAAGTGCAACAGTAAAAAGTGGTGTGGCATAAATGATCAAAATGAATACAGAAATCGTAGATGAAAGTGTTTGGATAAACATACGAAATGAGTTCATGAGGGCATTATCAATGCCATCCTGATCTTTGGAAAACCGATTAATGATGCGGCCCAAAGGTGTGGTATCGAAGAAAAACACAGGTGCCTTGATGACTCGTGTAATTGCACCTTCATGAAGGACTCGAGCAGCTCGAGTGCCTTGATAGGCAAAGAATACACCAAAGAGGTAAGTTGCAATCGCTTGAAAGATTCCCCATGCCCAATAAACACCAACATACTGACTATTGGACACAAATGCAGGAACGGATTTGTTGGTCCAAATGACCAACCAAAAATCATTGCCAACACGAGAGCCTTGTACTAGAACAAGCATAATAACCAATCCAAAAAGAAACATCCATCCGCCTGCAGAGTAAAAGTAGGACATCCAGACATTCCCTTTTACAGTGCCAGTCGCGCGATCCTCGGTTTGCATAAGCTCTCGAGCGTCCTTTTTTGCTGCAAGCGCGAGCGAATCACCGATTCGCTTAGAGTTAACGGCGTCTTCGTTCCGTTTTTTACCATCAATATCGATTTGATCGACTTCTGATACCATCAAATCAGCATCGTTTGCATCTTCATCAACACCACCATAGTTGCCCATAAGGGATGAAAATTCTCCATTAGATGCCATCAAATCAGAATAGCTGCCATGTTCGGATATTTCACCATTTGACATGACAATAATATAATCAACACGAGGCAAAAAATGCAACTGATGTGTAACAAGAATACGAGTTTTTCCTGCCAGTGCACCACAAATACAGTTTTCAAAAAGACTCCGTCCAACATGAGCTAATCGATTTTTCAAAGGTGATAACAGTTAGCAAGAACAATCAAAAATAAAGCAGTATACACTTTTAAAATCTTAATTTTTACCATCAACAGCAGATAGCGGATCGTCAAGAAGAACAATGTCGTTATTATAGTATACCATGCGTGCCAAATTGATACGTTGTTTTTGGCCGCCAGAGAGATTGATACCACGCTCTCCAATTTGAGTGCGATCACCATCCTGCATAATGGCCAAGTCGCGCTCCAGTGAACAGTCACGAATGGCAGCAAGATATCGACTTTCCTCATATGGTAAACCAAACAAAATATTGTTTTTGATGGTGGTGTTTTGGATCCAAGCTTGTTGTGGAGCATATCCAAGTGACGAAGAAAAAGTCACCTTACCACTGACCTGTTTCATTTCCCCAACCAGAGCATTCAATAAACTGGATTTTCCAGATCCAACAGACCCGACAATAGCAACAAGTTTTCCTCGTGGAATGGCAATGTTGAGTTTACGAAGGGTCGATATTTCAGGAACCTTTTTGGTATTTTCGGTAGTAATGGTACTCTCGGAAGTATTTGTTGGAGTGCCTGAATTAGAAGTGTTTTTAAAACTATAACCCCGCTGTTTTGAAGCGGGTTTTGAAGTGACTGGTGGTGCAGTAGGTGGAAGTGAATCCCATGTGAATTCTCCATTAACAATCTCAACGGCATGAATAGCATTTGGACTGATTTCTGCTTGATCTACTAGCTCTGGAGCGAGAAAAAGCGCTTGAATACGCTGTAAAGCCACCTTTAAATCGGCATAACCAACAATGATTTGAGGCAAAAACATGAGTGGAAATCGCAGTTGATTAAACCAAGTCAGCGAAGAAAAAATACGGCCTGGTTCCAAGTCATGGTTGATGCCATAGATTACAAAGGTAAGAGATGCACAAAACACTGGAACAGCAAATGTCAAAGTCATAACAAATGCAGTGATTACGCTGAATAAATTAAATCATACAATATAAAGCATTAGCATATTTCTAAATTATCCATTGATAAAAACCCCAACCAAACAACACATTTAGGATTTTTATAAACCACAATGAAATCTCACTTTTGCCTCAAAATAAGAGCAATCTCTTTTTTTCGAATTTCTTGGATCTGTTTTAAAAAAGGCTTTTCCCAATTAAAGAATTTGATGACACGAATTCCCTGAAAAACCTCTTGGGTTGTTTTGACACGCTTGTCTGCAAGTGGGGCAACTTCACGGCGAATATTATTGAGAATGCGATATATCTTTCCTTGCATTGGACCAAGAACAACCAGTATTGCAACACCGACAAGGGCAGCATATCTATGAGTCAGCAGATTGCCAAAAATATTAGCATGTTCAACTCGCGAATCAAAATGCATAAATAGCAAATGGTTTTACTCACCCAAGTTGGGAAATCAAAAATATGGTAATAACTATAATTTGAACTGGAGCAGTCCACATGGAATGCATCATTCCAAGAAAAGTTTCAATACGTGCAACATCAGTGGAGACGATGTTGGTGACTTTTCCTGAATTAAAATCTTGACGAGCAGCCGATGTCAAACGCATTGATTTCCTATAAATCATGCCCACAAACGCTGCACGAAGAGCCATTCCGGAGGAAAGCGACAGATAGAAAAAAAAGTTTTGTAGCAGAGTACTTACGATTTGCAAAGCAAACATAGCAACAGCAAGTCCCATTCTATCCAAATTCAAAGTGTTAGAAAGCAAGCACAAAAGATTAGATATGGCCATGACACATGTTCAAATCTGGTGCACGACTCTATTGTCAAGCATCGCAACACACCCGTAAGCTAGTGGAGGCGCATCCTTGCCACTAATAATCGCAATTCTTGAATCAACCACAAATGTCACCACATATTTGATTAAATAAGGAGCAAAGACTCCAGCCATATCAGAAACAAGTCGTAACAGACCATATGGGGCAAGCTCCCAAAATAGTAGGTCCCATAGTGCGGTGATCAAGGAAGGTGCAGTGCGACCCTTGCGAGGGGGATTATCGGCTACATCGGAACGTGTAGGGGTACCATTTTCGGCTCTATCGGAACTTGTAAAAGGCTTGGTAGTAGTAATACTGCCCGTTTTTTCAAAATCTGCCGTAAATGCCGTGTTTTCAGAAACTAATGGAGCTGAATCGGGCTTATTTGCAGTGGACGTAGCCGGATACTGAGGTGAGGAAGGAAATTTTGCAACTTCTGCAGCCCAGGCATTTTCAAGTCGTTCTGTTAAAGGCTGAACACGCCATTTAGGCCCAAGTTGCCAAATATCAGTCAATTCAAGTGGCCTTTTGAATCCAGCAAGGAAAACGGCATTCATCCAAGAATAAGTCAGTTTGGAAAAAAGTGAAGCGGTGGCTTCTGGGGAGACAAAGTCTGACGAAATGTGATTCTTGTTCTTTATGAAAGGTTTTTCATTGGCAGCCGGAGTACCAGTAGATTGGGGTGCATTTGTAGACTTTGTTGGCGCTTCAGGTTGTTGCAAAGCGACTACAGTATCGGTGGTTGGTAGAGCTGCCATAGCCAGCAGAAATTTAAGCTCTAAGAATGTAGATCCAGCCCTTATATGCTGAACAGGTGTTTGGATTCAATATATATTCAAAGCCTGTTAATTAAATTAGGAAAGATTCAAAAACTAGAATTGCATTTACATAAAATCAAACATTAAATAAGGGAGCCAAAGTGCATAATAAATAGCCAATTCACATCGAATTTACTGGTCAGTATTATTTCTGAACTCTAGTTTGGTGACATTTGTGCTCATTTTGTATAAAACTAAACGAATGTTCATGTCAGTTTCAGTCAATCTGCAACTCCTACAAACCAAACATTGTATGATTGGCATGTATAGCTGCATTCCCGAGTGCAGTCTTGTTCATTTGAATTAGTGCGTGAGCGTATCCGAGATTTCAAGATACAACAAATACGAATTCAATTGCTTTTGATCGACCCAATATGTGGATTGTAACGGATAAATCTAGTGATCGTACAATGTATGGCTATGTCAAATAAGAAGATATGTGTTTGAAACTATAGCCTAATTGTGTCATATGATGTGCATGATCTACTAAAGGATCGAGAATGTTTATCAAAGTCAATTTATAGTAGAAAGCAGTGAATGCTCAAGCATTGTTTATTCCAAAGCAATCACTGCAAGATAAATTCAAATTCCATTTTGCGTAAATACGGCTGTAGGCTATCAATAAACAAAAATCAATCCGTCTAGATTATTATAGCAAAACTAGATTGGTATCGTGTTAGTACGATACCAGTCTGGCTTCATTAAAGTATCAAATCTCGACAGGAACAATCTATTCGCCATCAGCCAAGAATCAAAGTAATTGTTTCAGTAAAGCAATGCCATTCTGATATATTCCAGTAAAATATAGCAACTAAGCAGTTGCTAACTGCCATCCATTCAATTAGGTTTTTATACACACGCCGATCTAGCTCGTCAAACCCCAACAATTTTTCAATCAAATAGCAACCACCCGGCCATTGGATACAACCCATTCTTACTTGCTCCCATACTATCCATTGCTCAAAGTGTATCTGCTGGCTAATAGGCTCTACTGGACTTGATGTCAACCACTCCTACGAACATCTATTCAAAGGCTTCGTATGTCGACCCCGACTTGATTGACGAACTTGGCGACGAAGTCACAACACCTGGAGGAACACAACCTGCTGATGACCAACAGAATGGTCAAGGCAGCACTGCAAACAAGTACAATGTCCTAGATTGCAAGTACAAGAGTAATCTGAGAACTAGACCTTACACTACTCATCACACATATCCGTTGAGTATATTAGCTTGCCTTTCGACCTGCTCTTGATTTTAATGGTTATAGCCTTTAATGTGGTTTCACGGAACTGGCTAGGTTGAATGGATTTGAAGATTATCGAGTTGAGTGGGGAAGAGCATATAGTTGATTATATACTCTTGCATGTTTTTGGATTCACTCCATCGTACACATGACAGCCGTACTTGCTCACTCTTTAAATCATGTCATTTGCTATCATGAATGATGCTACAGTAGCAATTATATCAATCCCATCACTAGTGGTTTAGAGATAAATCCAATGGCTTAGAATCCTCATACAACCAACTACTTGATTAACCTTGGTCTTTTTTAAACAACCTATTCTCAATTCTAAAATGCTGACATTGTCCAATATATATTTTTGGGCCTAACCCCATAACTAGACGCATTGACCAGCTTCGACAGCTAGCAAATCTCCCAGTAAAACTAATTCCAATTCGGCTAGATCTTGAGATAGAAGGTGTCAAGTTGCGAGATCAATTTACCTGGAATATGAATGGTATGCCTTTTCTTGATGCATTGCCAACACAATTGAGCGCCATCTGCGTGCCGTTTTACTATACATACCAATCGTCCGAGTTATTCCAAAGGAACTTGTATTTCTTTATGCACATGGCTGATGCTGAAATTTCTAATCTTAATTATGGAATTTCAACTGATTGTTTTGAATAGAAACGCTCATGACACCAGAGTATTTTGCGCAACTTTTGGCGGACGATCTAGAGTTTCCATATGCGTCATATTTTGTACCTCAGATAGCAGATGCCATTCGAAAACAAGTTTCAGAATACGCTGCCGCCGTAGAAGAGGATCTTATCCCTGTCGAAAAACTCAAAACCATACCCCAAAAAACTGTTGCTTTGGAGAGTTCTCCGCCGTCCAAGTCTTTAGTTGAAGATGCCTTGCAAACCAAACAAGAGTTGCACACTAATGGTGGTGATGGCCTTTTAAATAAAGAAAGTGAAGTAAGCACCACTAGCGCAGTTGACGAGACTGGAGACGCTCTAGATGATTTTTCAGCATACGGCGATTTACGAATAGTGATTACGGTAAACTATTTTTACTTTATATTGATTTCATGGTAGATCAGTGTCAGTTTATTCGTACATTTTTCTTACATTTTCACCATCTGGATCGGCCATGTTTTACCAAACATAAATGGACAACTCACATGATACTATAGTTGGATCTTCATGTCGGAGTTGTGTATCTCAGGGATCGATTCGAATGGCCTCTTTTTCCTACACATTCTATTACACCAGAGCATTTTGCTCGCCAACTTTCTGCGGATCTTGGAGTGGGTGGTGAATTTGTCCCCATGATTGCACATGCCATTCGCGAACAGGTTGTCAATGCGCGTTTGAATTACTCTCAGGCTACAGAAGCAGCATTTTGGAGATCACGGCCATTTAGAAGTGAAGATTTTGAGTTTGAATGGCAGCCCGATCTGCGAATTCTCTCGGATGAGGATATTGACCGGATTAACAAAGAGGAGGATCGTAACTCACGGTATGTTGCTCAGATTTAATAATGGAATGCTGTGGTTTTAAAATAAGAACCAGACGATTTTATTTTGGCATTTTTATTTGAGCCAAATTTGCAGAATACGTGATGCAGGGTTGCTTACCAATCATATCACTTGATGTTTTTAATAGACGATTGAGACGACAACGGCATCAGCTGGGCGGCCGATCTGCGCGTGGACGTGTGGCAGAATCGACGATACCTGGCACTCTTCAACCTAATCTTCCAGTGTTTACCCACTACCCGTTTCCACCTCCCACACTGTCCATTGGATACGTTGGTGGTTTGCTGAGTCAGCAACTACAGTACCAGCAACAACTGCAACTTCAAATTCAACAACTTCAGAAACAACAACTGCTTCGACAACAGCAGCAAGCAAATCTAGTGTTGGCGGGGTACGCGCCGGGATCTCGTGGTACTTCAGGTACTACACCCACTGCTCCACCTACTGGATATAAGCGAGGACCATACAAACGTCGTGAGCCAGCCTCGGATGACCGACGTAAGCAAGATTCTTACTCTCGAAGACAGTCGGGTGCCGCAGCAACTCCTTTGAATGGACGTGTAGAGCTGACACGTATCTCGGACTTGCAGGTGATTTTATGATTTATAAAGTTTGCTCTAGAAAATAACCAGCAATCTCGTTGACTTTTATCTAAACTTTCAAATATAGCGCAAGCGATTGCATTAATAGTTATAACTGTACCGAAATTCTACTCCATTTTCTAGCAATTGATGTGAATGCCAACGTACTATTTTGAATGTGTGTGGTGAAATAATGCTTATTGTTCGATTCAAATTTGAACCCTGGTTAATAGTATACGGGTAGCCAAATTACAGCCGTATTTACGCAAAATGGAACTTGAATTTATCTTGCAGTGATTGCTTTGGAATAGATGATTAAATGTTTGTTTCGTCTTTCTACTATAAATTGACTTTGATAAACATTCTCGATCTTTTAGTAGATCATGCACATCATATGACACAATTAGGCTATAGTTTTAAGCCCATATCTTATTTGACATAGCCATACATTGTACGATCACTAGATTTATCCGTTACAATCCACATATTGGGTCGATCAAAAGCAATTGAATTCGTATTTGTTGTATCTTGAAATCTCGGATACGCTCACGTACTAATTCAAGTGAACAAGACTGCACTCGGGAATGCAGCTATACATGCCAATCATACAATGTTTGGTTTGTAGGAGTTGCAGATTGACTGAAACTGACATGAACATTCGTTTAGTTTTATACAAAATGAGCACAAATGTCACCAAACTAGAGTTCAGAAATAATACTGACCAGTAAATTCGATGTGAATTGGCTATTTATTATGCACTTTGGCTCCCTTATTTTACGCGAGTACGGCCGTAATAAGATGAGCGTTTCCGACATGTGCTCAGCTCTATACCAGAACAAAAATAAAAGCATTAAACTTGTACCCTACGAGCTAACGGGATTTGAAAGCGTGACTTGATCCCCTTGCAGCGAATGGCTTCCATTTATACTATAAAAAGGCTGCATTTGAACGCAAATCCTGTCCATCTTTGTGATATCTGCTTGTAAGAAAAACACTTTTGCTGACATGTTTGAGATTATGCTAGGCTCGTTAGCCCTGGTTTAATATATCATTGCAGTATGCTGTGATCTCACTGTATTATCCTAACTGCCCACCAATTCAATCTTGTTAAATGCCCAGTGCTAATCCACTTTAATGCCATTAAAATGTGAATTAACCACCCTGCATTATCGTATTTGACCATTCAATCGTTGTTAGTATCCCTGGCATCCTCAATCTTAGCAAAATGAAATTGTTTACGCTCTCTGCCGCATGTCTGGCTATCGCTGGCCTGGCTTATGCGACCCCTCACAAAAACCCCAAGCCCATGTTCATTAATCAGTTTGACGAGGCATCCAACGACTTTCAATTCCTGTCTTCCGTCAAATCGCCATTTACAGCCAATCAGCATTCTCTTTTCGAGTCCAGCAAGCGTCCTTCTGCTCTCAAGGTCGAGACCAAGAGCACCATGTCAGCTACTGGAAAAATAACTGTTTGGAATGTACTTACTCATGCCAAGTTTCCTAAATACACCATCCGTGTGAGGGAAAAGGTTGAGCTATGCGATCCTAGTGTTCAGCAGGTAAGATCATGCTCTTGATGTGTGTAGATGCAAGGGATCTGAAGGCAGTATTCAGTCGGGAGTTGATTGGCGGAGTTTGGAATTACTCGAGCTGCTTGTCGGAGATTCCCATTTTTGGCTCGATGCATATTCTATCTTTAATATCTCCCATCTTCGGTTTCTTGCTTGACTCCCTTTTCCATTACAATGTGTTGGCTTTGGGCTATACCTTGCTGTGTAGCTGTGCTTTTTCCAATCTGATTCAGCTTGATGCTTATAATTTTATTCCCCTCGAAGCCAATTTGTTGTTCACACAAAATGCAACACTTGTATTTTGCTTTGGAATAGACAGCGATTAGATATTCGTTGCGCTTTCCTACTAAAAATTGGCGGCTTCAATAGACATTCTTGAGAAAAGTCTAAAAACTCCTTTGTATCCTAAAATATTGAATCCGTTCGCGCTTCTGGTTCAAGTGAACAAAGATTGCACGTCTCGGGAATGTAACTATACATGCCAATCATAATGTTTGGCTTGTAGGGGTTTCAGATTGAAAAAGTATGGGATTGACTAGAACTGAAGCTGTGATATGAGCATTTACTCAAATATCACAATATTGTCCAGTAAACTGGCAATCATTTCATAAGCTGGCGGTTTATTATACACCCTGATCCACTTGTTGTTTTTCATTTTACATGAACAAGACTGTAAGTTATAAATACTAATGAATTTCTGTCACCAACACTAATGTATAGTATGTTGGCTACCTCGATACTGAAGACAATAATCACGTAAGTTTTGTTTTTAAATTGGTTTATGGCAATGCATTGTTACTGGTAATTCAAACTAAATTCATATATCTTTGCTCATGTCTTGTTAGTTTTTCTTTTGGTTTTTCGAAAGCAGAGATAAGCCTAAAACTGATCCTGTAATTTTGTGGCTTAATGGTGGCCCTGGCTGCTCATCTCTCACCGGTCTTCTTATGGAGCTTGGCCCTTGTCGTGCCAACCCCGAGGGAAATGGTACCACCATCAACAAGTCTTCTTGGAATGCTAATGCAAACGTCGTCTTTTTAGATCAGGTAATGCAGTTCAAAGGTTGATCCGAAAAGGAAATTAACCATATTGTAATACTAGCTTGCGCTTATTCAATTGTTTATTTTATTAGCCTACCAATGTTGGCTTCAGCTACGGTGATGGAAAGGTTACAGACTCGGATGCTGCTGCTCAAGACGTTTATGCTTTCCTTCAGATATTTTTCCAGAAATACACCCAATATGCCAAACTTCCCTTCTTTGTTACTGGAGAATCGTACGCTGGCCACTACATTCCTGCTATTGCCAAGACTATTTCTGAGGGAAATGCAGCCTCAATTAAGCATCATACACTCGATGATGGTCCAGAAACTGTCGAGATTCAATTGAAAGGGCTTGCTATTGGAAACGGTTTAACTGACCCTTTGGTGCAATATCAGTACTATCCTGATATGGCCTGCGATGACAAATATGGACCTATTCTTGATGAACAGACCTGCAACACTATGCGTTCCAAGTATAGCACATGTAAATCTTTGATCAGCGCATGCTACAACTGGAAAAGCGCTTTTACTTGTGTGTAAGTAATTATGGTTGCTACGGTGCTTGGCTTTGATATGGCAACAAACGCTAACAAGTTTTTGACTATGGATCCCATTTAGGCCAGGCTCTCTTTATTGTAATTCTGCCATGATCCAGCCATTCCAATCTTCTGGCAAGAATATTTATGATATTCGCAAGGACTGTGACGCTTCCAACCCACTTTGCTACTCTATTTTAAATGACATCGAGTCTTGGTTAAACCGTCCAGATATTCAGGAGCAACTTGGTGTAGATGTTACCTACCAGGGCTGTAACAGAGACATCAATGTCAGTTTTCTTATGGCTGGTGACTGGATGCACCCATATGTCGAGTATATTGCTCCACTTCTCGAGGAAGGGATCGCCATTATGATTTATGCCGGTGATGCCGATTATATTTGCAACTGGATTGGAAATAAAGCATGGACTATGTCTCTTGAGTGGTCTGGCCAGGAAGGATTTGAAAACGCCGAGGACAAGCCATGGGTCTCTGAAGTTACTGGTAAGGCTGCTGGTGAATTCCGTCAACATGAAAACTTTTCGTTTGTTCGGGTTTATGAAGCTGGCCACATGGTTCCGTATGATCAGGTAAGTTTGAATTTTTATTCGGCAATTGCATCCCAAGTATCGCTCTAGTGGGGAAAATGCAGATAAAGGGTTAAAGCTAATCGTATGTTTTTGTTCTGTAATAGCCCGAGCATTCTCTTGAGATGATCAACCATTTCACACGATACACTCTATCCAAAAAAGGCGGGAAAAAGCACCATAAATGAGCATATCTACCATTGTGTCTAGTCTCGATGTCTTTGAATCATTTTGTCGAGTTTCTCAAGTTTGTGCACCATGCACTTTTATCGCTGCTTTTATTGAATCTATTTCTTGGCGTCTTTTTGTTTCTATTTTTTTGATCAAGCAGCCTGATGCTAGTACATATTTTGTAATGTGTTGATTGGCCAAATAAACAAATTTCTACTGAACTTTGAATTCATCTGTATATCATTGTTGGTCGCTTTACATTTATCCATCACTTTATTATAAAAGATAAATCACGCAATCTGCTCTAAGCCGCACTCTACCAGATGACGATGCTCCACCATAAAGAATATAGATTAAAGCTCTGCCCTTGTATCTGATATTTCCGCTTCATCCACATGCTCAGCCATTGCTTCTTCGTCTGCATCGCTTATATCATCCTTATCTGGAGATAAAATCATATCGATATGTGATTCCTCGTCCATATCACGAATGTTGCTCGTCATGTCACCGATGGGTAAAATTTTAAACCGAGGTTCATCGTCTTTGACGTCACGATCAGTATTAGAGTGATCTGCATCAACAGCAAATTCCTTGACAATAGGTGAGAGAGAAGGCGAATGGGATTGCGTGAATGAGTCGGGTTTGTTCAATACATTGCTGTCTGTTTCACTTTGACGTGTATGAGATTCTTCAGCCTTTATCTCGTCAGTAGTATGCGAATATGTATCACTTTCATGGTCTATTTCATTCGCTGGGGCATCATGAATGTCGAGAAACGCATCATCGGTCAAATCGGCAGCTACATCGTGGTCTTTGGCGTTAGTGGGTGCGTCCCGGATATTGGCTTGTGTATCTCCAATAGGAAGAATGGTAAATGGCTTTTCATGTGAAATTGGCTTGTGATAGCTATTATCAAGCTTCGCTTCATCTTCATGTTCATCAGGAATATCTAAAGGAGTCGCAAGGGTGCTAGCAGCCAACTCTGTATTCTCCAAGTCAGCCTTATAATGGCTCGAGAGTGTATCGGTGTCAGTAGGTAATGTCGGCGTAGTATACAGATTGGTCGTCAAAGAAGATTGAGATTCGGATAAAACTTTTGAAGATTTTGGTATAAACTGTTCCGTAGTTTCCATCTTTAACACAGATTCGTGTGAGATAGATGGTTGTTCAAGATCCAGCAAAAAGCTTGGTGACGGTTCAAAAGTCGATACTTTCTGTGGATTGATAGTGGATTGAGAAGACAGTATAGACGTGCCATCATAGGCATCCAAAATGACTTGGTTTTCAGGTGATTCGGAAATATGTGTTTCCGACACTTCCACCGACTGCTCGACTTCTAAACCAGAGATCACAGACGTATCCGTTTCATGAACAAAAGAATCTGCTTGGTTTGTACTCAGCCTATCCACATGAACAGGCAATAGCGATGATTCTGTCTTTGGCACATTATGATCAATTGGATGACTTCCAGACAGGCTTTCATCGGCACCTTGTTGCGCAGGATTTGAGCTCATGTCAGGCATAGATGGGGCACGTTCAATAGCCTTACGCATTGTGTTATCTAGCCACAGTCTTGCATTAAACAGAGCTTTGCGACCTGTCACAACGGATTTTCGCGAATACCAGCGAATTCTCTTTAAAGACTCTGGCCCAGCCTTTAAAACTACCAACTCTGTAGCATCATGCCACATGGTGGTAACTGAATCCCAAGCGGGTAGAATGGTGGATTCGCAAACAGTATGATATGGCTTAAATATATGCGCACCAGCTGCGCCAGATGACAAGTCACAGGCTATATAAACAGTCGAATACATGGTGAACATAGTGAATAACAAGCTCAATATAAACATCCAAAAGTTGACACGTCGAGTTTTTTTTTCAGATAGTTCGCGAAGAATAGACTGCAAATTAGCAAATAGCAAGATAAAATTTCGTTAAAAGCCTTACAAAACAATAAACTAATAATATGTTTACAACGATCCAATTGATCAAATCAAAACATGCCTCCATATTACATCAAACTAAAAAGTAAAATCTTACCGCAAGTATCTCCGAGTCAAATGCTGTATTGGTTTCATTAATCGGAGTCCAAAGCTCAATATCAAGGTCGGATTCAGACCGCTCACTCGATGATGTTCTGGACATGTTTTCTGATCGAAACAAACCCGATTTTTTTGTTTTTAAAACATCTTGAAGCATATCAACAATATTGTTCATGCGGTTGTGAATGGCGTTTAGATCTTTGGGATTAGATACAGTACCGACAGGTTCGTGATGAGATTCAGAATAAATGGAAGTGTGTTGTATAGACTGTGTTTGGTTTATAGCAGAGCTATTTGTATATGGTGGTCCTACCATGGGTGGTGGTGGAAGCTGTCGCAAACCACGTTTCCCCGATGGACTAGTCTGACGCATAGAAACCATTGTAGTAGAATCGAGTGGTTCCATATCAAGAGGAAGACTTGGTCGATAGTTGGGATGATCATTGGGAAAAGCAGAAACAGATGACAAAGTCGTATCGAATTGAGGCTGCTCAATAGAATTGGCAATTGGCGCGACAAATATGCCAGTTGCCAAATCCTTTACAGCGTTCCCAGGCACTAAATGCTCAAGGTATGTATCCGAGGATAGATCATGACGGACTTGAAGAAGCCTCCTACAAACATGCTCTAGGTCGGAGTAGACAGTAGCATAATTTTCAGGAAGTTGTAAACCGTGAGCCACGACTTTATCTGATGCTTCCAACAATGATGCCATGGCAACATCAATTCCACATTGAATCATAGAAATTTCAGCAACAATGGCAAAGCGCTCCGATTTTGGAGTTTGTGAATCAAGCACAGATACTTTAGACGTAGTTTCATCTAATGTGGCATTGGCAAGACTAGTCTCATTCAATGCAGTGTCAATTGCAGTTTGTAAAAGATCCAAAGGAGGTGCTTCAGGAGCATCGCTACGTTGGATAGGCTGGCTAAGAATATCGTCCACATGTTTTCGTACTGTCGCATTAAGGGTTGCTCGAGCCTGTGCCAAATCGTACTCTAGCTCTGCAATTTGCCCTTGCATTTGTATTACGCGCATATGAAGAACGGACGAATCCATCTCTCCATCTTGGTTGGACACGGTCAGCTCTGACATTGAGATATCTTCAAGTGATCCACGCAGAGTCATTAGACGAGCACGAGCTTGAGAAATAATCACCTGCTGACGCTCGCAAACAGACTGAGACTCGCGGGTCTCACCTAGTTCATTCAAAAGAAGCTCCACCCTCTCGCGAAGAGCTTCAACCTCGGTGTTGGTACGATGAATTTGAGCCAATTCTTTTTGAGACTCTGCAAGTCGTCCTTGAACAATGTTCAATCGATCAGTGACTGATTTAAGGCGGTTGCTTGTGTCGGATAGTTCGGCTACTTTAATTGACAAGTTATTCTTAAGCTGTTCGGTTAAATGGTGGTTATTGGCCGAGTCTTGCTTTAGTATAGATAGAGATTCACTAACGCTACCTAAAGCCGCCTTTACTTTTCCAAGCGTGGTGCTGCGAGAAAGACCGACAGGATCCCATGCGACTGTTACACTCACGGTAAACCTATCAACCCCAGATAGGTTTTCAAACACTTGATCCAAAGACCAGAGTTTTTCCCAACCAGCAGCAACTTTGTCTTGATCCCCTGAAAATACAAACCCACCAGTAATACTTTTGGAAACCAGAACCTGTCTGCTAACAGGATGGATCAATTCCAAAGTCAAGGTAGATATTGAGCGAGACCACTGGATTCCAAGAGACTCTTCAAAGTCTGATTTGATGGGTTTTAAATATCCGGAAATATGATTCCCATAAGAGTTTTTGTTTTCATCAAGATGGATATTCACAAGCCACGAGCAGCCACGCGGACCAAAAGGCAGCGAAGTGTGAGAGTTTTCCGTTTGTGTCGGGTCTGTAGAAAATGGATATCTGACATCATATTCGTAAGCAATCGTGCTTGTTTGAATTGCTTGAGGTCCACAAACGTCAATTTGAATGGCTGCAGTTCCATCGGTCAGATCAACTGCCTCCATAGGAAACGGCAGCGGATAGAACTCTTGAAATCCCCAACCCGATTGAGTTGGAGAAAACCCTGTAAAGGTAGGTTCCGACATCTGAGAGCACAAAAAATCAGAACCAAGTCCTTCTCCATTTCCAGGAACATTTGAGTAGCAGGAATCATGAGGGATAGCAGACGCATATTTAAGATGAAAAGTGAAATTGGTGACCGGGCGAAACCAATTGTCTTTTGCTACTATCTCCGAGTCGCTCTTGATTGGACGAATAAAGGCACTTGAATACGCTTCTTTGCTGTCAGATGTTCCTTTTGGGTATAACACAATTTGCCACGACCAATCTCGTGGACCAAATGGAGGCGACACCAGTTTTTCTGCTGTTGTTTGATGAAGATTAGGAATACGCCAGCAATACGAGGTTTGAAGCTGCGACTCTACCGGAGTGAGACGAAACATTCCACCAGGCTCTCTGGGAGATCCATATTGACCTACAGCAACTAGCATATCCAGAGATTCTACTAATTCATCGACCTTGTCTACAGATCTGGCAGACAAAGAATGCATGTTTGAAAGATTGTAGTTTTTAATGGCATGTGGGTGATCGACAGGATGCATTGGAGGCAAGGTATTGTAGTTTTCAGGAGTGATGGCTGCATATTGATGGTTTGCAAACATATTGTCTGATTGTACTGCCATTTCAGTCATTTGGCGATCAGCAGAATAAAATTGCGCAGCATGATTGCTTTCAGGAGCCGAATGAATGGTTTCCAGCACATTCTGTGGTTGCAGAGTAAAAAGACCATATGGTTGATGGGGTGTTGCAGACTGCACATTAGATTCTTGATACGAAGGAGAATGTTGATGATACTGCAGAATTCCAGTAGGATTAGCTGATTGACTCAAAGCAGTGCTGGACAAGGCAGACGTGATCGCGGAAGTCAGAGGAGTAAGATCTTGATGAATCGCACCATCAGTATCCATGTCAGCGACGATAGCACTCTGAGTATAAAATGGATCGGGGTTGGATTGCGAGGATTTGCGATGAGCTGCGTTTGGCATGTAAGGATTAGTCAATGGTGGAAACCCATGGCTAGCAGTTGGAAGAGATCTGCAAGTAGTTGGGTCGGATTGTTCCAATGTAGGAGTCTCGTCACCATGACTGACCGGATTAGCAGAGGGAATCATGACAGGCACGACTTCAGTCGCGATGTTGGATTGCTGGGATGTAAAGGCGAACATGGAGTTGGTGCTAGCTCGACGACTATGGGACTTTGAGGGTGAAGAAAAGGTGGAGAACAATGAACTTCTTCGAGAGCGGGAGTTGGAGAGAGGTAGCATCGGTGGTTCAATCTCAGCAGAAGCACTACCAAAGATATTCAAAGGATTGTGTTGGGAATCGAATTCGGCAGAAGGAGAGTAAATATCGCCCATATCCACCACACCAAAGTCGGTGCTGAGTGGAAGTGGAGGTACAGGACCTGGCACAACACCATTGACAGTATGAGATTGAACAGGAAAAAACTGTTGTTGGTGAAGGGTCTTTGAATTTCCGTTAGTAACACTTGCGATGGTAATGGGAGGAGGACCGATTCCCACTGGTGTTTGTATATACAGATTGGCACTTTCTTGACTTGCCAATGATGACTGTCGAGTATGATGACTGTTGAATGCGGCGGTAGATGGCGATACAGTGTTTTTTGTCGAATTCCCGTTCAATGGATTGGAATGAACGGGAATAGCGGTGGCAGGTGGATCTCTGTCCATTAATCAGGTAGATACGACCTCGAATAGAATCTGAATGTCAAGTCTGGAGTGTCCTGAACGAGTCCACTTCAAACGCGATTTGTTTCAGAATGCTCACGTGTTGCTGCTTGATGTGCTGCTCAAGATGCGTTTCTGAAGCATCAGCAACTCTTATCAATGGTTGTCAAATCTCGCTCTTGGCATGGACTAATCAACCGTCATTTGATTGTGTATGTAGACTTGGTTTGGGTTTGATATCTTGATTGCATTATGTCTTTTGTTTAGACAGTCTTGTCTGCTGTTATTCCGCCACAATCGCCAGTTTTATACTACTGCACTGGGCCATGTAGCACCCCATATTGCCATGGGTAGATAATACTGACTACTTGGTCTCTAGTTCTATCCACATATGGATTTATATTCATCAGCGTTTTTCTCAATCAGTTAAACTGCCACTTTACGCCATTTACTGCCATACTCATGTAAAATGGAACTTGCATTTATCTTGCAATGACCGCCTCTTTTGCTGTAATATACAGTATTCGTTGCGCTTTCCTACTAAAATCGACTTGAATCGACACTCGACTTTCCTCTACTAGACAACGCCCATCATATGATTTAAAAACTATAGTCTTGAAACCATCTCTTTTGGCATAGCCAGATTCATCCATTTTAATCCAAATATTGGATTCAACTGTTCTGATGTTGTCAGACTGCAAACTCCTTGTTGTATTTTAAATATCAAATACGTTCGCGCACTAGTTCAAGAAACCAAAAATTGCACATCTAGGAATGCAACTGTTTTTTCATGCCAGTCGTTCAATGTTTGATTTGGATGAAAGGAGATTCAAGTGCCAACGATGTGGGATTAACTGGAACTGTGATGTAAACATGTGTTGAGATTTTAATCTAAAAATGAGCACGGAGAAAGACTAATGAATTTCTACCACGCTGCTTTTAAATATCTGATCCATCATCTATACCATCTTTGCGTTATCCTAGACTATATGTTTTTTGCTAATAGATCCTGTCACTATTTTTATTAATTTATCTTGCTACTCTTATATAGCTCCGATGACGATGATTTGGATAGTGACGAAGAAAACGACTATATTGACCTTGATAGCCCTTCTATTGACAATGCAAATTTTTTCCCTGCTGCGATTCATCATCTGGGTGCCCCAGTGTCTGCTCATATAGTTAATCATGAGGGAATCTTGAGATCTCGCAACAAGAGAGATTCAGGCTTGTTGATTCATGCTTCACATGGTGCTGGCAGTGATAAAACTCAAACTAGACCTAAATCATGGACTGTTTCTGACTCTGAAAATCACAAAAAAATAGAATCTTTTATAGGTAAACTCATATTTATATTTTTTCATTCATTTACCATACTTTGGTTGGCTAACACGTTGATCCAACTTTAAAGGAAATCCTGTATCTCGAGTTCCAAGTTGGATACATTCCAAGGAACAAGGACCTCGTGCTTTATGGGCATCTATGAAGCATGATTTTGACGATGATCAGTCATTTTTACCTCGACTGGAAATTGAAGCGACAGCTCCAGTAGCTTTAAAAAAAACTCCGCGTCGACGCTCCGTCAGATGGTCTGATATGTCAAACTTTTCTCACAACGCATCTCATTTGCCAGGCTCCATTCTTAAAATAATTATGAGTTATGCTGTTAGTTCTGCTGAAATATCCAAATCATACATGCTTGTCTGCAAGCAATGGTCACGAGCTGGCGCCCGAATGTTGTATTCATCGCCATCATTTACCACAGTATCTGGATATTATGAAATGATTCAAACTCTATTGAACCCAATGGCATTTCATCCATATCCGGCATTTGTTCGTCATTTTCATATTCCTACCATTATTTCTGATCAGCTACTTATTGGAGATATTGATGTTGCACTTCAACTTTTTCCAAATTTGGAATCCATTTCTTTGAAATCATGTCCATCTGCTTCCAATATTGTAGTTCAGTCTATTTCAGACCACTCTCCTGATTTGGTCTCATTAGATTTAGCCGGTTGTCCAATCTCTGATTCGTATCTCCCTGACCTGTTTCGTCACATACCTTCTCTCAAATCTATTAATCTTGCTGGCACAAAAGTCACGATTGCCACACTTGTGAATATTGTTGATATCTGTACACAGATTGAACACATTTGTTTAGATGGTGCACTTCCTGATGCAAGTCCTTTGACCTTTCGCCCATTAACTCTTTCGTCACCTTCTAGGCCGCTTAAATCTCTTTCGCTTCGAAACTCGTCCATTATAGATCTTTCGTTGCGATATGTAGTATCCCACTGCCCTGACTTGAAAAGAGTAATCCTGGACGGTTCCTCTGGAATTTCAGATGATTCTATTATTGCTTTAGCTTTAGGCTCATCTCAGTTGGAAACTGTGCAGCTGGCATTTTGCTCTTTTGTCACTGATGTCTCGCTGTATGCTCTTGCAAAACATGCATCACATTCACTTCGGCGTGTGGCTTTGGCAGGATGTGAGGAAGTCAGCGAGCAAGGTGTACTTCAACTTGCTCGATATTGCACTTCATTACAAGAACTTCATCTTCATGGTTGTCCAAAAATTTTAAGCTCACCTATTGCCTCGTATCATTCTGGAGATCGTCATCTTGGAGTAGAATGCTTGATTCGCAGGGAATCGCTTTGTCTTTTAGCCAAGCATAGATTTAGGGGTAGTACTGCAATATCCAGATTATCACCAGCACATCTCAACAAGCCTTTGCATGATCAGGAGAATCGATCCAGCTCAATTACTCCAGTTCCTATTCTCACTCCAACTGCATCGTCTCCTTCAGTCAGCTCACAATATGATCATCACATGGGCTCTCATTCTGGCACTGCGTTTCTTCCATTTTCCCCTCCTGTTGTGATGGTTGACGCGAATGTGCAGACTGATATATCACCCGAGTATCTTCAACATGATAGTCCTGCACACAACGGAAACCCTGACCAGTATACTGCTTTTCCAACCTCTAGAAGGCGTTCGTCAAAAGTATCTCGCAAGCAAAGTCGTCGGAGCATGCATAGCCAATCAAATAGAAGAAGACGTACTAAAGATGCTACCAACGAAGATTATTATCAGCCTTCCAACAATGTCAATTCTGATTCACAAACTGATTCTGAAGATTATGATGATTACTATGATGAGTCTCGCGAAACAATGGGCGTACTTAAAAAGCTTGCAGAGGTCCTTACTAATGGTGTTGCCGCTAATACTACAAATATGGGACGCGGTCTGAATCCGTCTAACCTGAATGGCACATGGCCAGTTTCCCCACTTGGTCCTGGTGGGCCATTTGTGTATCCTGGTCAGCATATGTCTGCTATGCAGCATGCTGCGATGACTGCTAGTCCACACAACGGTGCTGGTATGCTTCAAGGGCATCCTATAAACTATGGTGGATCTGGACCAGGCTATAATCCCTATATGCAACCCAATATTAATTTAAATGGGAGTCCTCAACAATACCCTTCACATGTCAACAAGCCATTCTCCAATCCATCATATGAGCAAAATACAGCATTCAATGTGCCCAGTGTTGTACTTGACAGTAAATCTCCTCTTGAAACTGTTCAAACACCAAATGTGCAACGAACACGCACCAACTCTCATTCTTCAGGATCTTCTAATGAATCTGGTGCTGGTCGATGGTCTCTTCGATCATCAACCAGCAGCAATCTGAGTACCTCCAAACTGCCACTACCTTTGTCATCTCGAAGCAGTAATAGAACGCCAACCCCATCCGGAGTGCGTACTTCATCTCGCCTGCCTGTTATTTCAACTCGTGGTACTTCGGGTGTGCCTATCTCCAACACTCGGCTAAGATCCTTTAGCACATCAAGTCAGCCTCATAACAATTTGCCATCTCACTTGTTACGGAGCTCAGAACCGCCTACGCCTTCTTCCATAGATATACAAACGCGTAAAACTCAAAATACAGGTTCTGGGTATGGTTCAAGGTTGTCGCTTTCAGTTGGGCTTACTTCACCCGAGCCCACTCGTTCATTTATCAAAAAGATTGGACCTATGGATGCGCTGACTCAAAAACGAGATATGGAAGCGCTTCGTTGTATTCAAGAAAAAAGTGCAACTGAAATAGCCACGCCCCATTCAACAAGACTCCGAAAAAAACAATAATGTAAATTCTTCATTTGAATAAGCTTAAACAACATGGTTGCATTCCAAGGATCACATCGTACCAACTCAATGTCCATTGATTTGAATAAAGCAATGTACAATATCAATTCAAGTTGGTGAATGTTTATCTAGAGCGTATTCACGTAAAATAAAACATTTGTACTCATTTCAATGAATACCTTTTTAATAGACAACATTCATCATATGATGCACAATCGAACTATAGGTTTAAACTGAAATTTCTTTTTTTAAACAGTCATACATTGTACGATCATTAGATTCATCCGTTACAATCTAGTGATTACCTTGTTTTCAATCAAAAACCACTTTGTATCTCGAAAACTCAAAAACTCGATATGCTCGCGTTCTAGTTCAAGAAAACAAAGATTACACATTTCAGAAATACAAGTTGTTTTTATACCAATCACATAGTGTCATGATGTGTAGACGAAAGCAGATTGAACCAGTGTCAAGAATATGAGATGTACTGGAACAAAGATGCAACCAGTCGTTTAGTTTTTAGTGTTTTGCTTCACATGAATAAGCTGTCAATGTGAGAAACTTTGATGGTTTGAATCATCAGTACATTTTGGGATTGCTTCAAGTTTATAGGACGTATTAAATAACAAAAATCAGTTGAATGATTGAGATGATCATTTTAGATTTGATAAATTGAACTCGCTCAACATCAACTCCAATAGTTCAATAAAGCTGATCAAGTTTGACTTTTTTATAAAACAATTCAGCTCATTGTTGATCATGACAACAGACAACCCATTTAGCTATCCCAGTGTAATATTTACTCCCATCTTAAAGGGCCTCACAGATACAGCCATTGTTTTTCAATATGTAGTGTTGGGTGACGACGCTGAAAAATCCCGCAAGCATCATATTGAGACCTCAGTCTCTCCTTCATTACTATGGACATCCCGACTTTTTTTTGGTGGTATAGCAGCAGGATTTGTTTCAGGAGCAGGATTGCAAGGACATATTCGATCTCGTCAGTTTCTGGCTGAAAACGCTCATCGCTTGCCTCGCACTGTTGGCGGTTGGTACTTTTATCATCGACATAAACAATTGGCAATCATTAGTGGAGCCGGAGTGGGCGGTGTGTACTATGCTGCAAGGTTTGGACTGTTGTCTGCAATGTTTGGTGTTGCTGAACATGCAATCGGAGAGTGGGTGACTGGAAAGGACATATTTGTGAATGCATTGGGTGCTGGGCTGTTTACTGCCGCTGCATTCAGTCGAATAGGTAAATGCAGTGAGGTTTGACGATTGTTTCTTAGTCTTGTCTGACATGTTTACATATATTACATACAGCTGGATTGTCGTGGCAAGCATCCCAACGGGCATTTAAATATGGTGGTGCCTGTGGACTGCTGATTGGATTACTAGAAGATGCCTATTCGCTCTTGAACGGACACTCGATCAAGAATCCCAATTTGCCTGAATTGGGTTGGAGAGCTTACCTGGATGGAAGTAGATGGTTTGGAAAATCTGAATCAAATGAATAATGCTGATTGGAAACTCATCCGGCGTTGAACAAATGTCCAAGTCGATCATGGCAAGTTTATTTTGATTTGAATACATGTGCCATGATGGTATCTGTTGATGCAATGTTTGTACTACCAACAAGTGCATTTTGGCCACGAGATTGGAGCTCGTCGCGAACACGGCCAGTCTCTTCAAATGTAATACCACCAACTACAACGACGATTATATTTTTGAACTGCGAAGGATGAGACTTTTTAGCCACCGCACCCAACATCCGAGAAAACCCACTCATGACTGATCCTAGCGTTCCACCATAAGGAATATGTGTCCAGTCTTCGTCTATTTGACTCGGTATTGCCATATCTGAAACACTACTTGGCTCCACTGCTCTTCGGGCAACCTGAACTAATAGTGGATCGTATGCCGGCTGCTGATGGGGTTGAATCACATGCCTATGAATCCTCCCAAGCATTGTATTAATTTTGGCAACATGAGTTTGATACAAACTAATCAGAGCATATACATTTACCTAAAATGATGTAGCTCTGAGCGTATTTGTGAGATCTGCCTCAATTGAGTAAATACACGAACAACCCATCCCCGAATTGCTTTTGGATTTGCTCCAGAACTAGCCTTTTGGATGAAAACAATAGTTTGCATGCTTCTTATCAGTAAATTATAAAATATGTAAACCATAAATACACCTACTGCCATCATTGCCCGAAAGAATGCATCTTGTAGTGAGGCTTCCTGAGCCTGAGGTATGTGTACTGAATCGCCCAGCAATGAATAAGAATACAATGTCAACATTAAAACATCCTTTGCAGTGATCATCTCGGATGCCACATTGGTATTAGACTCGCTTTTCAGCTTCTTTTTGTCGATAAACTTCTGTAGTAACTGGCATAGTTGCTCGACCATAATGGATGATTCCATTGTTTCTGCCATTGAACCAGAAAGCACTTTTTCAATTCCAATCAACTCATCATACATGGATTTGGAACTATCAATTATTCAAAAGATTGGATATTACCAGCAAAAACTCGAGTTTAGAATGGGACAGAAATTAAAGCCAATCAAGTTGCATATATACTTGCCTATCCTGGGCAGCTTCAATAGATGCAGAGAGGTACCTTGCAATGCCTTCCCTGAAACTCCATATACCGTATTGGCTACACATTTGAGCACCCAGAGTCTCCAATTGCTTCACTGTAACACGACCAAGAACCTAGTAGCGTATTCAATGAATCAAAAAGATTGATAAAGCAATGACTCAATGTAACTTTAAATCAAACTTTATCTCGTACCTTGGGTATTGTCACATCTGAAACTTCATGAGATAAAATATCGACCAATCTTCTCCTACAGAATAATCCTGTTAGTCTCAATCAACACTACTAAATACGCCAGGAATCTAAAAATTACCGTGCTGCCACAAGTCCTTCTCTTTTTCCAAGTCTCAATAAAACGGATATAAATTCAAGACATTCTTCATCAAGTCCATGACCAAGTGATAAAAATGGCCCTAGTATACTAGTGTCAATTATGTGCAGGGAAATACACTGATTAAATAGTTGACAAGAAAAAAGGCAATACATCTGCTTACCGTGATCAAAAACATTGTTTTGGGTTGATAATTCTAAAGGAACAAGGTACTGTGGTTTCACAGAAACGTCCAGTATGTGGGATGCCTGGCGTGGCAAGGTAGACCAGATGTGATCCAACAAATTGTCAGAGTGCATGACAGGCGATACCAAATCCAGTGTTCGATCGACAATAATCAAAGCAGCAGTCTTGTCACTTTGTCTGCGGTGGGATGACGCAGATTGGTTGATAATTGTTCGTCCAATCTGCTGAGATGTAGATCCTATTTCAGAGTGAATCAGTATCGGATATATGATTCAAGACCAGTATCAACATATTCTATGAATGTGCTTACCCAATACAAATATATCTTCTTTGATATTAAGAGAATCCAAAAGAGTTGATAATGCACATGAAAATTCCCGGACTTTGAGCTATGATATACATATTGACTAAATGAGTAATCCACGCCATCACATATAATTTTGATATTATTGGCACGATCATCTATGACATAAAACTGACATCATCTGCTTTGGACGCACTGAGTCTGGATGATGCAGTCGGCGAAGAGCTTACTGATAAAGGTGCTGACATTCAACTATATGTTAGACAAAAACTCGTCCATGAGGTCAAATGACCCGAAAATAGATTACTGATTGTATTTGATGCATACCAGATTCACCCACGGCAGGAATTCGAGGGAAAAATAAAGCAGATACTGGAAGCAAAAACAGGTCGTTTGATATCAAGGAAAACGAAAGTGGTTGATGTTGAACAGATACAATATAGTCTCGATGTTTGGTATTCACTTTATGGCTAAATATGACCAGATAGTTAATTTACACATGCCAACAAAGATTGAACTCCAAAGCAGTCCAAGCTTACAGTTGCGCACTTTCTTGCATCCAGTCCTGCAGTCGAGTCTCAACAGTGGCATAGTAGGATATATCAAACTCACGGTCCTCGGAGACGGTAGTGGATGATGTCCAGATTCCCACTAGCGATTCATCAGATGCTACTTCGATAGCATGAAACGACTCGGATATTGATGATACAATATGGCATGTTCTGTATGGATGCTTGAGTAGTAATCTGCTAATATAATCGGCATTTCGAGATAGATGAGTGGAGAGCAGCAGTACAATAGTTTCCGGTTCTTGAGCTCTAAACGAGGAAAATCATGTCATGGTTTCTAGCAGTTAGTCCTATACACTGAATGCAGCAATGTTTGCAGCCAAAATAACATGAGCAACACCTCAAGAGCGGCTTGACTGGTTTAGATATCAATGAATTCACTTGATCTGGCAGTGGAAAGTCTCTTACAGATACAGCGCCATAGCCATTCAATAGCTGAGCAACTCCACCTTTTAATGACCATTTAATGACCGATAGAAACGGCTGGTCAGCATAGACTATTGCTCCATTGAACAGATGGGAACATGCTTGCCAACTAGAATGTGCAATTTCTATCAAGTCCATGTGGAATGACAAAGACTTGTGTTAAGCCAATGATCGAGATATAAACTATAGTTGTGGTAAGATAGTGCTCGCCAATCGTCACGACAAACTATTCGTTTTATTGTCAAACTACAATCGCATTTACGTAAAATGAAACATGTATTTATCTTGCAGTGATTTCAATTCATTTTGAAGATGGATGTCGTACAACTATAGATCTCCATGTTCCATTTTTTTGATAACCCCAGATATCTTGCCTTGCTGTATCCATCATGCATTCATCAACACCAAGAGAAGTCATGTTTGTCAAGGCCGTTGAATCGGTTTGATATGGAATGAAAAGTAAATTTGTACTATCTAATATTACTTGGTAATCCATACATGCATCGTGTTGCGTTGCATCTTTGATGGTTGCTTTCCAGCGAGAAATCTCAAAACTAGTTAAAGAAATAATAATAAAAGTGAGTATATGCGCATGTAGACGTATGGTAGGCTATTTTGTAAAACTGATCTACATCAATTGGCTCATCAGCTGAAATATCCTACCTGCTTGTAAGTGATGCAATAGTTTTTTGTGTAGATGTAGAAAACCTTGGCAAATACACTTGCATAGTAAACGGCACATCGATATTCAAAGAAATATCAACCTTTTCGTCGTTGGATGTAACATTTGTCTCGTGTTGCTCAACAAGATTTCTGTAGTATCTAAGGGTTGTCTGTGTGATACTGCGTAAAACCTCTGACGACATGACCAAAATGTTGCATTTGATTAAACAAACCAATTCCAATGTGCGATGAAGACACCATAACCGTAGGATCTGATGATCAAAACTTAGTGATGAATCCATAAAAAATTCCTAAAGTAAAAACAAATCGCATCTCAATCAGTCAATCAGTATAATTGTACTTTGTATAAACCTATATAATTCAATTTAAACTAAACAGTTGTATAGCATAGTTTTACCAATTGATGTCGCGATGCATTGTTTCCATCTAATGAAACCAAGTGAGTTAGTCATTCGATGCAAATTCCAAAACATACTTTTAATAAACAAGCCATATTCAAAGGTTACCCAGTAGTTGAAATTCATAATCACGTTTGAGTTTCCAAAGTCCAATATCTACTAGACACTCAAGCGGCTGCTCCAGCCAAAAATCAAATGTAGCAGTAATGGATTCACGTTGATCTTTGGCATCGGCTGCCTGATGCTGCACTGATAGTTTAAGACAGCTTCGAATAATGTTGGCAAAACTTGATAGGTTATCCTTGGCAACCTGCAATTAGATATGGGATAAAGTCAACACACCAGCATTGAATCAACAAAAAGTACAAATCAGTGCTTATTTTGAAAGCTTACGCGAGGCAAAAGTCGACCAGTCTCCAACTCTTCAATGATTGCAGTCAGTGCATCTGCAATGTCTGCACGCAATGTTCCTTGCTGACAGAAAACCCAAACCTGCTCTGCAAAATCAAACACTTGGCGTCGCTTTAACGGATTAAAACCTCCAGACGATTCTGTCGAGTCAGACCCAGTTTCTTCAAACTCAAATTTATTTTGCTTGGCATCTTGCAGTACTTCCAAATTTGTCTTGGTCTCTGATATTTCAACGACAACCAATTAGTCTATGCATTTACTAATTCAATGGTATGAATGGTGTAAAAACAAGTACCTGATAAAAACTCGTCCACCAAATTTGAAAGGGGAAGGTTGGGTTTGTTTTGAGTTTTATCCGTATTGGAATCAACAACACAGCTAGTCCATTGAGGATCCTCTTGACGGATACGATTCCATGTAGTTAGGGTTTGAAGCTGTTGTCGGATATGTGAGATGGCAGTATAATTTTCAAGATCGTTGCATCCTGGCTCGCATAGTATAGACTTTTCAACTTGTCAATAGCTTTCTTGTAATGTGCAGCCATATTACAAGTTTAACAAATACACATACCAGGGAAAATCCGTTTGCATTCACGGGTGCGCTCAAAAGTTTTAAATCGGATGAATCCCAATCCACATGCAAGTCAATCGTACTCGATGCGTGATTGTCATGGTTAGAAAAAATGGGTTTGTTTAGAATCTCATATGTAGCAGAACATAGTGCCTACATTTAAAGTACATTCAGATAAAGATTAGGATTAGATACAAATTCAGCACAGTTCGTTGCTCCAATGCAACGACTATGCACATTTTACCTTGGATGGTACAACAGTAATTTCCGGAATGATTGAGTTGATGGAAACGGCTGTTGCCTGTGATATTTCTGTCAAATCAGGATAAATAATATAAACCGAGTCAGATCTCGGACACAATGTTCAAACCAAAATCAATCCACTAATAATTTAAACCTGAGTATTCCAACTGAGCAAACAAAGGCCGCGAATCAACAATCGGGTAAAGAACAGTGTATGAAAGTTGGAGAGATTCTGACACATTTAAACAAACAAGTGGTACTGATATATGCTTTAAATTTTTTTGGAGCAAAACAGTGGAAAAGAAATGCCTTTTATATAAAAATGTTAATCATCAGTACATTTGTGAATCAAAGAATAAGCAGATAAAATATCACCTGCTGCTATCGATTGGAATTGGGATTAAACTTTTCCATTGACATAGCGGGGTAGAAGTGCATATTTCCAGATTCTATATCATTCGATTAGTAAAATATGATAATTAAAGCATGAGATACAGATCATACCTCTGGATTGGATGCCGTGATGGTTTTGCTGGAAACTCCTACATGAATAACATCCTTCCAATGCATTTCCAGTTGATCTGGCACAACTGAATCAAAAGTCTAGTCAGATTGTCAGTTTCTGTCCATCTATAGTATTACTGAAATGCATTCAGATCCACTAGAAACGAGATATATAGCAGACTGTTTCTGAGACTAGTGGCTTTAGTAGTAGATACCTTGGCAGATACAATCACAAACACTGGAACATCCAGGACATCACGCAGTGGATGCAAGATATTTTGATGAACGACCCAAAACAGTAAATCCTCATATGGAATAGCAGAAAGAATAGATCCCTTGGACAGATGCTATTGTGTATCAGCAAGCCAGATTAAACATGCCATCAGCATTCAATTATATTTATTGGAAACTATCAAGTCCAAAAAACACTCGACGAGTGTGGATTGCTGGCCATAGAGCCAAGACGAGTGTACCTTGCGAGTGTCTATGGCACTTGCTAACTGTGCAATTAAAGCAGTCACATCTCTTAGAATATCTGTGTCTAGCACTCTATCCTGTTCAACAATAACACTCTCAGTTGTGGCCAGCATAGTTGTGTTGAATCGGGTTCAAGTTTGAAATCGACTCTTTGAGCTTTAGACTGTTGGCAGGACTCTAGATACCGATATGCAACGATCAAATTCAATCAAGTATTACACCTCCGTATATTTCTGTCTACAGAATTCAAACCATTAGGCTTACAACGACCAATATCTCCAATGAAATATCAAACAGATCTAACCAGTTAAAAATCGGTTCATAAGATAAATTATGCTGATATTCAGGGCAGTACATCAAACAAGACATTATACGTTTAGAAGGACGCTTGTAACGATAAATCAGCTGGAAAATTGAAAATCAATCTGAATTAAAACGGACCCGGCACAGTTAGGGCAGGTTCAAAGCTCGTTTTGATTTCTCATATACCCAGTAGCTGATTGAAACGGCAGGAAGTACTTTGAATAGTGTTGGGATTAAACCTTTATAAAAGCCGAGCATGCCTTCCTTTACAAATGTCTTTTTAACCACGTCAAATGAGTTTCTGTAAAATGTCGGATGGCTCGGCGTTCCTTGCGCTTGAAGCCTAACAGATTGATCAATGTCAATAAATGTTAGCAATGCCAACATCAAACAGTATATGAAAACCAAGGATAATCAGACCAAGATGATTTAAAATCAAAAAAGCGTGTAACTACCTAGTTCGTACAAGAGAGAGCGGGTATACAAGTACCGCACCACACGTTCCACTTATCATGCCAAACATTAGAATAACAGGCGTACTAAGATGAGGAGTGGATCCAAATGGAAAGTTTGCAGGATCTCGAGATCGACTCCATGAGATGTACGACTGCTTCAAGGTTTCAAACACCGCCAAATCAATTCCCGCATAAGGTACAATCCCGACAAGTGCGGGAATGCAGCCTCGATAAAATGCCCGAATACCACCCTCAGTCCACATATGTCGCACAGTGTCATATATTGTCGAATCCTTGTGCAATTGACCGATAGATTCTAATCTTGCAAGTTTATGAGGCGCACCATTTGTAATTTGCGCCATCATTCGTGTCTTGGTCGTTTCTATAGGATAAATTGCAAACTGGGATACCAGTCCTGCAATTCCACCGGAAATAAAACGACCACCAACACCAAGTGCATTATCTGATGTTGGTGAATCTGATCTGCTTCGGATGATGTCCTTGACGTATTCAAAAATAAAAAATTTCAAGGCAGACTCGGGAATGATTTTGACAATATTGAGCCCATTTCCACGGTAAAACGACAGTATACCTCCATCTTGATAGATTTTTCGTACAGACGAAAGCAATAACTCTAGATATGATGTACGGGGCCTAAACGTTTGAGTTTGTAGCAACACCTATGCATTTACAAATCAATTAGATCAACCGTACCAAAAAGTAAAACAATACAAGCTATCAACCCCTGAATAACTCCAAGACTGTCAACTAATGTCTGGAAAATAATACCTGATCCATTACACACCTTTAGACGGTCAAGTGGTGCAGTTGCTGTTCTACTCACTGCGCCAGCGATTCCACCAGCCAAAAAATACTTTAGACGAGCAGAAAATCCAGGTACAGATATATGATCTGGTATTGGAACAGCATCGGCATTAAGATCCACATTAGGTAGAGTATTAAAGAATTTAAATACGTTTGTGAGTGTTGTTTTCTGAGGAAGTAGGAGCAAATAATCCTAAAATTGATTATACAAATTAATTCAAGTACTAGATGGGTTCGAGTATTTCAAAAACACGAGCATCAAGAATAAAAGCATACCCTCCATTCAAAGAAATCAATAACACCATCGTTTCCCTTGTCCACATGCTCTATAAATTGCTGTAGCTCCTGCTCAGAGACATCAATACCTGAAAAAAAGTGAGCCAATGCACATGTAACACCAAGACATTACAACATATGAAATGCACCTGCAGCACGCACAGACGACAGTAGCTCGGTAAGATGAATAACATTGTCGTTTCCAGAGTCAATCTAACCAAACATTAGCATGACGATTAGTCCAAGTTTTGACCAGATTTATGCAATTCAATGTCAACTCTTAATCTTTTGATGAATACCTCTTGAAACAGTTGGAGAAGCTCCTTTTCCTTTTCTTTAACAAACGCCTCAAACTCTGGAAATGTAATTCGACCGTCAGCAGTCTTATCGCAAGCTCTGACAAGTTCGCGAGCATACATAAACGTTGATCCCAATGGAATATTTTCAAGCGCACCTCGCGCACTGACATCAATGTTTGACCGGGCAGGAGTAAGTGTGCGAGGCGATGCTGTAGAGTTTGAAGTGGGTGTGTTATCTAGTTTATATTTTGAAGACACAAACTGTGCTGATTGATCGAATGCAGACTTGTTTAACCAATGAACAATACTATCTGCATCCAAATATCCCTGTGCACGATGGTCAATTCTATTGTAAAGTTGATAGATTCTTGACCGCCGTGCTTCAACATTTTCAGACGTCTAATTGCACGGTAAGGATCATTCCAGATAAACACAAGTTAGAGCTCCAATCAAAACATATTTATACTGACTAAAAGGCAGTGGCGACTTTGACTTGACAGTCAATAATGCAGCTCATCAAACACTATCGATTTGATACTCATTGCTGTAGATATAAATACTAGAAATCATCACAATTCAAAAACAGTACCAGTGGGTTGTATGGGTATGGATTTTTTTGATTCAAATACTCCTCATCTAATGTGTTGCTTTTCCTGTTTGTAATAGATGCCGAAGTAGCAGGCAGTGGCATGTTCCGATATGTTTGCAAATCTAAAGAGTTTTCAGCTCATTTGCCAACAGTTCAAAAGTTGTTTGACATTCTTATCACGTGATCTAGGATTGGACTTGAATCAACTCATCTAATCTGACGCAGCCTCGCTACGGATTGCACTTGATCGTATCTACATTCTGTACACTACAAGCCAATAAAGTTTATTTTCAGTGATAAATATTAAATTTTGAAACAAATTGTATTGACATAATCGTAGACACTCGGTGCTACCTTGGAAACTCGCTAGAAATCAGTTGCATGACGAAAAATCGAATACTTGAATCTGTCCGTCACTCCGACCAACAACTACCCTTCCATCATCAATAGCAAGTGTACCACTATACGGACCGCACCCTTCCAATAGATTCTGAAGCATGGCAGGAGGACTTACTCTCCATAGTGTGAGATCGTGTGCGTAAGACACGAGATACCCACGATTCATTGCTATGCAGCCGTAATGAGCTGCAGTAATGCCTGCAGTCATCTCAAGCTGCAATTCTCTGCGGTTATTAAACACGACACCAATGTGTGGTTTATGAGTCAAATCGATTTCAACATCAACTAGGGTAATTGTTTGATCTGTTGCTATAGCCATCACGTTCAAGAACAGATCCAAACATTTAAGCGGCTGTCCAAAATTAAGAGTAGCTAAACTTTGAAAAGTCTTTTTGTTCCATACAGTAAGTGTTCCATCATATGAGCAGGAAAACAAAAAATCTTTCAAACAGCTTGTTTGACCAATAGCAATGCTGGATATCTTTCCATGATGTCCCGCGATTACACCCGTCAAGTGTCCTTGCTTCCAGTCCCAGCAATATAGTCCTGAATCAGCCCCACCAGTGTATACGCAATCATTATCCAAGCAGATTGAAAGAACAGAGTTTGTATGATGGGTAGACATTTGGATTCTCTCCCCAGTCGTCATGTTCCAGATTGCCACTTCCCTACATAAAACACACATGTTAGAGATATAGCTTGATATGACCAATGCATCAAACTAAAAATAAAATGATATCGGACCTGTTGAACGACCCAGTAGCAATGATGCCTTGTTTATACAAAAAATCCACACAACACACTGCGCTTATCTCAAAACTGGATATTTGCTTTCGGGTTTGCAGATTCCAAACAGTGCAAAGTCGATCGTAAGATCCGCTAACCAGAATGTCGTGGTGAATACGAAGCGCGGTGACTTTATCTGAATGTGGAAAGATATCCCATCGAACTGGTCTGCACCGTTGCCACGACAGATCTCTTTGACGCATCATTTTGCAAATCCTTTTAAGCTCGGGCACAGTCATTTTTGTAGTGGGAGAGTAAGCCGCACCCTGTAGTATATGCAATGCAGATTGCCAGATCACATTTGTATTGGCGACACTATTCCAGAAACGGCAAGTCTGGCATTGAAAACTACGTTAGTCAAAATATTTATAAACACATGGAAACATGTCGACTTGATAGTCTACGATAGTCTCCCACTTGGCACAAGTATCTACACACCTGCTGTACTTTTCCAAGAGTAGCGAGATCTGAAAATATTAAGATGCGTTGTCCTATTTCGATTGGAAGCAGCCGTAGCATATCAATACCATGACTACCACGATGCATAAGCTGTGCATGTAAAAATCGAAGCTCCTTTGGTCCACAGCAATCCAGAAATAGGGACAATCTTATATAGTGGAGGTTGCATAGTTGTAAGCCAAGAGAGTTGAAGAATGCATGACAAAGTGGGTTTCATATATAGCAATTATATACTATTAAATTATCATTGCGTCTGTACCCACAAGTTAATTTGAACAAGCTTTGTTCTGTTGAAAGATCACTTACATTTGCTCCTTGACTAGAGTTGGCGCAGTATAAAAAACAGACATCAAGTGGGCAAGTTCGGTTGTGTAGTCCTCTTGAAATGACTGCAAGGATATATTTATATTATCACACATGCTATCCTCTGGACTTGGTAAATGTTGCGCTGCCATCGTGCCCTTTGCTGCAAACTAGCTTGAATTCGATTGTAGCTGGAAAATGTTCAGGCAATCATCACGGGACCACTCGCTTTTAAAGTGCTGCAATGGATGCACACTAGGAAGCTGGTGTTGGGCATGATCAGCGTGGATGTGCTATCCTCACTGCTGCTGTAATTGCTATACTTTTAGTTCTGGACTTGTCTGTAATATCCACCCCATATTTAATATCCAAGACTTTCCAATCCAATTATTTAAGCTTTTCAAACTAATCTTGACAGCCATTTTGTGTACAACTACAAACCCGCTTGCTCTAATTTGTATTCCGTCACTTTAATCAGCACACATTGATTGAAAGTCAAATATAGCCTCAATAACTGCCCACCACCATTCATGAACGACTACAAACCTAAGCGTATCCGTGTTTACAGGAATGGCGATACGTACCACACTGGAAGAAAACTTGTTGTAAATCGGCATATTTACAGAAACTTTGAGCAGTTTTTGTTTCATCTGACAGATGAGGTCAATTTGGTATCTGGCGCTGTTCGAAAACTTTATGAGCTCGAAACAGGCGGGCTAGTGCACAATCTAGATAACCTTAAAGATGGCACGTCCTATGTTGCAACAGGCGGCGAATCTTTAAAACGAATCGAGTACTTGGCCAATGAGGATCCAGTTGCTCCATACAACACTAGACCCACTAGCTCCATGATGGCTAGCAAATCTGTTTCATCCGAGTCCAAAACCCGTCGTATAATCAATCGATCCACTGGCGGTTTGTTGCAAGAAACAGAAACTCCCCCACTTCACGCCGAGCCACAAATCTTTAGTCCTATAGTAAGTTTAAATAGTTGAAATACTGATATTACGAGGATACACTCTATACAATGCTGGTGTGTTCTATCTGCATGCGCATATCCTGAAATTAATCCAATACGCTTTCCACCCCCATATTATTGGACAGAGCAAGGCATATAAAATTATAGTCTTTGAAAACGGCGAAGCATTTTCTCCTGGACTTCGGATGATTTTAAACTATCGCAATTGCAAATCTTTTGAGCAGGTATAATTTTGCACGCTCGATTATGGCTGAATTGGAAAGTCTATGTGGACTAAAGTCCACTGGTCGATTAATTACACGATATTGAACAACTTATGGTATATTTTATTCGGAAACAATGCAATATATATGAAAATTATGTTATAAATAATCAGGTGCTGCGCCATCTGAGCACAAAGATGGTCTTGACGGCAGGACAAGTCCGAAAGCTTTATGATGCCGAATCAGGAAAACGCATTCGTTCACTTAATGAAATACGTCCAGGTCACAATCTGGTGGCAGCAGCATTTGAGCCTTTTAAAAAAGTTCAGTATCTAAAGCAGGATCTATCTACTCCTGCCCCAGTCATCAAGCATGAAACACAGGCAGGTTTTCATTAAACACATCTCAATAATCGTTTTGTTAAATTGACAACATTCAATCATTTTTTAACTTAGCTACACCCACGGATCGTCACCTTTTACCCAAACGGCGACTCGTACCATACTGGACTCACACTAACAATTTCAAACAAGAGATTTCCAACACTCTCCCGTGTAAGTATATTTTGACACCTTGAAAGTTCTTTTGCATGATTCCTACTGTATTGCCGTTAAACGCTAAAAACAACTATACTGCATTTGTATAAATTGGCTTCTCTGTTTAAAATACACTGCAAGGAAATAATTGCTGATATACTATGATATGCATATAAATTTGATTATACTTGGCTTGTTCGGCCACCCAATAGCTTATGGATACGCTTAACCATCAAATTGAGTTGGTTACAGGAAAAATTCAAAAAATATACTCTTTAAAGGGCGTCCGTCTTCAAAAAACTCAAGAATTTGAAACAGGTTTAGGATACGTTCTTGTCGCAAACGACGATCCATTTATCAATACCAGATACAACGTTATGGCTCTGAAACATCAAGACGGGCCCGTTGGACTTGGAGGCTTTACCAAACACAATGAATTTATGAAAAAGATTCGTCCAGTGACAACAATGCGCCATATACGTCCGCATCATACTGAAACAGTGCCTAATCAGACTGACAAGATTAAACAACAGCATCACGCTTCTGTCCAGCAAAAAAGACAAAAACCAACAACTAAAACTTCTATTGAAAGATTGCATACTCCAGCAAAAGAAATTGGGATTATTGAACTCATTGAAAAGGAAGTAGAAACCATCATATCAGGTATGTGGTTTAGATTTGTGTGATGTATAATTTTCTGTAAAGTCGAGGCAATATACTTGATAGTTTTTGTTGAACCATTTTTGCTTGGTATCCTATTGGTTTATTAATTTAGGTTCACGTCCACACACTCAGTCCCGCTTACAAAAAAATAAGCCTGCAGATGCAATTCATGATGATGAGATTTTTGAGGACGAAAAGATCCGCAGTGCAAAAGCAACAGAGGAAGAAGTTTATGGTGGGCACGAGTTGAAGAAACTGGAAGGTTTAAACAAATCGGTTCGTATTAATAGCAAAGGATCTACCCAACGTGTCCATGTTATTTCACCTCACGTAACATATGAAAAGCATGACAATCCTATAGAACATTATGATCATCAGATTGAACCCATGGATGATAAAAGTCATGTAGAGCATCTTGAGAATGTAAAAGATGAAGACTCCACCAAGCAACACGAGCATATTAGCCAAAACGATCTCCAAGATCGGGTGCCTCTTGGTAAAGATCACGCCGAACAACACGAGCACATTAACCAAAACGATTCCCAAGATCAGGCACCTCGTGATGAAGATTCAAAGCAGGTCGAGTATGAAAAGTCGAGTGCTCAAATCCATTCTAAGCAACAGTCTAGTCATTCACTTGTAAAATCTCAGTCACTTGTGAAAAAGTCTACTCCGGACATAGAACATCACAAATCACAATCTTTTGAGCAGCACGAGTCACAAACTTTAAAACAAGCAAATATGCAGTCTTTGACGAATCTTTCACAAAATCAATTGTCTAAAACTTCATCCCAAGATATACTACGTGCAAAATCATACCAGACATTGCAAAAATCACATACTTCTACGAACGATTTAAAGCAAACTGAGCCAAGACGACCAGCGACAGTTGATGGTACGTGATGTATTTTGTAGATGTTGACATGTGTATCCCAGCAAATTTTGAAATGCTGAGGATATTTAAAAGGCAATGAATTGATGATATGCCGAGAATAATAAGATACTTACAAAAACACACATTTACTAACACTTATTGAATGGTTTCTGATTGGAATTCTAGCAACAAGTGGACTGGCAAGCAACACAACTTCCAAGACAGATATTTCTGGATCAAAAAAAGCGTCAAGAGTCCATGTTGAGCAAGTTTAGTAGACTTGATCTACAGTATCAAATGCAAGAAACGACCTGCTTTATGATTCAAGATACTCGACACCGATTTATTGTTTTTTTGGTTAGATTTTTAATATCTAAGATGCAATGTTGAATGAAATTGAATCCACATCTAAAAATGAATCTTGATAGAATAACATCAAGTTTGTCCAAGTAAAAAAGCCGAGTTGGGAATCAGCAAATCAGTCTTGAGCATCTATTTGTGGATATCTGAACAAGATAACATCCAACTTTTGCAAGTTCAACTTGTTCTCAACTTGTTCTCAATTTGCATCGATTTACATCTGAAACTCAAAACATTGGCTTATCCATCATATTGTGGACGTAGAAATGAATGATGGAGGTCGTGGGTTTCACTCTTCTAGAGGAGGTGGTGGTCGAGAAGGAGGATATGGTCGTGGAAGAGGGTCAGTTATAGGAGCTACCACTCGAGGAGGAGTTGCTGGTGCATATTTCCGGAGCTCAACCCAGCTGCAGCAACAGTCGCTGCTGCAGCAGCAATTACAGGACAGAAATCAGTACAACTTTGATGGAAAGCGAGTGCGTAAAGCAATCCAGCGACGGACAGTGGATTACAACTCTGTGCTAATGCGGTACTGGGAGGTCTCTATTCTTGCCTTTCTGTTTATTTTAAAATACACCAGTTTCAACGTATTGCAGCTGTCTTGATTTATTTCAATCTCTTGTGGTTATCGCTCTACTGTCATCTCTGTTGTGCAAAATACCACCCAAGTGTACAAATACTTTTGAATGAGATCGCTGACATGCACTTTTTGTTTTGTAATCTTACCCTATCCACTGCAACATTGGATCTACGCCATTGCTCCTTAATCGTTTTCAATGATCTACTGAATCTGGACTTGATTGCGAATTTTCCTGGTCTGGTATGCCATCATGTTGAACTAACAACTACAGATCAGAAACATTCAGAGATCTCTCAAGGATTACACTGCAATGCAACCAGAGCCCCAATTTCTTGTCAATGTAGGTAATGCCGTGTTGAATGAATGGCTCTTGGGGGCGATCTTGCGGTTTATAAAGCGTATTGAATTCAATTTCCAAGAGTCGTTTGACGCTGGTTTTGGAGTTTTAGTGCTAACCATCAATCCAATGGCTTACGTTTGTAGGTCATGCCTCCATTTGGCAATTCGCATAACTTGAGCACATCTGTTACTACAAAGTTTATTCATCTGTCAGCCAACAAAGTGAAATGTCCCATTAATGCAGTTTGTGTAAGTTGTGACCTCTATAAATGTATTGGGCTTTTCAACAAGTAGTCACGACAATTAGTGATGATAGATCGACTTTTGTATTGCGCTGTTAATTTGACTCTGATATTTACCTTTTTAGTGGACTCCTGAAGGTCGCCGTTTGATTACTGGAGCTTCATCTGGAGAATTTACCATGTGGAACGGTCTTACATTTAATTTTGAAACCATTTTACAGGCACACGACTCGGCAGTTCGAGCATTAAAATGGTCACATAGTGATACCTGGATGATATCTGCTGATGATAGCGGCATTATAAAGTACTGGCAATCCAGCATGAATAACCTCAAAATGTTTCAAGGACACAAGGAAACCGTTCGAGATCTAACGTACGGAGTCAGCATATGAATGATATGTTTTATAATGAGTTTGCATCGCTTTAACTTTTATTTAAACATTTAGATTTTCTCCTACTGATTCTAAATTTGCATCCTGTTCTGATGATGGAACCATTAAAATTTGGTCGTTTGCAGATGCTGTTGTTGAGCGGACACTTACAGGTAGATTGTGGCTGATATATACTGTTTTAATCAGCAATGTTCATCTTGTTTGATAATTGAGAGTAATTTGAAATGTTTGTGCGATAGGTCACGGCTGGGATGTCAAGTGCTTGGATTGGCATCCAACCAAGGGAATTCTTGCATCAGGATCAAAGGATAACCTTGCAAAATTGTGGGATCCAAGAACTGGAAAATCTCTTTCTACTTTGTAAGTGTATCATTGATGGGTGTTTCTGGAAACTAGTTTAACACCAGAACTGCGCTGTACAATAACAGACATGGACACAAGAACACTATTATGCAAGTACAATGGAACAAGAATGGAAACTGGCTACTGACTGCATGTCGCGATCAGCTTGCACGGGTGTATGATATTCGCACAATGAAGGAGTTGCAGATATTTAAAGGGCATAAGCGAGAAGTTCAATCTATTCGATGGCATCCAGTACATGAAAACATGTTTGTTAGCGGTGGTTGGGAAGGCAGTATGATTTTCTGGGAAGTAGGATCTGATACACCATTAGCTACAATGGAACATGCGCATGACAATTCAGTGTATTCACTGGACTGGCACCCGCTTGGTCATATGCTAGTATCTGGGTCAAACGATCATACCACTCGTTGGTGGACACGAAACCGTCCTGGGGATGCTATGTATGATCGATACAATGTACCCAAAAGTGATCAGGCCGAAGGAGTAACTCATCGTGGAGGAGAGGACAATGATTTGCGACGAGTTCCAGGATCTTGTATGTATCACTTGTTCCTATTGCTCAATATCAAGCAGTTGATTCATATAATAGCATGCTAACCTAGCTGTAACGTATTTGGTGATTCAATCAAGTTCCCGGGCTCAGTGGCCAAAGAACGCAAGGTGATGCACTTCCAGGATTGGGAAGCAATCGTCAGGCTCCATTGTCCAGCTCTGGACCGACAACGGCGATAGGACTAAATTCTGATCGATCGTGGGATAATAAAGTACACCCAGACCGATCGTTTGTAAACAGAGCACCGGTAAATGTTGGTGATCGATCCATGCAGACCAATGGGTCCCCTGCTCGACCATATGATGGTGGATCTGGGCATCCGTCTAATGCAATAGCACCTCCTTTTCCACACCAAAGACCACCGATGCCGCCACCAGGATTCCGTCCACCACCAGGATTTCCTCCGTTTCCACCTCCATCTGGGTTTAGACCTCCACCAGGATTTCCTCAGCACCAGCTACCACCATCGCAAGCATCATACAGCCAGCATCACAGTCGCGCACCACATCAATCATACCCTCCAAACCAACAACAGCCGTATCGGCCATTTAGGCCGTCGCATCCACAGCAGCCTTCATATTCTCAGGGATCCAACAACAACGGTCCACCAGGTGGATTCCGTCCTCCATTCATGCCATCAGAAGGAAATGGATCTCGACCCTCATTCCGTCCACCTTCATATGGAGGGGGTAATCAACCTTATAACAGTCAAAAAAATGGCTGAATAATAATATATAAATAAGGATGAATTTCTTGGTGCTATGCATTGATATGGGGTTGGGTTTTAGATTTACAGCCATATTCACGTAAAATGGAGCATGTATTTATCTTGCAGTGATTGTCTTGGAATAAACAATGGTTAAATATTTGTTGAAGTTTTGTTGTATTCTAATATCAAATACGTTTGAAATATAGTTCAAGCGAGCATCTCGGAAATGAACTGTTGTTTCCATGTGATCACCCAGTATTTGGAGAAATGGAAAGTTGGGAATTGAACAAGTGTCGAGAGTGTGGAATGTATTGGAACAAAGATGTGAACATTTGCTCTATATTTTTGTACGATAATGAACATGAAAACCAGTCAACTAATGAGTTTAAAGGATGATATTAATCAGTAAGATTAGCACCAAACATGAGACTGTTTATCATGTATTGATTCGAGTGTTTATTTGACGTGAATATGGCTGTAAATTGATCAGAAATATTAAGCGATCAGATTGAATATTCAAACGTTATCCTGTCAATTTCACACTATGAACCATCTAACTGCTCAGTTTATTCGCAAGAGCGCTGCTCAGGCCCCTGTAAGACTATATTTGTGCTATTGCATGTCCTGAGCTACTGGCTTGACGACTAACTTGCTTGCCTATCACTTTAAACATATATAATACTGACCTTGCACATGATTATTTCAGCTATGCCGTCGATTCTCTGTCACTACTGCGTCCTCTAGTAAGAACGCCTATCTAAAACTCCACCATTATCACTATTCGCTTTCTATGCCACTGCTATTTCTTACTTGTCGGAGTCGGAGGTCTGGTACTTTACCGCCTTGTTGATTCTTTTCAAATGTCGACTATCATTTTGATCTATGTTTGTGGTAGTTGATGTGGTGGCTGGATGGAAAGCACTACCAGGGACTTGGTTCAAGACTGTGTCTGATCTACCATCTTCAACTATATCCCAGTGTACTATCATACCATAACCATCCAACACGGGTTTGCTATCCTATATAGCTGTATAGACCAATGATCTAATATGTCTGTTCATTTGTGATAGTGTACAATCGGGTAACGCTAGTTGGTAATGTTGGACAACTCCCTACTTTCCATGAATTTCCTGCTCGTAGTCAGGAAGACGGTGGAGCTGTTTCTGAAACCTCTTCAGCTAGTACTGCTACTGGAGTTTGGACGTTTTCTGTTGCCACCAACCGATCCAAGAAATCCTTTACTGGTGAATGGGTCAGAGAAACTGACTGGCATCGTATTAAGAGCTACAGGGACATGTCCAACCTTACTCCAGGGTGAGTTTAATTTGAAGAGTAACCATTTCAAGTATGTGCTCGTGTTTAACCTGCCTTTTACCCACTCTTTAAACTACGAATGGTTTAGCCAAAAGGTTCTTGTTGAGGGAGAGATTCGTTACTGGCGGTCTGGTGAAAAGAGTGGAACCGAAATTCATGCGAACAAAGTAGTTGCTTTCAACCATCCTGCGACTCATCAGCTTGGCGATGAAGTTCCTATGCCAGAAAACTGATGGCCCGACTATGTTGATTGGCGGCGAGAGTGTTTGCAGCCAAAATTAGTGTCAAACTTTATAAATAAACTTAATGTGGATCTAAACTCTGTTTATCTGGGATATGCTAAAAGCTTTATAATATTATCTTATAGGTAAGGTGGGGCAAATAGAAAGAATATATGTAATGGTTAAAACTTATATATCCTCCTTGTAATGGGAAGAGGAATACGATGCATGAGATATATGATCATCAAAAACGGTAGCCAACCGATTTCCACGAGGAGGCTTTGCAGGTGGGGTTGGTGCAACAGCGGCAAAACCATTGCTCATCGCATCAGTACGATTGTCATCCGACTCGGATTGAGCATTGGAGTGCGCAGATAAACTGCCTAGTTGGGCTAGATGGGTGGCCAGCGAATCTCCATAGATTTCGTCAAAGGGGTTCTCATACGAATTGTTGGAATGTGCTAATTCCGAGGAAATGCGCTTATATACAGTAGATGATGATGTTGCAGGGATAGGCGGAGGTCGGCGCTCTGGAGATGGGGTGCGACGATCACTCGAATGTACTGTAAAAGTCGTGGAGCTACTTGTAGATGCAGTCTTTGATAAGGGGCACGCATAGGAAGCAGATCTAGGTTGTATTAGTGGTGTCGTGTTATTCGTACAAGTATTGTTTTGTAATCCTGAAGAAAGGAACGGTGTCAGCTGTTGAGAGGACTTTCGCATTGGAAAATTGACTGTTGTCTGTGCTGGCTGCACAGGCAAAGCTAGAGATGGTAAGACAGCGCTTGAAACACCGCCACTTTTAAAATCCTTCAATTCAAAAGAGAGAGTAGACGGCGAAGAGATAGTACTGCCTACAGTTCGAGGAGGAAAAAGCCGTTCGTGTTGCACCAGTAGTGTACCAAAAAGAGATCCATTGAATCCAAGCGTTGGCGTCCAAACAACTTGCAAGTTACTAATTGTCATCTTGTTGGTTGCGTGGCGTGATGATACTCGGTACAAGTGAGAAAACAACAGAGATAAAACTGTATAGTTTGCCAGTGGCAATCTACGCAATACTACAGAAACACTCTCCAATGTCTTTTGATCCGAAGTAATCGGGTGTTCATCTGTTGCTGTCAAATGGGGTGGGAAAAGTGCATCCTCTTGAGTAAAACGGGTAAATGGAGCGGCAAAATGGTCCATCAATTCATTTGTCAAAAGGGGCTCTGGAACTGTATATAGATAACAAAAGTCAATATAAACAGTAAACGACAGCATTTCATAGGAGATAATTGGCAGCATTTGAATAAAGGTTCAGCTTAATAAACACGTACGTTTGCGAATATATGACTTGAATAGCGAAGCAACCGCATTTGGATCAGGACAAAGCTCCATTAAATTTACATCGTCACCATTGTTGAATTTTTGAGACAACTGTTGTATCTCAGTGGTCGATCCGGAAAGTCTGTATATGCCAACTTCTTCAATTCCTGTGATGTTCAAAAAACCCCATTTTCATTGGTCAGTATGTCAACATGGCGGCCTGAAGTAAAATACTGTGCTTTAAAAACAGTTCAATCATCACAGTAAAACAGAGATATATACCTCGTGCATCAAGATATTCAATACAGCGAAATACAATATTGGGTACATCGTGGTATGGATTTCCTCCAGATCTGCACCTTAGAACAGCATCAAAGAGTGAGGCGCCAAATATGGGAAACTCTGGCACAGTATACTCTGTTTTATGTAAAGAGTGATCCGTTTCTGTAAAGTAGAAATCAACAACAAATTAGTACTACGAGTATTATAAAAATAGTCATGTAAAAACGACTAGTTTGAGTCAATGTTAAGCGGCTTGTTCACAAATCCGTGGCCAATTCCAATAACAGAAAAGATCATGCAAAACAAAATACACCCACCCTTTCGACGAGTTGCCATGTTACTACTAGCAGCATTCGCAGCCTGTTTGGCACGAGTTCCCCATTCAGATCCACGCTCATACGCAATCGAACCAAACTCGGCCGTTTTTTCAGCAGCAATTTTGGCAGCAGCAGCAGTTTTGCTCTTGATATTCTTTGCAAGCCAAGTGAGCTTATTTGTTGGACTGTTATCCGTATCTGTTGATTTCAAGCTCTGATTGGATACAAGATCGCTTTCTGAAGGGTTTTTGCTAATTGAAATGTCATTTTGAGATCCATTACTCTCATGTGATGCACCAATACTTGCATCACTAATATGGCCGTATCCAGATCCGACACCATGGTCTAAGATTTGAGTATTAGAAGATATGCCATTTGTTGGAGCATGTCGCTGTATCGCATGGGAAGTGAGACTGCCCTGTCCCGATAGGTTTTCATAGTAGACTAATAAAAATGTTAGTTATATTAATAGAATTACTGAAGCGATCGAGACTGCAAGTTTAGTCTTGGATATCAGAAAATTCTGGACATTGCAAATATAATAAGAAACTGGCAATATGTACTGTAGTGTAAAGAGATGATTCAATAATAGATGGCTCAAATTTTCCAAAAAAGTCGACTGTAAATCAGCCTCAATGCTACTTCACCTGTATCCACCTTGGGAGGAGGTATGGGCAAATCAGTTTCAGGATCGGCAATAGACTTTGAAGGAACAGGAAGTTGGGTCGTAAAGTAGCCGTCTAAAATTGATAAAGTCTGGTCTGTATCTGTTTCATGACCTTCATCAGGTTTGTAAGAGTTATCAGCAGTATTTGATTGAATATTATGGTATTGGTTTTTGGGCGATATCCCAGTATCTGATTTGTAAGTAGCAGATGGCAGCTTCGATCCCTCTAGACCTCTGTACGAATTCATTTGTAAGGTTCGAATCGGCTAGACGACGCAGTATTCAAATAGTAGTAATAGGCAGAGTAGCAAGACTTTCTTTTTGATTGTAATATAAGCAGTAATCACCAAGATTATAATGCCACTCTTCAATAACACAACCCCTTTATTCAAATGGTAAGACTACGGGTGGCTTTCATTTGAAACTGGATAGCCTAAGCTCTGCTTCAGATAGCTTTGAGTCTACATATACGGTGCTATCTGTGCCATATTCTGGCATTCATACAGATGTATAGTCTTTTCAGCAAGTTTAAATACGTTTGTCAGGAGCAATGACTCGGCACAATTAAACATTGGAGTACACAAACTAGCAAATTTAGACTAAAGTTTAGATTTGGTCATGACACTTGAGCCCATACTATCACTGAGCAAAACTCGGCTTGTGATGTACCAGAGTATTGATAAAAAGATGCACTTGTTAAAGGTTACTAGAGACAAAGCAGTCCAAATGATGTTGATGGAAAGAATAGTTTTCCACTCTCTTGGAATGCTTGAATAAACTTTTATTCAAAACATAATGTTCCAGTTATTGTTTTATCCAAATCAAAAATAGTTGCTGACATGCTTAGGATTTCCATCAGATTCATCAATGGATATTGTGATTTAAATGAGTCTACAAAGTAGACTGATTGCCTTTTAGCATCATCCTAGCATTCGAGTTTACTGCTACGGTTATCCTAATCTGCTGATTTGAATGGCAGGAGCATTTATTGCTTGTGTCTCTTGTATCGCAGTAACAATCTGATTTGATACGGTCAGCTTTCTAAACAATCTACTGCTCCACTCGATTCAACACAGGACAATGTCTCTTGGTCTTAATCTGAAGCAATCTTTGGCATTTCACCTATATAGTCTGTACGCTAGCCTAAACCAACTATACAGTTTTACAAACTGAAAACTCTTGTTTCTCAAAGACTGCAACAGTCGTTTTCTTGATACAATCAGAATGTTTCCAAAACATGATGAAATTGGGTTGGGTAGTTTAAATAGTTTCCCCATTGCTAGTTGTAAAAAACAAAATCATAAATTAGTAAAAAATATATACAAAGTAGGTTCACAAAAATCATATCTTCAGTAGTATAGTGGCTAGTATCTCCGCCTGTCACGCGGAAGACCGGGGTTCGATTCCCCGCTGAAGAGTTTTTTTGGCTTTTTACAAATTGAATATACAAAATTTGTCAGTACATTGTAGACTCGAAAAACCTATTTTATTTAAATTCCTAGTCATGGATTGTGATCAAATAACGGGTGCCTTTTTGTCATTGCGCAACGAAATTAGCAGTTGTTTAAACCGAGTAGTGTCAGGACCTTTGACTTTAGGTGCAGCATTTGCAGATGCAGCTTTCTTGTCTTTTTTATCATCTGATTTTTTGTCCTTTGAAGTAAGCTGTGCGCTATCAATTTGTTTGAGTGCACGATCCTAGAGATATCAAAATAGGTAATCCCATGAATTACTGTTGTCAGTAAAAACAGTACTTGTAGTTGCATAATGTCCACATATGTTTGAAATCGTAAAATGCAATTTACCCAAACAGTGCCTGATGTAGCTTCATCACGAGCAGCCAGCAACGTTTTTTCCAAATCCTTGTTTCTAGAAATACTTTTTGCCTTTTTCTCACTGTATTCGGCATATAGTTTTTCGAGATGTTCTTTGGCTTGCTGAAGGATCTGGTCGTGCTTGTCCTTGGATTTGGCATCACGCTCAGCCACAACCGCATTGAATCGTTCTCTCCACTCACTATCATTGCATTCAAAGCAGATTCCAAAATGGAATTAACTAAACGAGCCATTAAAAGTATAGACCATCTTTCATCCATTATGAGCAAAGATATTACCGAACTGCTTCTGGTTCAATCTCAGGAACATTCATTGGCAATCCCATTGAAGAAGCACCAGTCTGAGTTGAAAAAACAGACATTCCAGGCACACCCTATATAGATTGAATAGTGGTTATTTATCGAGTTCATCCACTGCCATGCTTTGACGGCTGCAGTTTAATGTTCAAGCAAAAATTGATACTGTATCTACACATACAATGGCAGAGACTTCTGGAAAGGCAGACTCATCAAATATAGGAGCATCCATTTCAGATCCAAGAGCATGTTGCTGATCAAAGACACCAAAGGCAGGCGTGGGAGAAGTCGAGGATAGGGGCAACGAAGCACCGCTGACGGTGGCAAATGGAGCCATAGCAGCCGGGGTTGGAACAGAGCCAGCAGAAAGTATCTCAAAGCCCAAATCACCCACAGCAGCAGTAGAAGTTGTACTTGCAACCACAGACTGAGTAGATGCAAAGCCACTGTTATGAGTGGCTATTGGAGAGGTGTTGCCAAAGAGAGCGGCAGTATCTGCACCCAAAATGGCCTGCTCTCTGGCAAGAAAGTCAGCGGTGGGGTCAATAGATGAATCACCAAGAATGTCATTCATGAAAGAGCCAGCATCAGTAGTTCCCTCTATGCCAGATGCAAAGTCACCAAAGTCGGCCATGAATATCGAATGTTTTTGAGTGAGTATAGCAAAAGTTGAATCGAGTCGCGAGTTGAACACAATGCTGGTGAATAGTCTTGTTGCTCAGACACAGGTGCTAGATATGAATCAAGTACCGATCAAACTGCATGTTCTGGTCATGTTGAATGAACCAAACAAGAATTGTTATAGCCATATTTATGCAAGATAAAACACTAAAGGTGCCAAAATACATAATGAACAGTCTCATGACAACTCACCAAATTTACTGAACAGTATTGTGCCCTAAACTCCTTGACATTGAATGATTGTCACAGAAACAGCAGCTGCATTCCTGAGACGTGCGATCCTGTTTTTTTGAACTAGAGTGCAAGGGTATCTGAGATTCTAGAATACAAAAAGTGAGGTTTGAGAACAGTTAAAGCCAATACCTAAACTGTAATGGATGAACTTGTTGATTGTACAATGTATTGCTATGCCGAATGTAGAGAAAATGATCATCCAAGTGTCATGATATGGGTGTTGTGCTTGTTGAATTTAAAATGTCAATTTCTGGTAGGAAAGCGCAACGAATATTTAAGCATTGTTTATTCCAAAGCAAAATTAAAGTCTGCAAAATAGTGTTCCATTTTACGTGAATACGGCTGTAAAATATTCATCATTCATACAGGTTTATCATGGGTAATGCTCAGGGAAGAACTAGGGATAGAGGATCCGACTCTAGTTATTCTGGTGGAACCTCTGGTCATAATGGGCCTTCATTGATGGGCTTTGGACTGGGTCATGCTAGTGCTAGCAACAGCAACATGTACAACAGTGAGCCTATGGATTCTATGCCTCCTCAGCTTATTGATGGCGGTCTAACCATGTCCCAAGGAGCTCTATATTCAACAACCTCAGCCGACTATGACAGAGCTATTGTACGACGTTTGGTTATTGAACGCAGACTGGCTCCTTTTTATCGAGGCATGAATTGCGATACTGACATTCCTTGTCTACCGGATGGCTTTGTTGCTAATCCCACTCCTGGCCCTACTCCATCTGTAGTCATGTCTGCTGCAGCAACCTCTGCTAGTATTCCAATTTCCTTAGAACCCACTTCAAGCATGACTGCCAGATCTCACTCCGAATCCTACCTTGCTTCAATTAATGCCGAAGCTGGTCCCCAACCTATACTTGCAAACAGCACCGCTGAAGACCATGGCACCGTCTTTCCCCAATATCAGCCTACTCAAACCACCACTCTTTCAGACCCAGCTGCCATTAAAATCTCCCTCAATACTCCTGCTATATTTTCTACCACTGGAAAATCTACTGGGCGAAGTTTAACTTCGTTGGTCAGAAACAGAACATCTGCTATTTTAAGCACCTCACCTGGCTCAATGGGAATTGGACAACGATCATTATCTACAAACGCTCTAACTGAAATCCCACCTCGACAAATATCCCTAGCTCAGCTCTACAAAACTCCTATCGAATGCCCCATTTGTTTTTTGGTATAGCTTAAATATTGTTTTGTTGCAAGTATAATGTTGACATCCAAAAGGAAACTACTAACACTGCTTTATTAATCAACACAATCTCAGTATTATCCAAAAAACATCAATTTTACAAGATGTTGCGATCATCCTATTTGTACGGATTGCTTCATTCAAATCAAACGATCACAAACCACTTTTGAACCTGCCGAGTGTCCCTATTGTGTTGTGCCCAATTTTGGAATAACATACAGCCCTATAGGATCAATGGGATACATGCAGAGATATGATCTTTCATACAGACCACCTGGTTCATCGCAAGCACAACACCAAGATGATGCCACGTGTATGAGTGCATCTACAGGCGAAAATTCTACAGCATCTTCATCGCTTATAGCCCATGGCCGAAGGAGAAAAAGCATTAGTTTTGACAATCCAGCCGTTGTTCTGTCTGGTAAATATTGATTCAATTTAGTCTGCTGATTAGAAATAATGCAGTAGCTAACCCTGTTGCTATTATTACAATGGTATTATACAACTCTTTTGACACGTAGATGAACTCAGACCCAACTGGCAGCATCAGAAACATCAAGCCGCTATGGGGCGTGTTTTGAATCAACGGCGACACATTTTGCCAGGACATATACGGCCTAATGTACTCGGGTAAATAGAATGGATTCTACACTATACACGGCATAGTTAGTACTGTACTCTTGCTAACCATTAGGCATTGAATGCATATAGTGAAGCCGAAATCACAAGTGCAGCTACAGCAGCAGCCGATTTACTGGAGACATTGACGCGCTTTGAAAATGCTTCGTCATCATCAGAGCGACGGGCAGTTCGTCGTGCAGCTCGGGAGACACAGAGAGACAGCTCATATTCATATCTACAAGGTATGTAAACAGTGGATGATTGTATATTGGAGATGGACTTGTGAGCTGTACTGATAGATTCTGCAATCAATTTGAATTGATATTGTTTTAGCCATGAGACATATGGGTGCAGATATCGAAGAGTTGATGGTTTTGGAAGCCATCCGTCTTTCTTTGGCTACTTCAAACGATCCACTATCATCCACAATGGATATTGAAGCTGCTGAAACATCAGCAGCGCTTTCTCAGATTCAATCTATTGATGACACACAAGATAATCTTGCATCAAGAATAGAAAGAAGACCAGAATCGGAAGGGGTATCGGCATCGCCCGATCATTCCTCATCTATTCCACAGTTACATTACACAGATGCATCTGAAAGCAATTTGGGGATATCAGAGTCTATGGGCAATACCACTCATGCAATATCGCTGAATGATCATCTCGATAATGGTCTTGTAGGATCATCAGCCTTGTCTGTAGTTGCCGCATCTTTAGAGACTAGTCACTCTAATGCACAAACATTTGATACATCGAGCTTGCGAACAGATCGGTATATTCATGTCACTCTTGAGCCTATGGACTCGACATCCGATGGAGGCGAGGTGTCATCAACTATTCTAGATGATGGATCAGAGATGACCACGACAGAAAATGTATTACAGCCTCAAGCCATGCGAATACTTGCAATATCCACTCGAGATGAAAATGCACGGCGTGATGCAGATGCAGATGATGCAGTGAGTTTTGATAGTTTGGCTGCACGCAAGAGTATGTTGAGTGATGCTGATGGCGAGGGCTCGCAACATACTCCCGAGTCACATGTAGCTATTGGAAGCCATGATCCAAAGTTTGGACCAGATGACGGGGAAAGTGTACAACCTTTTTTGGGGGCGGCCAATGAATAAGATATCATATGAATGGGTTTGTTGAAATAAACAATGCCAAAAATGCTCTAGTTTCATCTGTTTCGTTTAAAAAAGTCGATTTTTGTAAATCTAGCACAGGATTCAAAAGCAAGCTAGTTGAGTTTATTGACAGACATCTATTGCCATGTAAATCAACAGACAGGTATACTTGATTGTGCTTGACATAAATGCCCATCTGAAATCAAAAATAATAAACTATCCCCATTTCCTGCATGAACCGGATATTTTTATTTGGCTTTTAGTTGCTAATCGGATGGTTGACAGCAGGTTGGATCGTCTACCCTATCAACCCTAGCGTGCTTATGCAATTCGAATTTATGCATTTAGCAAACCTTCGAAATTTAGTCATCTGCAATGCTAGTTAATACAGAGTGATTGATGCAATATAATTGTTTTTCATGACCTACTCCAGTAATAGTCAATACATTTTACATTCTAGTTTTTTGCAAATAGTCATCATCTATCCGTTCAATCATGCTGTACGCACCTCAAAAATTATATCATGAAGTGCATAGTAGGATGTAGATCCAAATGGATTATGATTAGGGTTGCGATTTGAAATCACAGGCGGTCCGAGCGGCAAACTATCAAAAATCTGCTGTACGTCGTCCCACTAGAGAATTCATATCAAACCACATGAGTTGGTTTTAAATGGTTTACAACTTTGGTATTTTAAACTGCGATCTCGCCCACTAAAATCAACATTTAAAAGTATTGGCGCTACAACTGACCTTGGTAGTGTTTCTAATATGCCGTTTGCACACGTCATTCTCTGCTACAATATCAAAGTTGCATGCAGCATACTTGTTTACATCGTGATGTCCAAGCATGTTGGTATGTAGAATCATCTTGATGACACGATGAAATGTACCATCAAATACAATGTCTATACCCATGGAAAAATCTATATAAAGTATTGTAAAGTTGAACACAGTAATTTAAATCCTGTTATGCATAAAAATCAATAAACTGAAGCTTCTAAAAGCACTTACAGTTCCATATATAGTTTGGATTGGTCGAAACTATAAAAAGATCAATCAAAACAATACTCAGCAATACATTTTCAAACAGCTATCTTGACACTTTTAAATAGTTGGATTGAAACAAATACATACGTTTTTCTGACGAGTCGCGATGAATACCCATTTTATCATGCTGCTTTCTGACAATATCCTCTGGTTTGCCAATCTCTGCCAGTACATCTTGACATGTTTCACCGAGTTCAATAGATCCATCGCGCAAACTAAATTTTAAACCTACACATGGCTATTCACACAAAGGTTCAATCCAAATCGACAATTGAAGTTTTGCTTAGTATCAATTTTAGTCTAGTTACAGCAGTATTGGATTGAAACTGAGCCAATGTTTACATCACTGTTTTAGTTAATCCCATACTCTTGACATTTGTTCAATTTCCAGCTCTTCAAAATGAACATTACAGGTAAATATTGGTGGACTGGCATCAAAGAAACAGTTGCATTCCCGGGATATGCAATCTCATTTCCTTCAACTAGAGCACAAATGTACAGTCTTTAGGATACAACAAAGATGGGGTGATTGACAACAGTCAGACTCAATATCTGAATTGCAATGAATCTGGTGATCATACAATGTATGACTGCCAAATATCAAAGAAGGGATAGTCCAAGTGTCATAGTATGAATGTTGTGCTTATTGAATTTAAAATGTCAATTCTAATGAGCACAACAAGTGTTTAACCATTGTATATTCCAAAAATAATGTTCCATTTTACGCGAATACAGCTGTAAAACATCAACAATTCAAATATTCAAATATACAAATTACCTTTACAACCACTCGTTCAAAGTACATGTCAAACGCACCAAGCTTAGATGTTTCTGCCTCTGCCAGAGAAGGTCCGTGATAAATATACATTCTAGAGACAACAGGAGTAGTTCCATCCGGAAACGCAATAGGCAGATCTGATATATTAAGTACCGACAAAAAGGCTTTTGGAATGGTAAATACAAATGCGATACCAGGATACTTCAAGGTATATTGGAGTTTCTCTTGATCAAAGTCACCCTAGATACAAAACATACCGGTGAATCAGTGGGGTTAGAGTTTACAGCAATCGTTTATTTGAGCAAATTATCAAGGCCTGTTTATATTTTTAGTTCAATATATGCTGCAATTTGCTTACAGGATATGTGGGACCAAAAGTATTGTATATCAGTAAAAACGTAGCAATAATCGAGGATGAGCTAAAATCAGATGAAAACACATGTCAACGAGGTAAAAATGCCATTCCACATTCAGATGAATAGTAATACCTGAATGGAGTTCCTTCATATGTCAACACCATCAGTTCAAAATCAAATATTTCGATTGAAATCAATCGTTGCGAAATTGGTTCGAAGCGGAGTGCTATACCATTATGGACGAGATTGAGTACAATTGAATGCTCAAATGGATCCTATATATTCACATCAAATTCGAATGTAAGCATCTGTCATTGGCCAAATGATCTTTAGCAGTGCAGGGTATCTTTGAACTCATGAAATACAGAGTGTAGTTTGGAAACATACTTGATCACCAAACTTGAGCTCGTATTTTCTAAAGTGATGTCGTTCTCGTTTGAGATATGCAATAGCGGCAGGTAACGGCAACCCTAGTTAGAGTAGATACAAGCACAGATTAGTCTTCCAGGGTAATACTGCATTGGCATGAGTCTAGCATGTGTATTTATCCAGATGCCCAATCAAAACCCTGCACAGTAATACTGTAAGGATTACTAACACAGCTAAAGTATTCACCTAATGCCAGCTTTCCAAGTGCTTTTCCAGGTATGACGGCAAAAGAAGCCATGATGTGTGAGGTGAGGTCGGAAGTTTACTAAAGTGATGGTAAGCTTGACTGGGTTTTAACTTTTGACATTTACAGTCGTATTCATGTAAAATGGAGTACTTTTGGTATCTTGTAGCAACTTGGCTTGGAATAGTGTTTGCTACTACAAAATGGCTTTAATGGACACAACTCAATCATACAATACAAGCTATAGTTTGAAACAAAACGTTTCTTTTTCAGTCATACATTGTACAATTACCAGATTCATCCATTTCAGTCCAGATATTGGGTTTGATTGCTGTCAATGCAGCTACAAACTTTACTCGGTATTCTAATCTCGGATACGTTTGCGTTCTAGTTCAAAAACAATGATTCCAGCTGTTGTTTTCATGGCAGTCACCAAGAGAGCGACCAACCAACTAAAGAATTCAGGATAGTGTTATCCAGTAAATTGGCATCAATTATTTCATTATATTGGCTGTTTATTATATTTTGACTTTCCTAGTGTTTCGTTTTACGTGGATATACAGTGATAGTGTCCAGACAGTCGGATCCAGTTCCAAATCATACGTCTTGTCCCTATTTTCACCTCTGGATTCAGATAATACATGCCAGCTTCAACACAACCCACTTCATTGAGAGTGAGGGTTGGCACATGGAATGTTGCTACCAAGAATGTGCAAGACAAGAATATACCCTTATTTGACCTATCCTACTGGCTAACTCCTCCACTTTCACTGCCAGTGTCGACATCCATATGCCAACAGTTGCATCAGCACCAGTCTATACATCCCATTATACCTCATATGGCGACTGAAACCAAAGATGCTTTAAAAAAAGCAGATGAAAACGAGCCAGATATCGTTGTGGTAGGGTTTCAGGAATTGCTGCCACAGGTCACAGCTGCCTTATTACCATCAACCCAACGCAGCCATTGGCTCACAGGAACTGGACAAAATAAACGGTTGGGTGATGCATATATTCATGGTCTAGAACCTTGGATATGGATGGTCCAAAATGCGCTAAGATGCAGCTCGAGTTCTAGTAGTAAAGAAAAATCTACATCCATTCAGCAGTCCGTGGTCGACGATAGCAATTCAACCCATACATCCTATCGAGTCGCATTCGCAGGACGGAGTGTTGCCATTGGGATTGCTGTCTTTGTCAAGCATGAGATCGTCGTGTCACGTATCGGTTGGGGTGCAGTTGGTACTGGTCTGGCAGGTTTTTATGGCAACAAGGGCACTGCGGCTATATCTTTAGATGTTACCACGTTGGACAATCAAGTGCATTCATTGTGCTTCATGAGTTGTCATCTTGGAGCTCATCAGGGAGAAGGACGATGCATATGGCGTAACCAAGAGATGTCAAGCATTCTCGACACGTTGGTTATGGATGATATAACCGTATCAGCCAATGAAAAACGGCAAACTACTTTAAGCCAGCCCGTTGTTTTTGGTACCAGCTCAAACGGCACTGGTTCAACCTTGAATGGTATTCGTATGGTTGGAGATCATAATCACATTTGGCTTTTTGGAGATTTGAACTACAGATTGTCGGGAACTAAAAAGAATGGTGGCAGATGGGCAATTGATGATGGTCCCGTATCTGAAATACCTGAACGATCAGACGTGTTGAAGCTTGTACATGATGGAGATATATCTGGCTTGCTATGCATGGACGAGGTGTCGTGTATTCGAGGTCACAGGTACGGTGCATTGGGGTTATTTGATGAGCAGCCTATCCGTTTCTTGCCAACATATAAGTTCAAGATGGATGAGCATTACAGTATCCAACCTTGTGCCATTCTGAGCAATGATGGAGATGAGTTGCCCAGACTTTCTTGTACCTGCATGGTTGGTGGTGTGCCAGCTGGAATAAGCAAGTCTTTTTCAACTACGCGACTGCCTGCATATTGCGATCGGATTTTACATGCTGGATGTAGTATATCTGGCAATGGGTACTGGAGTGAGCCAGGATATAGTTTGAGTGATCATGTACCTGTTTGTGCAGATTATTTATTGCATCCATTGGTGCTGCCGAGTATATCTGATGCGACAGCACAACCCGACTGCGTAAAATCAAAAGATTGCTCTGGCTATGATGCTGATTATGGACACCGTTTGAATCCATACCGGGCAGGAAAAAGAGCAACGACACACTTTGCTATGCATAATCTTGTGCTATGGAAAAGATTCCAGCGTGTAGGATATGTCAACCGTCACTGGATTTCATTGTTCGTGTTTACGGCATTACTGAGATTCCTGTATCGAGCATATATCATCTAATTAGTTCATTCAACCTAATATACATTCTGTTGATTTCAGTTTATTAGATTTTTAACATATGATGTCTAGAGTTTTTAATTGGTATTCCGGATGTTCAGCCCAACAGAAACCCCAAAAGAGTTGTATTTAGTGAGTTGTAAAGCGCATATTGCAAAAAAGCTACTGCAAATGAGGCTTGAATTTTTTTCAAGATTACCGATTAGATAGGGCGTAAAAACAAGATTTTGCTTGGATAGAAGCTTCATATAGACTGCATGATGATACCATTGCATTTTGCCATTAAATTGATGAGCAGGCTTGGTTTAATGCATGCAATATTGCTTCATAAATGCCCAGTTGTCAAATCTACGACTTGTAGCATAATGCATGGGTTGATACTGAGTAGACTGATAATCACATGATGGATGCTATTGTAGGGGATCGACAATATCTGATGGTCAGGGATAAAGCGCATTGTCAAAAGACCACATGAAAGATGCCTATTGTCTACACTGATGGGTGCTCAGATCAGTCAAGACCCCTGTAAGAAGTAGTGATAAGATAGAGCTGAATGACGAGTGGCACAAAGCAATACAAGTCCAGCTTGCTAGTGTTACAGCCATTGTATACGACTCTAGGGTACAACAACCCTCAAATCTTGTGGTATGAGCTGTTTGTTTCAAGTTTGTTTTAGGGCTATTTTACACCATCCAAATATCAACAAAAGCAACCGGTCTATTCCCGCTTGTCGATTCAGGGCAAGCTTCCCATCCTATTAACAAAACCTGTCTTATTATATCAAGTATCCATCACTAGTTGGTCTTGATTCTTCACTGACCTTGCTGCATACCAGACACTTGAGGCGAAACCTATTATCTACAACAGCCTCACATTCTATTTTTTGTAAGTGTCAATCACTACATTACTCTTTGAGTTTGTCCTACTAGGCTGCTATAGTCATTGCATTCTTTGATCATACTGAAGCTAATCCAACTATTTGCTTGAACAGTTAGTAGACCAATACAACTTATCCGTCTTTTTGCTCGACTGGCTGTGATTCAATGGTAGGCACTGCCACAACCCAACGTATTCGAGCCACTGGTAGTCGGGGCAGAGCTACAGCTGGTTCATCCAGATGCTTTGGCAAACAGCCATGGACATATACAGTCTATACGATTCTATTGCTGGTAGCTTGCTCATTGATGCTGGTGGATGCCAGCATTGGTAAAACTGCAAATGGCATTACAGATATTCAGCATCATCTGCAGCGGCGTGCACCACCTCGCTTCCACTTGATTCAAAAACGACAAGGTAGTGTTGGCTCTGTTACCAATACCATATGTATGCATGGCTAATTCATATTTTATATTCATGAAAACGACTGGATAGTCACTGGGGAGGTTTCTGTGGGCAATGATCGCCCTCCTTCCAATCCTGCTGGAAGAAACGCTCCTGCTGGTTCTGGTGCAAATGATAATCAGTCTGGCTCTAATACAAACGATAATCGGTCTGGCTCCAGCTCCAGCTCAAGCGGTAATCAGCCTGGCTCTGGTATCTCGGTTCCTAATCCTGACACATCGGGGTCTACTACTTCTCGCCCAGCAGGAGGCAACTTTCCAATTGCTGCTGTCCCATTGCCATCTGTACCATCTGCACCATCTACTCCTGCCACTCTTCGCTCTTCCATCCTCCCAACCTTGCCTACAAGCGTCTCTCCCATTATCAGTGTTACTGTAACTCAAATTGTTACTAGTCAGCGCCCTTCCACTATTGCTGAGCCAGCTGCCCCTTCTCCCATACTGGTTTCTGAGCCCTCGCCGAATTCTGATACAAACGCTCGTCCCACTAGAGATCCAACTGCTGCTGCTGCTTCCTCAACTGCAGCAACTTCCAACAAGGGATCCAATAGTGCTGGCACCAACGTCGCCATCATTGGAGGTGTTTTGGGAGGTGCAGTCGTGTTTGGTATTCTTGGCATTTATATTTTTCGTAAAACAAATCTGCAGCCATCCAAGTCCTTCAAGCAGCGCATCAACCCCAACTATCGCAACTCGTTGGCATTTCCTTCGTTTGGACGACAAGAGATTGGTTCTGGCAGTCCCCATAATGATCCTCACTCTCCAGATATGACTGAGCCTAGTCATGCACATGATCCCCAGTACCACAATCATGGCACGCTAACATCTAATTATTCTGGATACTCCAATAGTGGTGGTTATACCAACACACCGCTGGCCGGTGCTGCTGCATATCAATCTCCTGCTTCGTCTTATGGCGGTCCACAGACCCAGATGTCCTCAGCTGGCTATGGCAATGCAAATGTGGCTCATCATCCTGCAGCAGCAGGTGCACAGCATTATCCACCTTCCAACTCCGGCTACTATTCTAATGCTCTTCATTCAGCACCACCTCCATCACAATCCCACTATCCTAATGGCTACTGATGGTTTACGTCCAGAATGGTAGTTTATCTGATACACTTCAGGGAAAGAATCGCTTTCCCTTTATCATACATTATTGACTTTGAATTTACCTACACGACGCATGCACACTTTTCAAGTTGTTTTCTCTCTTATAGACCTTATTCTTTGATGTTGCCCATCTTTTCTGTATTGTTGTCAAGTTGATCTTGCAGCTTATACACTTCCAATCTAGGAGCTGTTTTGCTGTGGATTGGCTGCTTTATTAAAGAATCTCGACCTTGCGGTAATAATATCCCGTCATTGCTTTATGATTTATTTTTTCTGATCGGCTTTGCTATCAACCATAACGTCAATGTTTTTGCATAACTACTATTTCTGCATTCTTTCAATTCAGAAGAGTGTCGTTACAAAATAAATAAAATCCTTGTTTTTAAATCTAGTGTTGAAACCATAAAATAGGTCGAGATATTGATCATGGTTTGCTGGTGAATAAGTGGATACGCATGGAAATGAGTGGATGAGCTTCAAATACAAGGGCTTTCCTTTATAAAATCATTCTATTCAAGCCCATTTTAGAAATGGAATCAGCACATCAAGCCTCAAAACCTGCAATTCCAGTTACTGTCTTGACTGGGTTTCTTGGTGAGTTGTGCAGGACTGTTTTCAACTCTGCACTGGATACGGTTTTTTAAAAGGATTATCCAGAATAGTGTGCGAGCCTGATTTTCATGTCATCGAATCAACTATGTTTAATGTTCATCTTTGTGCATAGGTGCCGGAAAGACCACGATTATTCTGTCATTGATCAATAAACTACCGCCAAACCTCAAGGTTGCCCTGCTCAAAAACGAGTTTGGGGATGTCAAGGGTGATTGGTCTTGTCCACTGTTCTAGAGTACCACACCTGTGTGATGGACAATTGACCTTTTGAAACTTGACTTGTAGTGGATAGCGAGTTGGCAAAGGAAAACAATATTCAAGTAACAGAGATGACGAATGGATGCATATGTTGTGTTCTTGTGGGCCAGATGAAGAATGCTTTATTGGAAATTCGAGGTGAACAGCATGAATCGTAGTTTGAATATCTACTTTGCAATCAAGCCAACTATTCTTGATTGGATCTCATTTTATTCATACTGTTGGCTTGATGTTGTTACAGATACGCTGAAACCAGATCGCATTATTATCGAGACATCTGGATCAGCATTTCCTGCACCCATTGCATGGCAGATTCGAGAGATGGCAGACGAAGGATTCGAACTTGATGCGATTATTACCGTGATAGATTGTGTCAATTTTACTGGGTATCAGGATACTTCTTATACAGCACGAATTCAGGCACAATACACTGACCTGATTCTTCTCAACAAGCACGATCAGGTAGAGTGGTTAGCGTTTGAAATGGATTCCATAATGGGTTCCATAATGGATTCTTAAAGTGATGCAATGGGTTTTGGTGTCTAGGTGACTGAACGACAACTGGATCTGCTGATTGATGTAGTGGATGAACTCAATACAGATACACCCAAAGTCAACGTTCCAGCAGAAGGAGTTTCCCCGTCACTTGTATTTGGTCTCAACACACACTTGTTTCTTTCAAATGATTCGCTTTCTACTGGTATTCCCTTTGATATCAACCATCACGCAAACGAGGTGGATCTAATTCACATTCAGCAAGAAATGCCTTTGGGAACCTCATCTGTTTCAGTATCTCCCTATACACAAAATAAGCTGGAGATGCTTTTAAAAGGGCTAAGCAAAGATGAAGTGTATCGTGTAAAAGGGTTTATTAGGTTGGCTGATTCGCAACCCGAAAGTGTGTGGATTGTGAATTGGGCATTTGGAAGGTCAACGCTTGTTGCTTCGTCTAGATTGACAACTGACAGTGCCAGCACAATGAAATCCATGTATGTTTTACTGACTGTGATGGGAAAAGGACTGTTTAGATTGCGAAAAGTATTTGAACAAGCATTTCCTTGTGCCGAGGTCAAGTTGCATTTGGCAAAATCCTAGTTGAATGAATCATTGAGCCCATTCTACTTTATAATTAGATAGTACATTCAAATTCATATTGTGCTAGATGGCCGCATGCAAATTTAGATACCCATCGAGTATTACATCCGACACTAGACCACATCTTAATAAGCTTCCAGCCGATTCAAAAACAGCATGAGGTTTCAAAGCATTCATTTAAAATGTTATCAAATCATAAGTTTGTCAGAAACAAAGAGAATTGACAGCAAACCATCATATATCAGCAAGAGCAGCAATTAAAGCAGCTCCTTGTCCAGATCCATCCTGAGTTTGAACCAATGCAATGTTTTCGGCAGCAAGACCAACAATTTCACGCAAAGCATCACGCATGCGATTGGCATAGTGGGGATACTGTGAAAATAAAGAACCATCAATGGCAACGGTACAATCGTCTAGTTTGTTGATTTTGGTCACAATACCAGCAATACCAGCAGCAGCCAATCTGGCAGATCGAGTGCCAATTAATTCAGCGACGCGTTTGACAATGCGACGATCATTTGGAGTTGTTTTGGGAATACCAACCAAGTCTTCAAGCACTAGCTTGGTATCAGAAAGTCCCATGGAATGGTCACTAGATTTAAAAAGTTGAGATCAAAACATCAGTTTAGCATTTAAAATCAAGTTAGCCATTCCAAAGTTTTGGATCGAGTCTTGGCACATATCGTTATCAACTTACCGTTCAATACGTGACATGTTGGCAGTGTCAAAGCTATAAGCAGTTTCCAAAATTGAAGAAGAGACTCCAGAAAACAGTTCGCCAGTTGAAACAAGGTCAACCAAGATCAATCGCATAATCTCACCAAGATACATGCCCGAGACCATTTTTTCAAACAGATGAGCCTTGGGATACGAAGAGTGACGATCGAGAAGCATATCGTATTCCGTACGAGGTAGTACAACACCTTCTTGATCAAATGCACCCCACTCCATATTGATCACCATTTTTCCAGATGCTGGTCGCTCTCCAGTCCATTTCAAAATTTGGTCGATATTTTCTACATAGGCAGCATTGGTACCAGTGCCGAGAATGACACCAATGTAGGTTGATGGGTCTTGGAATGCATGGGACACCAGAGTGCCAACAGTGTCGTTTACGAGTGCAGCGACACGAATCTTGAGTTTTTTGTGAAGGAGAGCATCTTGAAGAAGAAGGACAGGATCTCTGCCTTCAACGCCAGTGGCAGTAAATCCTTTAGTCCAATAGATGAGACTGCCTCTGTTTATAGCGGTCTGATAGCATGGAAAAGAAAAGGTGAATCCGAGCGGAATCTCTTGTCCAGCAGGAAGATGGATAGCATCGATACCAATTTCAATCAAGAATTCAGCAATGCAGTTGGCAATGAATTCAAACAAATGCCTTCCTATACCAGTTTTGAGTTCCTCGGATACAACATATTTGCGTTGGCGCATACGAATCTGGCTGGGAGCGGGAACAGCACCACTGGAAGAGACAGGTGTGCTGACAGCAGGACCTTGTAAAGTAGCTTCACAGACTCGAAAGTTGCTTCCGCCCAGATCCAAGGCTAGAAAGATACCAGTTTCGTTGCCTTTGGGTAGACTAACGACAAAAGAAGGAATCATTTTGAGAGTCTGATCGGGACTAGCAAGTCCTCGTTGCATCTCCTTGATAAAATGCCTGACAATCTCATGCAGCTTCTGTTTGGGAAGAGCCAAAGATCTCTCGAGCTGTTCCAGAGTCTTGGACACGTTGGAGCCTTGAGAGTTCGGAGTATCGTCTGTAGAGTCTTCAGCAGACGATAGACTGATGGATGGATTGTCATGAGTAACTGGACCTCTGACCAGGGCGTATGTAGATAACAGATAGTTGGCAATGGCAGCAAGTGCAATACCGCTAGTCACACCGAATAGAAAAGTTTCAATCTTGAGATCACGAAGCATGCTGACAAGCCTTTTAGATTTGAAGTATGCCAGCAGAAGTGGTTGAATCAAACCAGTAAAGATTCTGAAAAGGTTCAACACAGCAGTTTATCAAGAATGAATTCAAGATTTAAACTTGAATGAATTCATTCTCTCACTCATTCTCTCGCCCATTCTCACACTCACTCATTCTCATTCAAATCACTTATAAAACTCTCATCTACACGCTTTTTGAATTCTATCCAAGAATCTTATCATGACATCAACTGGTCCAACTTGCATCAACTCACTGCGTGAACTGTACTCTGCTGCTGGTCAGTCTCATGTTTTTACCTTTTATGACTCGTTGTCTGTCGATGGTCAGAAGCGTCTGCTGGACACTCTTTCTACAATGGATGTTGCTCGTATTAACGGTATCTTTAAAACCGCAATCACTTCAACGCCTGCTTCTACTACTACCATCGACCCCTTGCCTGCCGCCGGCTTTGACTCGACTATTACCTCTCCTCAAAATGTTGCTGGCTGGGAACAGGCTGGCTTGAAGTTGATTGGCGCTGGAAAGGTTGCTGTTATCTTGCTTGCTGGAGGTCAAGGCACTAGGCTAGGCTCGTCCGATCCTAAAGGCTGTTATGATATTGGTCTTCCATCTGGAAAGTCTTTGTTCCAACTCCAGGGTGAGCGTATTGTGCGCTTGCAGAATGTATGTATCTGTTTATAGTGTCATGTCTTAGTTAATATGCAGGTTTTACTGGTAAAGTCTATCCGAGATTCGCTTGATCTTGGTTATACACTTACTATATGAATCACGCCAGTCAAATGGGCGGAAAACAGTACAAGATCTAACCTCAACTCCCCATCACTATACTTTATCTCACCCCTTTTCAAACTCTACTATTTTGTATGACTAGATTGCTGCCAAATACTCTGCAGGTAAAAAGGTCGTTATTCCCTGGTATATCATGACTTCGGGTCCAACTCACGATCCTACTGAGGCTTACTTTAAGAAAATGAACTACTTTGGTCTGGAAAAGGAAAACGTATTCTTTTTCCAGCAAGGTGTTCTTCCTGCTTTCACCCCCGAGGGAAAGATCTTTATGGAAACCAAGGACACTCCTGCCGTTGCCCCTGATGGAAATGGTGGCATTTATGCTGCTTTACGCAAAAAGGGTGTCATTGCCGATCTCGAAAAACGTGGTATTCCCTACGTGCACGCATACTGTGTTGACAACTGTCTAGTCAAGGTTGCCGACCCTGTCTTTATTGGGTTTTGCATTGAAAAAAATGCCGACTGTGGTGCAAAGGTGGTTCCCAAATCATCACCCGAAGAGCCGGTTGGTGTCATTTGTCTGCGAAATGGCAAGCCTGGTGTCGTCGAGTATTCTGAGATTGACCCTGAAATGTCCAAACAGCGGACTTCTTCGGGAACTCTTGTATACAATGCTGGAAACATTGCCAACCACTTTTACACGCTAGACTTTCTCAAGCGTATTGAGCATTTTGAACACCAGCTCGAATACCATATTGCAAAGAAAAAGATCAAGCATGTCGATCTTACCACCGGTGTCGCCCAGTCACCTACTAGTGCTAATGGTATTAAGCTTGAGCTTTTCATTTTTGACGTGCTTCCATTTACTGAACGTATGGCTGTACTCGAGGTTGCTCGTAAAGATGAATTCTCGCCACTAAAGAATGCTCCTGGATGCAAGGACGGTGACTCGCCTGATACTTCTCGTGCAGACATCATGGCACAGCATGTGAGGTTTATTGAGGCTGCTGGTGGAAAGGTTGCACCAACTGAGGGTTCTGCTACGCCCATTCTTGAAATCAGTCCTTTAGTGAGTTACAATGGTGAAGCATTGGATTCACTTCAAGGTGTTGTGATACCCACTCCCAAACTTATCTCTTCTACGGCTGATATTACTGCCTTGGCTTCTAAATAAACTCGCCTAGAGTGGCTTTATTTTCAAACATTATTGAATGGTGTTAAAGCATGGCTGGCCAAACCAGTACAACTAAGCTGGTGGTCAATCTAGAAACAATTCATTCAATACTCGAATTAAATGTTAACTTTGCTAATCAATACGCCAGGGATCGATGCATATTCTGTCCAGGATCCATCATACACCGAAAGATCAGTCACGCCAGCACGTTCAAACGCAAGATAGAGAATAGATGCAGTGATACCACTTCCACATGTACAGATGATGGGTCGATCAAGGCTGATACCACGATGCTCACATAGTTCTCGAAGTTTCTCTGGCTCCAAAAAGGTTTTGGTTACAGGGTCCATCACCATTGGAAAGGGTAGACTACGCGATTCTGGAATATGTCCACTGGATAGTCCTGCGCGAGGCTCAGGATCAGATCCATAATATCTGGTGTTGAATACAATACATTAGAAACCGCTATGAATTGCCATCTAAAATATAGATATACACCCATAGCACTCAAAACTCACCGTCCAGCTGGTCTGGCATCAATCACTTGACAATTGTGCACAGTTGTTGCCGTTCGGATATCCTTGAAATTAGCAACAATAGTTGGATTGATCTGTGAGTTGTATACCTTTGGTTCAACAACAGTATCACCAGATACAGTCAAACGCCCTTCTGCCTCCCATTTTGGTAGTCCACCATCCAACACAGATACATTGCTGTGCCCAAATGCACGAAATGTCCAATACACCCGGCATGCTGATCCAATTCCAGAAGTATCATATATCTACATTGCATCTTGTGTTAAATTTCGTCCAAATCATCCGCATATCTATACAAGATAAGTTTATTCAAAAAGGAATTTCGAAACCAACAACTTACCACAATATGATCTGATGCACTGATTCCAAGATCACCTTTTTAGAGTAGAGTTGACTGGTTAATGCCACATTTCAAACCCTAAGCAGTCATAAACTAGATTACAGCACAGCATTTAGTCCTACCAACTTGCTGATCAAACTGCATCGCTGGAGGAAGCATATGTGGCAGTTTGGTAGCTTTGTCGCAAATATCGTCAATGCCAAAAAATCGTGCATTCTAATACAAACATCATTAGTAAAGTTGATGTATTTTACAGCTGTATTCAAATAAAACAGAACACTGGATAAGGGTAAAAAGTACATAAACAGCCAATTTTGTCAAATTTGCTGAACAGTGTACTCATTTCTGTATAAATCAACTGATCAAATGGCTACATTTCTATTCAAACACATCCCACATCTATGAAGGCAAAGTTGCACTCCTGAAATTGTTCTCTTGAACTAGATCGTATCCGAGATTTTAGGATACAGCAAATATGAATTTGTGCTAGTTTAATTGACAACAGTCAAATCCAATATCTGAATTATAATAGATGAATTTGGTGATCGTACAATGTATAGTTGTGCCAAGAATATTTCAGTTTAAAATAATAGTTTGTATTATATGGTGGATATTGCGTCTACTGAAGTAGTCCATTTCCAATAGAAAAGCACAATGAATATTTAACCATTGTCTTCCAAAACAAAATCAATGAGGATTACTGCAAGATAAATACAAGTGTTCCATTGTATGCCTGAAAATAAGAATTCTTTTACACATACCTCGATATGCTTTTGACGAAACTCTTCAAGTGGGTTACGCTGAGTTGCAGGCATATGCCAAGAGCCATCTAGAATCACCACCTTATTCTTGTTTTCAGCAAGCCAGGAAGTGGAAACCAGCGTATCAAAGTTGCGAATAGTGGGCATGAAAGACAAACGACTCAGAGCACTGCTGGGTTTATAAGCAAGATTGACAATTCGAGATAGCATCAAAGATGTCCTGTTGGTAAAGGAAATTTCAACAAGGAAATGTCCAACGACTCCATCAATCTGCCCTCGACAGCGAGTAAAGAACGCAACTCAATCTCAACTACCAACGCATGACTTTTGATTTTGACTCGCAAAAGAACTCTTATTTGCATAGTTTACGCTACTAAAAGTATACTTTGCTCCAAATCGACTGTAATCTGTCATGCAACAATATTGGACAGTAAGCGAGGGAAACTCTGTACGCCGATGGACATGCAGGGAATGTCGTAAAGATATTCATATTGGTGATCACATTATAGTGCGTGATGGTCGCAAGATTCGATTAGCTTACCATCCAGAGTGTTTCTCTGGTGATGCAGATCCACGCACACAAAAGAGTTCGTCCTATTATGATTCCAGATGGCCTGATACTTGCTTCAGGGACCATGCACCGGAATTCAAAGGTCATGGCAAGTGGAGTGTCATTTCTTATGGATACCAACCTATATCTGCACCCGTGTTGGGATCGTCAAGTGTAAAATCACTAAAGCATTTGAATCAATCCGACTTCCATCATCGAGCAAGTATCCCATCATCCAGCGCGATCGGTCCATTACAGTCTGTCGAACAACGACTGTCCAGTACCTCAAAAACAAAACTGCGTCATCTATCAGAGCCAAATAATCTTAATGCTAAAAGTGCACCGAGACCAGATATTCAGTGGGGATTTGCTAGAAAAGAAGTGGACAATGTGCCAAAAACGTCCAATCGGCAATAATATTGCGTTTCTCTCATCTCGTTTAATGGCAGACATTAAATATGAAAAATAAACGCAGGCTTGTTTTACCATTACATCTATTGCTACTATTCATATGTAGGCATTCATCCAGAACCTGATTGCTGGTATATACTTGTCCATACTATACACGTGATGGCTTCATCATGTCCTGAAAGCAGCATCAGATTTGTAGATAGCCAACTTATCCCGAGTATTGTGTATGAACGAATGAATAGCACGCCTATTGTTACAGCAGCGTCATCAAGAGCTGCTACTCCATCTATACTTGGAATTACACCAGGAACTCACCAAGATAACAAACATAAATATTCTCGCATTCTATCAACACCAACACCACTTTGCACAACTGAGCTTCCTCTCCCACAAAAGCCAACAGTTCGACTATCATCGAATCTGCATCGTGGGGTGAATATATGCTGTAATGCTCCCACTAAAGGCGTTGGAGTTCGTGTAGAACGATGGACTCCACAATGTGCTGCACTATCTTGTGAAAGGACTAATAACCGTAACGCTCAATGCGATGGATTCATGGACTATTCTGGTCGTGGCGAGTCTTTCGAGACTCATCAACCAGACCTATTTTCAGGTGTAATGGTCATCAGGTCAAATACTTTGGCGACCATATCAAGACAAACTGAAGCTTCTTATCAACATGAATCGTCTAGTAGAAATGCTTGTTTAAATCGACACCATCGACGTTGTGTATCCGAGCCATTTGCGTCAGGATTGAGAGCTTTCTCGCCAAAACCAGATAACAGACTGGCTCAACAAGATGCTGCAGTAAGAATTTTCATTTCAACTTGTCAGGCTGTACACTGAAGAGCTAATCGATTTCATAAATTAGATATCAGCAGAAACAGAAATTTTAAAACAAAGTCAGTTGATGGCCTATAAGCATCAAAAGAAACGGGATTTTCGATATGCTCTGAAATGTAGACTGCTAGAAAGCGCATATTGTCAAAAAGAAGCATTTAAAAAAGTGCTGGAGAACACCAATGGTAAAGACGTTGCAGATTTGTATCTCTTACTACAGATTCTGTCTTGGAATAACGAGTTGATCTTTGCTAAACTCGATCCTTTATTTTTGGTATCATAAAAATTGATCAGCTGAAGCCATTGAGAAACATGCTGGATACCTTGGTCATTCCCGAATAGAAAAGCGACAGGAGCTTAAGCAAATGCAGAACAATTTGCCACGTACACTTTCCAATGAGAGTCTTGCTATAAAGGATCTCCCAGTCACTCGGTCCTATACTGTCTACCCACAAGAGAAATTTCACTTTCATCAGCAACATTTTCACAGCAAAGATTTGGATAGGTTCAGTGATATATTACCAAAATCACGCAATGATAAGGATCTGGAAAAAGAGCTTCGGCTAGGTTATAGAACTGGGCATTTGGATGAAATTAAACGAAAGCACTTTGGAAAGGTGTACGAGGCTACTCGTAAACATTATATGGATTTAGAGCGAAAAAAATGTCTTGATGCATTGCAAATCAAACAAGCTAAACAAAAAACTGCAGGCGATAAATGCAAAAAGTATGGATTTGATTCATTATTTTGACAGGCTTGAATGTTCTACTTACAACTGTATTTAATGCACAATCGTTTCCTCAAAACTAAATATCTAGAACCCCAACATCTCAAGAAAGAGATCCCACCAAGGATCTCAAGCAATTAGAAGGATCATCAAATAAAAAAATCAATTCTACAAAGCAGGCCGGTTTCATGCGTTCAAAGACTGCAAAATCAACTATACAAGGGCCAAGCTCAACCAAGCAATATATTCCAGAGCGTTATACAAAGTGAATTTACGAAATGGAAATAAATATTGTGTACATAGATTATATCCACAAACACTAAAATACGTAATAAATAGTCGGTCTCGAGATGATTGTTCATTTACTGGACAATATCAGAACAGTCAAACTTTATTTGGATTGCAATGGATGAATTTGGTGATCATACAATGCATGGTTGTGCCAAATGAGAAGGAACAACTATAGTCTGTATTACATGATGGATGTCGTATTTATTGAATCCAGAATGACAATTTGTAGTGAGTACAACAAATATTTAGACATTGTCTATTCTAAAGCAAGAGGCAATCACTACATGATAAATATGAGTGTTTCATTTTACGTGAATACGGCTTGAAATACATTCGCACAACTTCAACATTGCCCACAAAAACACGAGTCGTGCAGTCAAACATCTTTGAGAATCTTGGCTGATATAGATACGTATTGGGCAATCTTGACAGCTATTTTCTTGCCTTGTAGTTTACGTGAATGCCAGGGTCTCCAGAATTAGCAGCAAGAGCTGCAAACAGCAATAGCGAAGGCCGAAATAGAATGAAACATATTCAGAGCGCACTGAGATTAACATCTTCGTTGTCTGCGATAAAATCTTCAGAGCTGGTTACTGCAAAACAGAATTTAGTTTCGCCCAGATGGACTCGCGTATGTATTCGTTACATGTCTCGCTCAGAAACTTGGAGTGCATTATTCAGTTGTCAAAGTATATAATGTCCAACATGATAATATATACTAACCAAGTATATCGCATATATAGGAGATATTCCATCCTAATACTTCAAAGGACAATGACATGAACGGTCGCAAACGCAGTATAGGTGTAAGCAATATTATTCCAGTCTTGCCAAGGAGTGCAAGTTTTGAATAATTGATTTTCATTTACATACCAAATAATAGACTGACCTTTGGCAATCACTCGAGTCAAACGAGGTAGATTTATTTTGGATTGAACTTGCCAATGTATCAAGCTACTCGAATTATTTCTGACCTATTGCATATAGTCGCGTTTGGCTTCCCAACCAACACCAACATCAAAGTCATTTGGTCACAAATCCGTAAGTTTTCAAGTGAATGATAAATGGCCAGCTATTAACACAACAGTCCAACTAACTTGACATTCAATCAAGCCAATTGGGAAAGATACAGAATATGATCCAAATACATTCGATATCCTCGATGTACCACCCAAAGAAATTGCGGCAAGTCCATGTCGACTGACAACATCTAGTATATATCTATATAGATTTACATCAAAGTTAACAAAACGTTACTATTACAGAGACAGCTGACACTGTTGAGTTCAGATTATTTTCGAAACATTACTCGTGCTGAGCTGACTTCCATGGCATGGACAAGTTCAGATAAGGAAAAAATCACACCAGCGATTGTTCAAATCACCAATCATTTTAATCAGGTACACTAATAGTCATAATGACAAGTTATTATCATTATTTTTTAAACATAATCAATTTTTTGATTTTGCCATGCTGATTTAGATTGCCATCTGGGTCGCACATCAAATTCTCAAAGCAAAAACATCAAAAGAGCGGTTTCAACTCATTTGTTATTTCATTCGTGTATCAAAGGTGAATCAAATCTTGCTGTTTGATCAGTGTTTGTTCAAAAATAGTCAAGAGTGTTTATGCTAATGAATTAATGCTTGCATTGACAATTGGTGGCTGCGGATCGGACTTGTGTATTATTGGAGCAACAGGGATGTTTGGATTGTAACAACTTTGATTCTGTACGCAGTATTGTGGCAGGCTTACAATCAACTCCGGTTCATCGTTTGGAGCGAACCTGGGCGGTATGCATCATATATTAGTACATAGCTAATTGATCATTTGATATTTTAACCGATTGGCTGATATACTATGCAAATAGATGATTGGGCGACGTGAAAGAGCCGTGTTTGACAAGATTGCTGAAATAGCATCCATGGAAAACAACAATGATACCTATAGACGCCGATTAGAAAACACAAAACCTCCGTTTGTGCCATACCTAGGTAATATATTATTTTCATGGATGAACAAGTTTGTTGTAAAACCATTCAAACTAATTTGGTGGGTTGACCAATCCCAATTTCAGGCACTCACCTTGGTGATATTACGTTCACGTATGAATGCCTGAAAAAAGATAAAGGAAATCCACAAAGAATACAGCAGTACGAGGAGCGTGACACACAGGTGAGTATCTTGTATTAAAATCTTGAAAAAATTGCCTTGAAAGTGTGTACAGGACTGCTTATATGCCAACATGCTGAACTGATAAATATTATATGGATAGTTTAATCAGTTGATAGACGACATTGAACGATGGAAATCAACGTGCATATACAATTTTCCAAGGATCAAATGCATTTTGGATGCCATTACTCATAACGTCATACATCCGGATCAACTGCGTGGAACTCAAGACGACCATTATCGACTTAGCTATCTTATTGAAGCAAGATCAGGTCCAGCACCCATATCTATACCTCCAACTAAGACGGAAGGAGAATTTGATCTTACAACGGACAAAGGGCGACATTCAATGAGAAAATTTGATTTCTCGTTAAAAACAAATGTTGGTACAGCGGGTGCATTTCTACCCATGGTATCGTCGAATCGACGAGGAAAGCAAGATAAAACCACACCTTCAACTCCCCAGACGGGAGTTCCACCTGAAAATAACAGTTTAAAGCCAGGAAATGGCTTGGGTGTAGATTCAGGATGGCCAGACGATTATCAAAAAAACAGCGATTCAGATTCACGATCATGGACACTTCCGTCTAAAAAACCAAAACGTGAGCGACCTCGATTGGACAATGTGTTTGTAATGGGAAACGAGCAATTCAATATACCCGAAGTACTTCAAAATTCAAATGTAAAAGTGTTTGAGTCTGAATCTGAAATGCCAACGACATCTCATTCGGATAGTTACAGCTTATCCGCAGTGTCCCCATGGCCACAACCACCACTGAATGCATCACATAGTGGCTCTATAAAATCAGCTATAACTAGAGATCGCTCTTCATCCACTGCTGCTGATTCCAGTATAGGAAGAGATAGTTATAGACAAAAAGTGGTGAATGGCATTATGAAGCCATTCCGTAGGCCTCAATCAGAATCTCACTCACATGTGCAAGATGCTATCGATACTAGTACTGATCGCGACCAAACCTCTTTTAAAAATCTTTTAAACCATACAACTTGGCCACAAAAAGAATCCAAAGATTCGACGGATATCCAAATAGCAAGAAGTTCCAAGTACAGCTATTCATCAAATCAACTTGACGATGAGCCCGGATCATTATCGTCTCTAAAAAGTTTAACAAGTGTAGGAAGTAAAACGTTTGACACTGATGAATTTCAACAGGACAATATATCTGTCACATCGCAACTATCCCAAGATGCTTTTGAGGCCACTTTAGAACCACTCATTAGACATACTCGCGCCAAAAGTGAGGGTGGTTTATTCACTAGCACTCACTCTATACAAGGTGTAACAGTATATGCCCACCCAGCTCGACTAGTAACCGCTACGATTTCAGAAGTTGAAGCTACTAAACCAGTTGGAAAACTCACCAGATTACTTCAAGGTGTGCTCTTCAAAAAAGATGTGCCATCAATATCAGGACAGCGTTCAACAAAGCGTGACTGGATACAGGTATGGTGCGTGCTAGAAGAAAACGAGTTTACACTGTATCAGTATGACAAGAATATGAAAGGGCCAACATTTATTGCTGCGTCAACCCGACGACAGTTGTGTTCACCTACTGGATCCAAATTTCCAAGCAGATCTCCAGAAAATACCATTCCAGGAAAGTCCATGGATGCGTTACTGCCAAAGTCCCGAGGAACCTCGCCGCAAAACCTAGAGAGTGTACAAGTAGGAGGATCGTTGGAAAGATCTCACGCAGAAGGACTGATAGAAAGATCACAAGCAGAGGATGTAATTAACTCGACTAAAAATGTTTCTAAAGACTCGCCTAGTAAAGTGGGATGGAATATCACTGAATCTTTTGCAGATTTAAGCTTTCCAGGCTCCAAAAATCGATTGAAAAAAGACGCAGGCAAAGCAGTGATTGATTCTAGTGTAAATGTAAGTGTCGAATCTTTAAAATAGTATACATTTTGGTACTCGAGTGATTTCAAGCAGTGGTATTTAAGCTTTTTGCTAGCTATCAAATATAAGCCTGTGCTAAATCTTTGTCATTGCATTTGTAGAGCTCAAATACTTTGCGGTCTACAGCGGATATTATAGAAAAGATCACTTTCAGCACCATAACCAAAGTAGACACAGTTGAAGGCCACAGCAAACAAAATAATGTGTTTATGATACAGATCAGCAATGACCGAAAGATTCTATTACAGGCAAGCTCCTTGATAGAAATGCAAAGCTGGGTGGAAGCTATTCGAGCTGGAATTGAAGCGGTAAGCTTGGCACTTTGTGGTTTTGCAATGCAATTCGATTATGAATTACTTACCCAATCGAGTATTTTGATGTGCTCTAGCTGAATATGCCATTTTAGAATATACATACAGCCAGATTACTTATTTTCAAGCATCCGTGTGCAAAAGCATATTTCACTATACTCTTACTAGCATTTCTTATCTCTGCTCAATAAATTGTAATGAGGTTATAGATTCATATCTATTCTACAAAGTATTGGTTTAAAATCTTACTATAGGATTGTCATATGGAAAGGCTAGACCCAAACGTTTTATTATATTTTAGTGCAGGTGTTGAATGGGTTGGTTTCTCATAACTGCTGTATGGAGCCAATGCAATCATTAAACTTTTGGGCTTTGCGAATGGACGTAAATTCATGCAATCTCAGGCTTATCATTACCAAGACCTATTCATCAATTGAGATCAACTCTACACGAGCCAGGAATGAGCAGTGAGGACAGCAGTTTATATAAACGGTTTGAGCAACTCAAGGCCGGCAAAAAAGAAGCTTCTCTCCCAAGGTAGATGTCCAAGGTGTTGCATGAGATGCAGGCATATATCTGGCAGTATGTTTATTCAGTGGCAATATTTACCTTGTCTATAGTGATGCCGAACTAGCTGCCAGATTGGCACATATAAGGGGAGTAGACCAAACACAAAAAGCACTACAGTTTCAAGACAGTCTACTGTCCGGAAAGCGGAAAGCTTCATATGATATTCCAACTGATGTAGTCCTATCTGCCGAGGACAAAGACGTGGCTGACATGTTACTTGATGCAACTCTCTTGGAAGGTCTGGATGTGTCATTTGAAGACATAGGATTAAAAGTCCCATCTCTGCCGCTTCCGATCCTATCCTCAACAACAAACTACTTGTCCAAGGATGCATTCATTGATGTTAATCAAGTGCTTCTGACCTCGCCAGTTTTGCCAAAATCATTTATGGATCACCAAGCCATCAAATCCTGCGATTTAGATGCAATGTCGTTGATTGAGCAGTTTCAACAAGAGGTTAAACTGGAACATCAATATGGCACTCATGAAGAATGGAAAGCAAAGCAGCTCAGCGAAAGAGTCAAGTCATTGAAGGAGTTTTCTCCAGAATCTGTAGCTGGATCTGCCTCGAAACTACCTACAAAAACAGATGTGCCATCTGGATCAATCCCAAAACCTGCATCCTTATCTGACTTTGTAAAAGATAACGAGGACACGGATCTGTCTAGCGATTGTACCAGTAGCTCCGATAGTGATTCAGAGGCATCTTGATTCATACGAGTGCATTCTGAATAGATCTATACTGAGATTGGCATTGAAGTGACTATTTGAGAAACTATATTGCTATTTGGTATGGCAAGGTTTATTTCAACATGTTCAAATCCTGTTCCCAATATTAATCTGCAAGATTTGATATTTTTCAATCAGATGACTGATGATAAACAAGTACTCGACTTTTAAACATAATAGTATTAATGAGAATTTAAAAATCTATTATTAAAGAGTCTATTGAAAATGCGTAGGCGATTTAGAAACTGCTGGAGATTGAACATGGCTTCATGTTACTTGAGATGAGAAAATAAACGAGATTGTTTGCTTGCCGTTCTTTCTTTAACGGGCAATATCTTGCGTTTGACAATCGAAATTGTGGTGTTTGATTGAGTTGGGATTGGTGGTAAAGAGGATGCTTTGGTATTTTGTTTTAAACTCCGAGTCGAGTGCGATTTCGAACTCGTGTATTTTGCAGCACGAGCACAGAGAGTTATGATAGAGCTGTCTGGTCGAGCAAACGTATGGCCATAAACCCTTTTATCAATTTCTCCAAGCCATTTGATTATATCCGAATTACTATGAGATACGGTATGCTGTCTGGTAAACTGATATTCTGCTGCGAGTTTCTATAAAATATATCAAAACAATTGGCTTGAAAAATGAGTGATCGTTGGACATGCATTAAAATCACACCAGGCAATGCATACAAGATAAACAGCTTACTTCAAAGGTGTTACTATAATTTTTACATTCTTTTACAGTTGTGGGAATCATTTGAAAATGCATCATTACATTCTGAAGTGCATATGTTGAAGAAATACCAAATGACGATAATGTGTTGATAGCAGATTCCACCACTTGTGGAGATGGGTCTGCAAGAGCAACAATCATTGCATACACGATATTCTCATTGAAAATTTGGTACGACGCCAAGTTGTTGATGATTTGTGTGCGTACTTGCCAATTGGGATCGTGCATTTGCTGTAACTGCGGGTTGACGATCTGGTTTATTGGATCTTTAAAGTCGGCTTTAAATGTGTGATACATGTACATGAGTCCTTTAGCTGCTTGAACTTTTTCAGTTATTTCCCCCTCACGCAAAGACTCGAAAAGCGAATTAACAATGCTTGTAATATTGATTTGAGCAGACTGTTCAAAATAGAAATATAGTTAATTTAGGTCATCTAAACTGAATCAAACTTACCGCTATTAGACTGCAGATATTTTAACTTACTCCAATTCCACGGAACCAATCAGTGCTTTTAAATCGATCAAGCAAACGTGTGTAATCAGTATCTTTGGTAGTTAGCACTTGTGCAGTTTTGAAAAGATCCCATGATAGCTTATTTATAATTTCGTTGGAAACTTCCTCATGAACGATTGGTTGCCAATTATATTCAAATTTTTCAGAATTCACAACTGAAAGATAATTGGGTTTTACATTCTCGATTGATTTTGAAAATGTAGGGGTTACTGCTGAGTTTGGTAAAGAAGGTATTTGAGATTCCTCTGGTTGGTGTTGGTTTAGAAAGCATTCTTCCACCATTTTGGACTGATTCATATTTGGTGTGTACTGCTGAAATGATTGCGCAATAGGCGTGCTGGGAGCTTCAATTTTTTCCTGAATGTTACATACAGCAACAACTTTATCCAAAATATTGGCAGTCTCTTGTAATTCTGATGGCTGCGTTTTTTCATCTACAACTGTGACTGTCACGGTCGCTACTTGGATCACATTATCTTCAACTTTAGCTTCACTTTCAAACATATCTACGGAGCCAAGTGAGCTTAAAATCAAGTCTTCTTCAGTCATAGATTCAATAATTGATTCTTCATGAGTGGATAGTGTAGAGTTGGATGAAAACGGAGAGGATGCCTTTATGCGTGGTCGCACAATTATTGGTAAGCGACTTGTGCGTTTAAAAGGTTTTGGTGCAACATATTTAACTGGTGCGTTTTTTGGTTTGTATGGTTTTGAAACTGTCTTTTTGACTGGTGTCTTTGATTTTAAAACAGGCGTAACTGGAGCCAAACTGATCTTGACAGGTATGTTATCTGTAAAATTTGAGGGTTTTAAGACATTTTCGGTCGGTTTATAATCAGGGTTGGCATTCTCCTTTTTTGGTAATTCAATTGGGGAAAAATAGTCATTGTACTGTCCCCATCGCGAAGCTTGTTTTACGGTGGCAAGCTTGATAAGCTTTGCTTGCTTATCGAGTTTAAGTTGTTTCTGCTCCAATGCTTCTTGCTTTATCCTATCTGCGCTTGCAGCAAAGACAGAGTTTGGAGCAACTCCGTTTCGAATCATAGTTTCCAATAGCCATCCTCGCTTTGGAGTAGAAAGTATTGGAGCAGGCTCTGAAGATACAGCCAAAAATTCTTGTATTTGTTTTACTCTTTCACGCTCGTCGTCATCTTGTTTTGCCTTTCGTTCGCGTGCACGCTCTAGTACATCTAAAATGTTTTTCCTTGGCATTTCTAAAGACTGAGGTTTACTGATTTCAACCGAGTTTTTCTGTGCTTGCAAGATTGCCAGTTGGAATTCGTTTTGTATGATTTTCTGCTTTGATTTATTATCACGGTTTAGGGCTGGTGTATGAACCAAAGATTCGCTAGAAACATTGACTGTAACACTCAGTTTTGGCTCATTTCGTTCGATAATCTCTGCAATCTATTGTTACCACAATGATATACCATGATCAGTATCTTCATGCCATACTTTAGCCCAAATTGCTGTATAAATACATACATCCTTAGCATTCTCTTCAATACGTAGCTCTATTCGAGCATTTTCTCTCATTAATGCATTAAATGACATTTCGGGCAAGTTATATATGGTAGAGGGCTCGCCATCGTCATCAAAAAATCTGCGTTTCGATATTTCATCGGCAGCAGTACGAACATATACGTTTGAAGAAACATAACCATGTGTACTTGGATCTTGCAGTTCACTTGGATTCATAAGCTCATTCAGTCGTAACAAATTTAAATTCTAATAGTGGTAAAAATTAGCTTGAAACGATATAATTGTTGTAAAAACTGCACACCTGCCAGTATTTCTCACCTCAGAATTAGATATATATTCACGTCGCCGTCTTTCCAATTCGTCCTCTTCAGAGGTGGTAGAATCAGTTGAATCACTAAACAAAAATGATTTTAAATCAGGTGCTGGTCAAAATTAAAAATCATAGCTACAATCCACATCTAAAAATGCATACTCAAAGTCCCACATGGATGAAGTCTGTTTGCCATCCGCGTCTTGTTTCCAATTATGCTTCCAAAAATCAAGATTGTCATCAAATGCAACAGATTTCTCAATGATATCATCAGACCAGTCTTGCTCTAAAAGTTTCAAAAGATTTTTTGTAGAAAGATATTCGTGTACTTGAACAAGAGCAATCTGGTCAGAAAGCCCGACAAGCAAATCCCCTCTTGGATTGGCAAAACAAATGCTCCATGCAGTACCCGGAAATTGCATTTCTCTACAGTGTCCATTGCCAAAACATGGTTTAAAAACATTTAAAGTAAGCAATAATGATAACGTATGGTATCAGTTATAAATGCATTATTCAAAAAATAAATCATAGTTACCTGATTAGACAATTATCCATACCATCCCAAATTTTTACAGTTCCATCTTGGCCTGCTGTTGCAAATATACAAAAATTTGGTGTTTCTAGTTTAGAAATATCAGTAATATCAGATATATGATCCTCGTCACTAGGATGATGCTTCATCTCATCTTAGTATCAAGTATATTATTTATCAGGTAAAACAGTGTCAGTTAAACTAGTATCAGAAAATTCCACATTATTTGAACTAAAAATAGCTTACTGATTGTATTGTTAAGCCCAATCGAAAAAAACCGTGTAGCATGATTTTCTGTACATACTGCAAAGGTTCTCAAACTTGGAGCATAGCAACATTTTGTAAAAATCCCATCTGTAGCAGCAGCTGAAATACTTGCCAAATGCACTATATGAACATGCACTTTTCCTTTAAACAACTTATGCCGAACATTTTCCAAAATTGTCGAGTTTGCATTTGAAGACTCTAAATACTCGATTGACCAAATTTTGATTGTGGCATCTTTGAAAAAAACAACTCCAAGTCAAAATGACAATTCAAATAGATTGCAAGGTTAAATCACCAAAGATAATTAAAATAGTTGTTACCTCGAGATGTAGTAAATATTCGACTTCCAGGCGAGTCTACATGAATGGAAACAATACCTGCAATATGTGCCTGCATCAGCAGTTCCTGTTTCCCATTTCGACGAACATCGCGGTAAACAATTTGCCCATTTTCAGTACCACAGAGCAACAGAATGATTGAAATTGGTTTGTTTCGATAGTTTTCTACAACCAACTCGCTTTTTTTAATAAAAAGGCTATCAAGACACGTCATTTTTTCTTGGGTTCCTATGTTGTGTTAAATGCATGGTTAAAACACACTGAATTAAATCAAAATACAGATTTGAAATAATTGTTTAATTTCTCTACCATTATATGCCCACTTGTCCAGAATTGAACATGGATTAGTGTGTGAGGAGTATATTGTAATGTCACCATTTGCACTGAGCGCATATACACATTCTATCAAAATTATCGATTAAATACATATAAATAGGAAATTTACGCAAAATTCGACAATAAAATAGCAACAATATACCTTGAGCATAATCGTATTTGGAATCAACAAGAGTGGTATCTGCCATAGCAGGAAATGCCATGATAATTCTTTCACCTGTTCTTGGAGAAACAAGACTGATTGAACCATCAGTAGAAGCAGCAAAAATCCGAGCAGGCTCAGACGCAAACTCAGATCGTGCAAGTCGAATGACAGGATTACTATATAAACGATCCCCAGTCAAAATTAAGATATCAGATCCAACAAAGTATTTATAGATGCTAAAAAGTAAACTGCTTCAAGTGGAAGTAGTAAGCGCAACAATTTTTACCTGACATATGTAAATGTACTGTAAAACCTGTTCATGTACCAAACACTGATGGTGTCTGACGAATATGTGCAGAAATTTCCATTTTGCATCCATTGCATGCCTAGACACCCGGCTTGGGTTTGCATTCTAAAAAATTATACAATATTTAAGATCCAAATACATCAAGAGTGGCATTGTCCAATCAAGCAAAATCATTTTCTTCAACAAGTTCTTTACTTTGTGACTTCACAACCCGTGTCCAAGTTCCACATACGTACGGTGCTATCAAGTGAGCAAGACATTATAAATGGCTGTTCTGCCTTTTCTACTCCAAAAACACGACATAATCCAGTAACAGTATTCGTGTGTTCTTTAAACTCGTACAACAGATAGTTTTGTTGATTCCAAACCCTGACTAAAATTCAACAATAATAGACCCCGTCAATAACTCGTATAACTATAATTGGCCAGTATAGTGCATTTTACTTGCTTGTAGAGTCTTTAGATCCAGTAATAAAATAATTTTGTGGCTCATAAAAAAGAACAGCAGAAATCGAGTTTTCGTGCACATTTCTCATTGTTTCAATGCGGTGACCAGTTTTATAGTTGTATATCTACCATAATCATAAACATTTATTAGCCAAAAACCAATCACAATCATTAAATGCATACATGATTAATATATTGATTTACATTGAAACTGCTATCATAAACAGCATATAGAAGCTCGCGAGTTGTGTCCACGGCAGTAAATGCCACCCATTCATCAATTTGAAAATCCGAAATAACTAGTCTAGGTTCTTTAAAGTACATGACAGGCCCAGTGCTATTTGGAACAAGATAAGCCAGTTTTTAAAATGCATTAGTATCAACAAAAGAAATTCATGTAGTTGCTTTGTATAAAATGTATAATACCTTCCATGATTCTTTTGAAACTGCCAAATCTAAACATGTTTAAATCAACAATGGTATAAGAATATGATGCAGTGATTGTATTGGACTAGTTATTGAATATTTTAAAGGTGCTTACAGAAATAGATCCAACGCTTCCAACGATAAGTTCATCGTATTTGTGCACAAATTCAAGACTAATGGTTGGTTTTGGAGTAGGGATTCTCAGCCAGCACTTCAAACCTGTGTCCAAAATCTAATAGACATTATGGTATTAGCCAATTCAAAAATAGTCGAGAGGTTAAAAGTAATTTTGCTGACAAAACCTTGCCTTGAGCTCTAAATGGAGAGTAGATATCACAATAATGCGCCATTTAGGAATAAACACCCAGTGATTGATTCCAGTCACGCTCGTATGAAGGGATTCTTTGTTCTGCCGAACACCCACTTTAAGAACATGAGTTCGACCTCGCCATAGATGAGCATTCTGAGTATCGAAGCTCACAAATCGCTCAGCCTCACCGAATGCCATGAATAGGATGCTTTTTAATGAAGCATTTTGATGGTACATGGTTCGAACCAGCTGAAAGCCGTGAGGAATGCAAATGTTGTTAGTGTTTGAATATGCATTTGCTTGTGCAAGAGTGTTTCCATCTGCAGATACGTCGAGATGCACGTTGGGTGTCTGCGCATCCGATAAACTGCCGAGATCATCTTCATGCTCTGGAATGGCGGAATCAGAACGGAGCGTGTCATTTGATACTAACTGTCGCATCGTAGTTTTTTGAACAGTCGAGCTATCGAGATGGATAGAGTCCCGTCCATGCGGTCTAGATCTTGGCTGATTATTAGTGACTGGCAATAACATGCTAGTCGAGATTTGATTTTTATTACTACTCAGTGACGATCCCCTGTCAGATCTAGCAGTATTCATTCCAGCCCAATTCATAGTCATTGCTATGGGGTGTCGACGTCGATTCTGGTGCATTTGACAAGTCCGTCTGGCCTCTCTAACCTGCGCAGCCCCAAAGAACCGAGTTGTAATCTTTTCGATCTTGCGACACAGTAGCTTCCAGGAGGGAAGCAGTACACTAGCATCCTCCAACTTGTACTCTACTTGATCAGAATCAGAGTTGCTAGAGTCTGTTTCTTCATCCTGCTCGGTCTGCTTCGATTGACTGCTGCCACCTGTGTAAGATTCGGTGTTTTTTACACCTTTTCTGCTGTCGTGGTTATAGTCATTGCCAACCGCCGTATAACGGCCATCAGCCTTTTTATTGGTATTGCCATTGTAAGACTGTGTGTTACTATCCATCACAGTGAGAGACTGTACAGAGCCATTGGGTAAATTAGAGTGTTTACTGCTGTAAACATCACTCTGCTTTGCATACGATATCCTCTTGGGAAGACCTATTTACCAATTCTATTGAGTATACTGCTGTTATCATGTTTAGATTCAGCAAGGTTTCGCGCTAAAGCCAGACGTGAATGTTGTTCATTTCACGAGTATCTGCGCTCTAATCACTTGTACCAAATAGAAACATCCATCATCAATGGTCATAGAAAGTACTACCTTTTTCTGTACGCATTGAAATATTGATAGTAAATAGATTGCGATTCTATTCAAAAACTACCGTTATAACCAATTGTTCCAGAATGCAAAATGCAGATTCCCGTGCCAAGCAGTTGCCCAGATGTTGCAATTGTCGAAATAAACTTTGTGCACTCGATTAAAACTTCCAAAATTATACCAAAGCAAGTGCTGTTTTTTAAAATACAAGACTTTGCAAGTCAATTGGATCGTAAAATTATAAATGCTGACAATTGTAAATTCATTGATAGACCTGAAAGTCTAAATACTGGTGGAAAACCGAGCCAAACATTCGTAACCACGCACACATTGCACTTTTTCTAGATCCATTGCAAAAAAAAGAAGGTGTTTTGCGTCGTTGCTGCGATCAACAAACCGCATCACTTTACTAAGTGTGTGCCATGCTAACCATCCCCATATTGCAGTCGCACCACCATATACGGTTGTAACCCCCGTTCGACCCCCTCCAGCACCACGGGATTTCGCTTGATAGCACGCTTTGAGCAACCAATGTTCAGCCTGGGCAGTCTCTCCCTTTTCCAAGTACAGGATTCCAAGATGCACTCGTGTAGGTAAATGATCGGGATCTATCATGGTGATGTAATGCAGTGATTTAATGATTTGGTCTAGGCTCAATCGGGGCTCAATGGGAATTTGGTTGGCTTGGAGTTTGTTTGAACTCAACATAGGACCCATAGTAGATGCTGCATCGCCTCGAATAAAACTAACTCGTGCATTGGCTACTGGATTCATTTCCTCTGTTAGCCCTGACTTGACATTGAATATCCCCTCTTGAATTGTCATTTCAAGTTCAAAAAGACTGTCAACACTTTCGTCCGATATAGTTCTGTCCGTAGTTTGGTTAATGGTCGAGTTTGTAATGGATGATGAGATGGAGGCATTGGATTGTGAATTGGGCATGCGTGCATCTTTTCGAAGCTGTGATTTACGCTCTGCCTCAACTGCAGCAACTGGTGAGAGATACTTGGAGTATTTGCTAGGCACTGGGAGTTTATTCTGTAGTGTTAATATATTGTATTGTATCATTTCATGCTATAGGTACAATTGGTATTAGACAATGATTAATCGATTATAAATACAACTATACTGTAACCATCATGTAGCTTAAACAGTGACATACTTCAAAGGAAACATCAGCAAGAATACGACGAACACAGCGACTGGCAAATCCCCATTTTTTTGTAATGGGTCGGCTATCCAGCGAAGGTGCACGACGAGACTTGGATGGTTTCAAAAGTCGCATTTTTCCCGTATGAGTTGTTTGTACGCTATTTACAGATGAATGACTCCCCATTAGCCCAACAGCTGTTTGGTCGCGTAAAATTCGACTGGTTCCATTTCCAATCGATTGCTCCAGTTTTGCAAGCTGCTCTACAAGCTGCTCGGCTTCTTCCACTGCCTGACGCGCACCTTCAAAATGGTTCAGCTCTCTGTATACCGCAGAAGTAGTAATCCATAAAGAAATCAACATTTCGTATGTGCGAAGTCGATATAAAGGGATACTAAATCCAGATGTGGAAGATGACATAATGTTTGATCCCATATGGTTATGAATTTTTCGAGTAGGCGTGTCCATTTGAGAAGTTATAGCTAATAGGTATTGATATAAACGCTGGTAAGTTGAATCGCCGTTACAATGTAATCAAGTGTATTATAAGCAGATTCAAAAACCAATTTACATTGTGAACTATTGGAATGTGAAAGTGACCGTATTTCTGAAATATTGATCGAGTCGCCATTTAGACGGGTTCCATCAGCCAGGCCTTCACTTTTGTCTGCTCCAAAAGGAATTCCAATGGCACGGCGAAGTAGATTGAATAAACCATGAAGAGTTTCAATGGAAACACGAGGGCCATACAATGCATTTTCCAAAGCGACTTGTGTAAATTTAAGACTAGAACAATTGATTAGTAAATTATGTTTTTTCAAATGTGGTTTTGTGCATCAAGCTAGTTACATTCCCGATAATGTGATAGGCTTACTTGATCATATCCTCCTTGATATTTACCGGAATAAGGTCCCATGTTATGGATGATTCAATATTTGTATCAGCAACATTTGCTGCATTGATGAGCTGAAGTTTACCGTATTTAATAACGCAAACTCTCCAACCCTCCTGGATAACTTGAAGCGCGCGGCTGTTTTGAGATTTTGCATTGAGAATGAGTGAAAGTAAGTTGTATGCATTGGGGAAGTCAGACTTGAGTCCAATTGATTGGTTGATTGCATCTACAGCATCGGCAGACTAATAAAATACAGTTAGATACCGTCGAAAAACAGAATTTGAATGTCATCAAAAGTACTTTTATCAAGCGACTTTTTCGTAAACTCTCAGCAAGTATAAAGTCAATTTTTGTAGTGTCCAACTTACTTCACCCATTTCTGCAAGTTGAAGTGCAAGTTGATAATAGAGTATATAGTCTGTATTGCAAATCGCGACTGCCTTTTCCAACATGGCCTTTGCCTCGCTTTGCAAACTGTGTCGCTCCGTATGATCAGAAGCTATTATATCAACAAATAGTCATGTCAGAATATGAAAATAGGCATAGTGGTTGTGCATATTAAATAAAAGCCTTTTTGAATTATGCAGATAACATTATAGAATCATAAACATACTTTCAAGAGACTGTTCTCCATATACAACGCCAAGCCATTGATATATACTTTTCAACACAAAAGGGTATTCAGGTAAATTCACAGCGTATTTAATAGCAATGTTGTATGCCTTTTCGCCATAAATTGCAGCTTGTTCCAACTGCTCGCCAAATGTCAAGATTGAAGTTAGGTCGTGTTATACTATGCACTCTAGCAAAATATTGAAGTTTAAAATATACATGAGCTTACTGGTTCAGAATCTCCTTCGTGTGTAATAAGCAGCATCTGCATTCCTGTAATCAATACACCAATAGCATCAAGTGGAGAATCTCCATCAACATCGAGAAGCTGAATATGAGATGTCGAACTTGAGTCTGAAATCCTGCTAGCTTGAGAATCTACATGGTTTACAACAGATTCCAAAGCTAAATGCATTTCATTAGATGTAGCTTTTAAAGATGATTTTACAGGTAGCAATGTACCGTTTGGGTCCGTCATCACTAGAGATGATTTAGTGGATGACGAGGATGAAAAGGTCAAGCACTGACTGTCTACCGACTATCAGTACAAATTCAAAAAATCAGTAGTATCAATCAAGTCACAAGTTAGTTAAAGCGATCAAGAAAAATCAAATTCTGTGCAAAACAAAAGCGTGCATACTTTGACATCCTCGGTAAGAGAGATTCCATACAATCTTTGTGAAATACTTTCTGGATTGTTGGAAACAGTTGCTGGCATATGCATTGCCTGATCTCCCATTCGTTTTCTCTCGATTTCCAAAATCAGCGAACTCTTTTTCTCCCAGTAAAAAAGATACGTAGACACGACATACTGTGCTTCCTTTCGTTCATCACGACAGACAGCGTCTCCATGCATAGTAAGAATAAACAAAAAGGTATGTGAAATATATCGGATAATTTTAAGTGAATGAAACGTATGTTTAGTGGCTCTATATAATGTCTCGATTAAGCTGTAATATCTATCCATCAGTACGGGTATTGCTTCGGTAGATTGGCAAATGTAGGCAATCTCGGCCTTGACCCACATTTCGTATACTTCCAAAACACGCCCATATCGCTCCTTTAGTAGCGGGGTAAAGTCTTCGCCTCTTGGAAAGTTGTAAAGAGTAGTCACCATTTTTTCGTACTGGACAAGATACGTTTTTATCTGATTGTATATTACGATAAATTGCTCATGCATACCGACTGACGAGTTTAAACCAATGTCAGGGTTAGGAATGCCAGAAAAGGGGTCTGAAGGAGGGAGTAACTCAAAAAGATACAATAGATGCTGACGAAACATTGCAATTTTCTTGGTAGATACGAAACTAGGCGGAGTAGATGCCACGACTTGAAGATAGAGCCGAATGGCATTTCGAGCACCCTCTGCATCACTGATCAGATGAATGAAATACGCCAAGCAGGTCAAGGAAAATAAAGCATCAAAATTAGATCATGAAAATACAAAATACAAAACACACATCTTCAACACGTACTTTGTGCGGACTAAACCCATGGACATGGAAAACAAGAGTTTTTCAGCCCATATTGTCCATTGATCAGGTTCTTGCTCTTGAGGCTTTTCAATTTCGTTTTGAGGCAAAAATAAAGAAATAAAATCGCCACCATTCTTGAATGCCTCCAAAGCCAAATCATGCTTATCCAATCGCAGATAGGTCCATCCTAAAAATACGATATCAAAAAACACGTTTTGGATCGGACATGAGATTAGCATTGAATTGACAAGCTAAACTGTATAAATATACAACATTTCAATGAACAGATCAGCATACCCATCAAAGTCCATTTTTTAACAACCATTGTGCGAGCATAGCTTCCAGCGGAAGAAGGCAAAGGATTAGGGAATTCTGCCATCTTATAGTATTGTATAGCCTCGTGCATTTTTCCAAGATTAAAATAGATTTGACCTAGCAATACTCGTGCTTGCTATGTAAGCATTTAATGGAAAATTGGAATCAACATATTAGTATGAGGGCTCATTTTAAAGTGAGCATAGCCTATATACAAGCAACCTACATTTGCCCAAATTGCTTGCAAATCTTGGATAGATGCTTGATTTTGGCAAAGCAAGACAGTCTTTTCCAGATATTTTATCGTATCGGCAAGTGTGAGCGAATCGAGTTGTACACTTGGAATGTAGATAAAATCGGGCCCGCGATCATAAGGAATCTGCTCTTGACTAGATGCTTTTGCAATGATGAGCTGAAGAGTAGCTTCACCAAGAAGCAGCTGCTCAAGTGCTGTTGAATTCACATCCAAGAAATTGTTTGTGGTAATCAATTGTCAGCGATGCAATTCTTGTAATATATGCTGATCACTGACATAAAATATGAGCTGCAGCAGTGCATTTATCAGTGTGCTCCTATATTTCTGCTGATAGATCAACGCTATATAACTCACTAAGACTCAAATCAAGAAGTGGTTCGGTAGCTCAATAGCAGAACTACTATATAAATGCCAACAATGTTCAAGGAGTTTCTATAAGAATAGTACTTGAAACCCCAATATCTTGGATTTCATAAAGTAGGTTTACCATTGCTACTTGAGTAGTAGCTGGCAGCATGCAGACTTGCAAGTTTTTACCGAGCGGTAACCAACGTAAAAACTTACCAGATGTAGTACTGGAAGCTCCAGCTGCCAACGATGACGAGGAAGAAGGGATGGAGCTAGATGAAGCCATGGCAGCAGCATGAGCTACCAGTTTCTTGTGAAATTTAGTGACATTATCTCTAAGCGATTCCCATTGACCCTTTTGACGATTTGAGTCCAGTATGGCCTCCATGACCTGTTGCTTCTGCGAAGCCATTTGTGCAAAGTTGATTCGGATGGAATCGAACAAGGAAAGTTGAACGCGTTGATTAGCTTTAAAGCGTCATGATTTTGAGCCGAATTGTTCAGTTTTCTCGTTTCAATAACAAGCGCTGACTCGAATAATGAACAAAAACTCAATTTCAGTGTTTTGTTAAACATGAAAAGCAATGATTTTCATGTTGAATTGTTGGATCGTCACATTTCCATGTTGAATTGTTGAATTATCACATTTTTATGTTGGATTATCACATTTTTAAATTGCATTTTATTACAAAACTACATGTTCATTGTGTTTTAAAGCAAAACTCGGTCATTTCATCTTTATCAAAGCATTTCTACTGGTCTAGATCTGACTTCAAACTTTGGCTCAAGTGCTATTGAAATTCATTGTATTAATCACGTGGTGTATTTTCAAACTTTAACCAGCTGTTCATTTCAGTCTGCAATCATTTCATCCATCATGAAGAAATCAAAAAAGTGTGTGCCAGTAGCTGAAAAGGTTCAACTTTGGCAACTACAGCTGGCTGGAAACAAAAAACTGAATTCAGGTGTTTCCAAGAAAGCACGCAAGAATGAAAACCCAAACTCACTCAAGCAAACTCAGCAACTCATTTCGACCTTTCATACATTAAACAAGCAACTTGAATTGGTCAAGACAATCCCAAACAACAAAGTTGAACAGTTGGAAATTCAATCAAAGTTGGATGCCTTGGGCGGATTACATGCATATCAGCGAGCATCTCTTCGTGGAGGTGACATGCGAAAGGGATGGGGTGCAACTGGGAAATGGATTCTGCCATATTTGAAAACTGAGCATTTAAAAATATTTAACCAGTTGCAGAATCTCAACTCGAATAATAAAGTAAACAAGCTACGACTGCTTGACGTTGGTGCAATCACTGGCGAAACGTACGAGCGTCATGCCAGTTTTTTAAATGTCACATCCATAGATCTCAACTCCCAATCGCCAAAAGTCATTCAACAAGATTTCTTCAAACGACCTATCCCCACAAACGATGACGAGCGATTCCATGTGCTGTGTTTATCATTAGTGATCAACTTTGTAGGAGATCCTGCCGCCCGTGGTATGTCTATTATTGCAGTTTTAGTTATTCAAATACATTGATCTGTATATGATTGAGATACATAATGACTTCAAATATACTGATTGTGTTTATATGGTCAAATAACATCAAAGGACTGATGCTATCGCTATCACGCTCGTTTTTACTATCATCTGGACTTTTGTATATTGTCCTTCCTCTGCCTTGCATCACCAACTCAAGATACATGACTCATGTTTATTTTATCTCTCTGCTTGAATCACTTTCGTTTGAACTTGTAAAACATCATCATGCAAGAAAATTGGCATACTATCTATTTAAAAAATCCGACTCTAGTGCTATATCCGCTCTGTTCCCTAAAAAAATTCTACGAGACGGAGGCGGGCATAATAACTTTGCAATAACACTGCAATCTACTATAGAGTCGAGCCAACAGATTCCGCAAAGCTGATACCTTTTAATTACAGCTGTATTCGCGTAAAATAGAACTTGTATTTATCTTACAGTGACTTCTTGGAATAAACAATAACTATTTGTACGCTCTTCTATCGCAGATTGACTTGAATATACATTCTCAATCCTTCAATAAACATAGCATCCATCATATGAGACTGGCTGTTTATTCTGCATTTTGACATCCTTGGTGTTTCTTTTCACTGAATATAGCTGTTGGTTTTAATAATTAGAAGCTGAGATCTACCCGAGTCTGCATTCATAATCTATTTAAACTAGAGACTTGCATAAATAAACTCCCAAGTGAATTTAACCTTTGTTCATTAAGCAAAAATACAAGATATCAAGTCAGTAGAAGGCATTATATTTGGCGGCTAAACAATACTTGTGATGCAGTCTTAATTCTGTAGAAAATACAGGCTGATAATGCCATACACACGGTAGTCGAATGCTGAAACTATATCTCAAAGAAACAGGATTGGTCTAGTATAATAATAGCAATCACTTGTCAAAAACAGGCTCAATACCAAGGATTTGCATCATTTCTATAATATACAGTGGATTTATAAAAACTTGATTTAGGCGAGCAAATGCCGTTTAAACTCAATTTGGTGTTACAGGAGTTTATGAAGCCCGATTTGTACAATTTAAACACATCTTTACTTTCAACTTTTTAAATAGTCGATACTATTTCAATATGTCAACAATCAGAAATAAAGAGGATCCACTCGCAGCACGGAGTAGGGGCTATCGTCATATCATGCAGTTGGCTGATAAACCTGTTCGATCCGATTTTCCTCGGCCTCACCGCAAGGCACTCATGGAAACTGTTTTCAACAAAACCATACATTGCAGACAGATTGAAGCGCGTAAAGTAGCTTTGGCAGCCAATGCACTGTCGCTGACTGAATCTCTCCCAATCCAAGCCAGTGGCGATATTATTCTCGGCACTGACCTTTTTTCCCGTAAGCATCACACAAATGCTGTAGCGGCTGCTATTGACCATCCATCTTTACCCAACTCTCGTATTCAGTCTGTTCGTCCACCCATCAAAGTGCCCAAAAACTATTTGTCGCGTTTGAAAAATTTAGAGCCGATCGGGCAGGCTTTATCACGTCAGCACCATACAGAGGTAGCCAAATGTATGCCCAAAGAAACAATGTGCAATCTCAAATTTGAAGATGTGGTGCTCGATAGCATAAAGAAAAATAGAAAAAGTATGCCACCAAGAAAACTCAATAATGGGACTCGCGAACTGATGAAAGCAAATACTGCAAAAAATTCTAAACTGTATCCATCCGAGGAACCCGACATACAAACTACTCTGACATATAGTAATGTAAATACCAAAAAACAACTTGAAATTGATAGCCATTCGTTATTTACTAGCCCGTCTCAAACTTGTATAGCGAAACAAACCCCAGCTATTGACCGAGACGAAGAATTGCAAAAGACTTCAACAAAACTAGCACAGCATCGACAAAGTATTCATACAAGTCAAAAAAATGTATTGTGTCGTAGCGATCATTTAATTTCAAATTCACCAGCAACTACACTTGATAACACGTTTGATACTTTTGGATCTGAAAAACGTCGTGAAAGTTTAATTTCTTCTCAGCAAGATGCTCTGCTTTTTCTCGGATCAAAAGGTGCAGGGCTACGTAAAAATTCACTCATTAAAAATCCAAATGCATCATTCAGTCAACGCAAGCAATCTATACTAATAGGTCATCCATCTACAATTGAAGCTGCTAACCAAGTTACCGCAACCAATCTTGCCTACATGCTGATGGTATGGAATCGTGCAGAAGATGCAAATCTCAAATCTATCATCAACAACCAAGCCAAACCGGATCCGACATCTCATCCTTATTCGTCGGTTTCACAATCACATACACCAACGGCTTTCAATGCAGGAAAATCTACCACCGAAAAAATCCAATCAGCTGAACAGGAGCAAGCCATCATCAAAAAAATGCTTGAACTCACTGTCGCTAAAGATGATCCGCATATGTCCGATTTAAACTTGATTGGTCAGATGGATTCGACTATTACACTTCCACCCGAGGCTGATCCATTATTTGGGTTGCAACACGATACCAGCAACATGTCTCATGATCAAACATTTGATACACCCTTGATACTTGAAGAAAGTCGCGACGAGTTAGCTTTGCAAGATAGTCTATTTAGCAAAAAAGTAACGTCTGCCAACTTTGACAAGGATCAAACACTACCAACTGTTTTTTTACGCACATCCAAAAGAGAATTTTTAACAGCAACGACCATACCTACAAAAAACCAATTAGATTTTATTCAACAAAACCTTGGCATATCACTCAATGCTAATTCAGAATGCAATGTGTTTGCAAAAAATCCCTCTTATGTAGATTTTTATGATCAGCATGCATCTTTCAATGACCCCAATCCTAGCCAATCCTTTAATCACGAAAGCTCTTTTACAGAATATCCACTACAATCTCAGGTAAATAAGCAAAAGGTAAAAGGCGTTATATCACATTCAACATTCAGGTTTCTTAAACGCCTTTCAAAAGAAAACCAGTTTGCTCAGGAACACATTGAAGATGCTGTTCATGACAATGATGAGACTATTTTGCGACAAACACTTACAGGAAATTCCACAGCTGAAAAATATAACGACGATCCGTTTACGATTGACTCACAATCAAAATATGAACTGGAGGCTTCGCAAGCATCTATTGATTTAAATGCAAAGGTAAAAAAGAGTGTTTTACTTACTAGTCGGAAACACATACCAGCATCAAGGCATCACGTTAGCAAACAAACTTGGACCAATTTGGTGAATAGAATTGTAAACTCTGACGACAACGAGCCCATCCCTTTGTTGGATGCCAGTTTGTTTGAATTGGAAAATGTATCCAATGTTTATTCTGTGAAATCGATGCTACCAGAGTATGAGATTGACGATTTGTCCACGGAAGCAGATAGCGTTGCTGGAGATCGATTATTTCCTCATGATTTTGAAGAAGCGTCACACAAAACAGCCATGTTTCCATCAAACCATCACACTCGATTGATGCATCCTCCTCTTATAAATGAGCTTGGCGTTGCCACTATCAACAAAAAAACTACTTCAGAAGAGTTCATCACTCGCCTCAAAGAAATTTTTGGAGGTGACATCATTATACCTCCCAAAGCCAAAACACCACTAAGCTGGAGTTCAATATTTATGCCTATAAAATTACGAAATTCTAAAGACAAATCGCTTGTTTATCAACCCGATACAGCTGTTTGTTCCTCCGCATCTAGGTTTTGCTTGAAACGATTCGTGTCATTGGTTAAAGTGCATACTCATCATCATCTGCCTGAAAGAAAGTCTAGTGTTGATCCAATTGAAGAATTCCGAGCAATGCATCCACCCATCAATACTCTGATTGATTTTCTTGAAAGTCCATTGACAGCCCTTGAGCAGGCTCCATTGGCAGGTACACTTGAACACACAGCACTGATCAAAGTACTAACTTTGGCTTTGCGCGAAGAAGACGATATGACTGTACAATTTGAAGCGTGTCGGCTACTTATTGCAATGCAAGGTCAAGCCAACCTGACTCGTTGGGATCATGCTATTTACAAAACTGTTTTGGAAAATATGCTTCAAAAGGGCACAGAGCAAGAGCGGGATATGGCGGCTTTGGTATCTATCGAGTCTGGCATCACTCATCCAGCAGCCATGAATCAAATTCGCGGTGGCTTAGGACATCTCGACCCCGATCGTCGCAATATGGCTCGAAATGTCTTTTCAGTCATGGACATGAAGCATCTGGACATGGTTATTGGATTTTTATTAAAAGATAGCGAGCATACTAGTTGGAGGGTAAGATTGGATGTGATCTATTTGCTTGAAATATGGATCCGTAGACTATTACCAGAGCATCCACCATCTGCACCTGAAAGAGACCCAGATGCTTTAGAAACAGACGATGACGCACTTGTCAAGGCTTTGTTTCATACTTTGGGCACAACAACCAACGACAAGGAAAAAGGGAATGATTTAAATCCAGTAGATCTTGTTCAAGTTGGTGACGACAAAAATGCATATTCTAACCTATTTTTACCCAGCACAACCAGTTTGACTCCGCTTTCTGCAGAACCAGTCACGAATCAATCCAAGCAACTCGATACAGTCAATCCGTTGGAAAAACAACTACAATTTAAAAAAGATGCGAATATTGCATCCCTGAGCAAAAACGATCCCAAATTGAATGTATCAGCAGCTTTAGATTCTTGTGGCAGTAACGTTGAGCAACAGACCAATTTGGCTTCAAGTCCAACAAGCATGCCGACAAAACAACTTTCACTCGAGGCAATGAAATATAATAGCAATATCGTGAAAAAATGTGTTGATGTGCTGCTTAATATCATGTGGACGGATTGGAACAAGGAAGTTCGTGATGCAGCCAGTCATACATTGGGTGCGCTTGGTCAAGGTCGACCCATATTTGACTGGGTGGTTGGACTTTTAGGATCAAAAGATCCAGTAAAACGAGTTGACGCGCTTAGATCATTGTCGTATCTTGGTGTAATGACCAAAAGCTCACTCGAAGCATTATTGGCATGCTTTAAGGATCCATATGCATCTGTTAGGATTGAAGTTTGTAAATTTGCTTGTATTCTTGCATCAGATGATCGTGCTATTGTCAGCAACCTACTAGATTTGTTAAACGATCATGACTATCGTGTCCGAGCTTATGCTGTCAAGGGTAAGTGCAAGTAAACCATGCGTGTTACATTGAATTGTTTGATGATGACACTCAAAAATAATGAGAATAATGGCAAATCTCTAATTTGACTTGTGATGCTGTATGAACTTTGTATTGCAGCACTTGGATATAGTGGATGCAAGGAGCCAAAAAATAGAGAAACGCTTAATTGGGCATTACATCACGATCCACACTCTGCTGTAAGAGCTGAAGCCATTCAAGCTGTGTTTCGTCTTGATCTCATTTCCAGAGATCAAACAATTAAAGAGGGTTTATTCACTCTCTTTGAAACAGATAGATCCGACAAAGTAAAACAAGAGGCCAAACGTGTACTTGTTGCTAGTGGGCTTATTTTTTCCAGCATGCTTGAAACAGAAAGAGAAAGTGATTCTAGAAAGGAAAAGTATAGTGGAAACGAAAAAGAAAGCGGCATGCTGGGCATGGCTTTGGGAGGTCATGCTTCTGTCGGTGTGTCATCTGCAATTTCTAGCAATGATTCAAATAATCTCAACACGACCACAACTCATTTGGCCGTGCCTTATCCACATATCTTGAATGATGCCAGTCCAGATGAGATAGACATCTTTTTGCGCGATTCTCTCGTTGGCGAAAAAGAATTATCAATTGCTATTGGGCAAGTAAAAAAGACTGTCACTAGGGAATCCATTATAGCCGAGGTGCAATATGTCATCCAAAACTCTCAAGATACCATAATGGTTGGATTAGATCTGCCTTTGAATGATGAGTTTACCCCCCAGGTCAAACAGATTCATCAACTAAAAAAGCAAAAGTTGTAAATTTAATGTAATGCAATAAAAAGTAACTACAATTGAAGCAATCATCTGGCCATAAAGCCCATACTGGGATATTGGTTTATTTGACAAGCTGAGAACTAATATCAATTTCAATTGCCGAAAGAAATTCGTACTCGGCTACACGGAGCTTGACAGGATTGTCTGCATTTCCAGACTGGAGTGTAGTCTTGTCAGTCTCGATTGTTTTTTGCAAAGCTCGTTTTAAAATCATACATCGTAGCCGTACCCACTCTAGGGCTTTGGTCACAGACAGGGAGTAGATTGTGTGATCAGACTGCATTTTTTCTACTGGGTCTGAGGTGGCAAGAATAGCATTTATAGTAACTGCATCCATTGTAAGTACTTTCAAAAACAAAATAAGCTGAGAAGATGTCTCCAACACCGGTGGTCCACATAGGTTTAGTCGACTCTCGCTATAAAACAATATAAACGATCAATTTAAGCATAGTCGACTATACAATGTCAATACGCAATACTGTAACTACCTTGATAGATTAAATAGTTTCAACAGTTGTACGCGCTGATTTCGAATGGGATCGCTTTGCGGTATACTAACAGAAAGTTTAATATGGTCATACTCAATATTGGTTGGATCAACAAAACCACTATAAAGAAGCATTTCTTGATTGGATCGCTTTCCATAGTGAATAAAAATCTGTTCGCCAGGAGAAACATCGCATGATGCTATTGTCTCGCTACAATACTCCTTTGTGTCAAACTGTGTTGTTGACTAGATGGTATTTTAAAAAAAGTTTAGTCAGCATGTAGTGCACTTGTATATTGATACCAAATAATTCATACATTTCCAGGTTTGTGATTGAACATGTCAAACAGTGGAATCAAACATAGGAACTGCTGCATTTCACTTGTACTGGGATTGGCATAACATATTTCATTCTAAAAAGTATACATTAGTTTGAATCTACATGGGTTCAGTCTAATCAAACATTGAACATTTACCTGGCGAGTAGATACAATAGCACGTGCCCATGAAAATGCAGCAAATGTGAAATCAGCGAGTGGAATAGGCGGCTCAGGGATTGATTTAAAAATATGCTGCAGATACAAATACTGGCGCATCAGTGCAATCATATCATGCACCACCTCATCTATAACAATTCCATTAAAATCAATAAGCATGCACAGTATTTTTTGAAAATACACGACAAATCCAAAACTTACCAATAATGGATGTTCCTGTATATGCTGCTAGATCTTGGGCCGAACCAAGGACAGGAATAGTAAAAACTCGTGGCAATAAATCAAAATAGGGTTGCCACAATGACATGGGATTAATATATTCCTGTAATAATCGAATGACGAGTATAACACTTGGATCGGTCTTGAGAAGCACATTAGATTTGACGATCGAATCTAAACAAGACAAGTTGATATAATAAGCGATTGTTGCAGCTGAGCACATTGGAGTGAATTCATTCAATTGATACCATCATGATGAACTCTTACTCAATGCTGGCATAGCTGAAGTATCGTTGGACAAAATCAGCTTGAGTGGTATTTTTACCAGACACTCTCCTTTCTATAATCCCATTAAATAGTTTAATAATGATATTTTGACAAGAACACCAGTAAACATACATGAATCTGTCTAGTTGAGAATATGCCCAAACCAACATCCTTGCTGTCGTCCACTTTTTTGATAGAAATGCCATCAGTGTTGATGCCATTCGCATGAAGCCATTGGGTGAACGACTCTAATGATGCCAATTGATCCAATTTCTCAGCGGTGAATCGATCATCTAATTAAAGCAATGCCACACCATATAAAGCATACGATTAAAGATGGAATCTAAAGCAATGTATTGATTGTTTGGAAACATGCAAGAACTTGCCGTTTTGAATCTGCAAAAGCTGATCAAGCAGATTACGAATGGTTTCAAACAGGTTGAGATTCTGAGAAGTTGTTCGAGTTCCAGAAGTCCTATGAGGAGCTACGGCTTCATCCCGAACAGCATATCAAAGATTACATGTGTTATTATGGAGTTGGGTTAGATCCAAGTCAAGTGTTGCTCACCATTTACTAACTGAGCGGTGATCATAAGTTCATTCATTGACTTTGAACTAGACACAGTCTGTTGAGTGTCGATCGATGCGACACTGGATTTCATGCGTTTAGATGGCTTGCTGTTTGAGCAAGATTGACTTGTTGTTTTTATTGTTTTATTTGAATACGCTGTAAAAATTATACATTTTATCGAAATGGTTTTGACTTCATTTGACTGGCAAGTGTGGGTTTGCTATATGTTGTCCGCTTTTTGGATGGACTATTACTCGCTTTCTGAGTATAAGAATGTGTTTGAGGTGTAGTGCGAGCACGCTCTCTCAATTCCATGTCGTTGTATGCAGAACCAAGAGGATCAACTAGTGCAGCTATATTAAATTGTCAGTATTTTAGTAAAGTTACAACATGACATTCTATTCCACTCAAATGATCAATCACTTTCAAACAGAGTTTAGTCAATTACATTGAGTAAGTTGATATTGAGTAACCCCACGAGCTAGTTTTGCCTTGTGATCCAGTTTAGATTTGAGTTTGCTAATGAGCATCTCAACATCACCATCAATATTGCGGGTTTGGGTAACTGGCGATACTGATCGTCTATTGTTTAATGAGGGAGTTGTTTCTTTGTCTGTGTTTCCAGCATTATTTTCCGTTTTTAATCCATCTTGTTTATATTGCATACCTGTTTGGTACTGCCCATTGTCTCGATCTACTGTGGTATGAGATGCTTTGCCAACGAATGGAATAGATCGAGGTAAGCAAGACTCTTCATATAGGTTTGATGAATGTTGCTCTACGTTCTGTGTTGCATTATCATGAGAATGCTGCTGTTCCCATCTTACCCGCTTGGCAGATTGTAATAACTTTGCATCAATGGCATTCATTATGCGATGTTCCAAATCTGAAATTTCTGCTTTAAACATGGCTGCCATCTGAACATTTTCAAACGACGAGATTGCCAATTTGATTTGTTGTTGGACATAGATTTGTATTTCGACAGTGATGGAGTGGTGCAGCGAAGAAAGTTGCGAATCTGTCTGCTGTAATTTAGGAGAAATAGAGTCATGTAGCATATGTTCTTTTGAAGGCAGTGAGCCAGAAACACTATGTCTGAATGAAATTTTGCTAGGTTGTAGTTTCAATGGTGGATCTTTTGGTAAAGTTTGAACAAAAGATGATCCAACAGTGTTGGAAGTATATTGGTGCAGATTGGTAACTGGAGTTTGAGTTGGCACTGGACTAGAAGGTCGCATTTCCTTTTTTAGTGTATCTAGATCATCAAACACTTGAGAAAGTTTAATAGAAACCTCTCGGACAGTATTCGCATTTGATTTTTCTTTTTCAACCCTATTTCTGAGTGGATTTGACAGTGAACCGTAGATTGATGGATGATATGACTGTTCATCAGATTGGTTGTTTGCATGGTTCGGTTTAGACAATGACACCAAGAGTTCCTGTATCTGATTTCGCAGCAATGCAACGGAAGTTTCTAGTGATTCAAGCCGAAAAGAGTCACTATTTATGCCGTGTTGATGAGGTCTATACAAAGGATCTGAAGCACATTGGTTTATCTCTGATGGCTGTTGTTGAATGGTCGGATCTGATTTGGGAATCTGGTGGTTGGTTGCAGAGTGAATTAGCATGGGATTAGTAGAGATGTGATTGGAATCACTTGAATTCAAGAGTGAAGTTTTGTCTGATTTGAATGAAGATTGTCCAGCCATGGCTGGTGAATGAAGACGAGCAGCCATGTCCTGCAGTTCCTGAGCAGAAAGTGGTTGTAGCACCGAGTCGGCTGTTTTAGACCAACGAACTTGATTCATAATGTTTCCTATTTCAGACGATAAATCAGTAGGCGAGCTGGACCCAACAAGCGATTCAAAGTCGTCGTCAAGAAAAGAAACGCTCGGAATTCCCTCCACTGCGATGATTGAGTTGCTGGTTAAGCAAAGTTGAGCCAACTTTCGTGCTGCGAATTTCACGTTAAATTTCATACAATTTCATACAATTTTATATTCATGACAGTCATGATTGTTGCCATGAATTCAAACGATCAAATCACTGCAAAACCTAAAATAGTTTCTGCAAGCATTCGCTTGCTTATGCCTGTTTCTCAAGGTATTGTTAATGGCTTGTTTCTCAAGACATTGTTGCTCACTTTGTCAAATCTACTTTTTATTATGTTGCTGAATAGGACTGAAACCTGTCAAGGAAAGTCGTCCAAGTTTTACTGCTCATTCATCATCAGAATTTTGTGCGTTTGATGGAGATGAACCTCCAGAAGCTGTAACACTTCGACAGAAACTATATAATAATCATTGGAAACTACTCGAGAATCAAATCGGTATTATTCTGGCTAAAAGCAACGACGATTTGCTGAATCAAATTGTAGATTTTGTGTCCGATTCCAGCTCGTCGTTATCCAGGCAAGCAGGCCTTGATTGTTATACATTCAATCTTATAGTAAACATCAATAACTCTTTATTGTGTTAGTTCCAAGTTTCAGGAAATTCCAACTGCTGCCTTGTTGGCTGGCATCAATCCAACAGATCATTTGCAGCTCTATAGTCACTTGAGCCAGAGAATCAAGCAAAAAGGGCATGCAATGTCCACCCTTATGGCAGCTAATGCCACATCGCTTAAAGTGGTTGTGCAGTGCATGATTCAAGATTTGTGTGGTTTAGATGCTGATGTCGAAAATGATATTGCGCCAGTGAGTTTATCTTTCTTGAACATTTTCAACAGGCATATTTAAACTTTGGTTTTGACAAGATCTGCATATGTTTAGGCTGGTTCGGGTCAAAACAAAAAGTGTGCAACCATTCCAGACTTTAGCATTCAGCGACTCTCTGAGTGGTATCATCATCAACAAATGTTATCCACATCAGATAAGCTATCTAGTAAGCTTGTTGTATTTATTCCTGAATTTGAAGCATTTGACTCGGAGCTACTTTCAAAACTTTTGGCAATATGCAGGTAATCTATGTCGAGGTGTCATCCAAAAACACGGATTGAAGCTATACAGTTTTCTTTTAAACACTTCATACTCTAATGACTATTGGTTTTACCGTATTTATGCACTAATGTAGAGAAAGAATCAACACACTCCCATTTGTTTTTATTTTTGGAATTGCTACTTCAATTGACTGTATCCACCAAGTACTATCCAAAACCACTATTTGTTCGTTAAGGCTAGAATCGTTCCAGCTGCATCGCTCCCTTGACTGCATCAATGACTTATCAAACATGGTATATCTAGACTTGAATTTACGCATGTTTATGGATTGACGCTGATTTTATACCCTGTCATTGATTCTCCTTCAACAGCTTCAAATTGGATCTGGATCTGGATTTAGACTAGGGCGTTGGCCATACCAACAGTTACTGGATAACTACCATCTACATAATCTTTCAGTGAGTGCGTTTATTAGAGGCATTCAAGTAAGTAGATTGATTAGTCATGGTTTAACGTAGAATGTGGTTGATTGACTATTTGAAAAAACAACTACTTATAGTACTCTGTCATGGCGTTTTACTACGGAAATCCACTAAGCGTGTTTCATAGTCTACTGCATGGTGAATCGCCAATCAATACCGAAACTGTACCCGATTGGATCTCTAGTATGCACTACTTGCGTCTTCGTATGCTCCCGTCATTCAAAAGGTTGGGCTTTCTATCAACTATAAACAGAAATATGTTATTTTAATCCATCCAATTAACGCAATGTTTGAGTGCTTTATTGTAGATATGTCGATGAAATTAGTGAAACACATTCTGAGCTAGCATACAGCCTTTTAACTGATGATGCAGTACTCTTAGAGCATGCCATGTATTTGATAAACCAGCTTATCAAATACCAAAAATATGTCAAGATTGCTATTGAAATGGTGACTGATTTTCAAGCCAGCTTTGAATCCACGTATCTCAAGCGACCTATTCGCACACTGGTTAAAGATATGCTTCATGATAACTTGATGAAAACCGATTTGCTGAAAACTATGGCAAATGTACACAAGTAAGTATTGCTATTTGCTAGTCTGATTAGGGTTGGTAAAGGTGTGCGCGACAGCGGTGTTGACTGGTGATGGGCAACACTATTGATGATATATGCTTTAAAACTGTAAGCAGGCATTGAAATGTATCTGACCATTCACTCTTGTCGATTGATTTGTTTCTACTGTGATGAATTAGAAATCAGCCCCTGTCTAAAATCAAGGCAACTCTTTTACGGATAAAGCAGATTGTATTGGACTCGGCTGATATGGACTCGGCATTATTGCTTGGATTGTCTGACAGAGCAAAGCCAATGTTGAATCCAAAGAAATCAGCTGATAATCTTAAAGACACTCCAAGCATCATTGACAATATTAATATGCTTCTAGATCAAGCTATCCGATTTGAGGGAAGCGATTCCGATTCGGAAACGGTCGATGCAACTCCAGACGAAGAAGAAACGATTTATCTGATCAAAGATGGATTGAAGCGAATACATAAACAAAAGGAACTTGAGCGACGAAGCAAAGTTTCGACCAAGTTGAAACCATTGCAGCAGGAACTGGTGTTGAGAGATGATACGATTGCGAGTTGGGCTGTTGCAGCCACCAAGTGCATTTGGGATGCCTTGACAGGAATGCTGGGAATATATACGAGCATGCCTCTTTTTGAACTGTTTTATTTTGATGATCAAAACAAGAGTCTGTCCAAGGTACAACAAGTTGGATGAATTCACTACATATTTTAACTTGATCATCAATCTGAATGTTCAACTCTAAACTAGACTACTTGTATTTCTCACTACTTTTAATGCTGATGTGTTTAGATATTCAATGCTCAACCTAGAGCAGTGGTTCAGACTGCACTTGCGCATCCAGATACATACATGCCGTGTGATCGATGCCTTGATCCTTCACAGACCATTAGTTCGTCGCTCAATGATACCAGCATTGTTTACGCGTTGTATCTGGAATGTGGACGATTGATCAACCTGTATGACTGGCATACAGCATTTTCATCCATTGTTCAAAGCGGATCAGCTTGCAGCACACCCACAACCGACCCACTGGAAATTCAGTGCGTTGTTTGAAGATTGCTTTGCCATTGAGCCAAATGATATGACATTTATGCTAATTCAAATGCTTCATATACTATACCATACTTTAGAGTCCGGTTTATCAAGGCTGTTGCAGATTTACAGCATCTTGGATTCATCAAACCCACAATGCGAAAAACAGATCATGTCGTGCGTCTCACATGGGGATCCGATTAAAAATGGTATAATTATCAAGTAATAAACCACAAGTAAAAATAGCAAACTGACTATGTTATTGTTAACAAAAAAGATGGGTGATGAAATAAACCTCGATGGCACGATCCAAGGATGTGTTTGTACGCGCTGCTTGTCGAATATCTGATCCAATCTACACCTGATTAGTTTTCCCAATAAAGCATTAAAAGCCCGTGCTTGATTCAAATTAGTTTCTAATGGTATTTCAAAAACCAAAAGTTAGATATCGATAGACAATTCAAAATAGAAACGAGTCTATAAGCAGATTTACCTTTGCTTTAAAGAATGAATGCATGTACCTAAACAATCATTGAACCATCACAATAGAATAACATGACAAGGACAGAGATTGAATCAACACATTGTTCCAAAATGAGATGTGACTATAAAAACAAGCGATACTCACCAAACTTGCCAGCCACCTACAACAATCAACAACAATATAGTAAATGTACTCAAGCCGCTCACTCGATCGAGTGTAGACTCGTTGACATTGTGCATGGAATTTCCCTGGTCCTCCAAAAAGAGAAAGTCGTTGATGATTTCTCGGGCCATTTCCTCGAGTCGACGAAGCTCGATCTCGATAGGTTCGAGTTTTCCTACTTCCATTTCTGCCACATATTGTTTCGCTTCAGCACCCATATCAAGACGAAGAAAAACTGTGCGCTTTACATCTGGTCCTGGAGCTACGTCTAGAATTCAAATGGAGTTCATTGAAGGCAGGATTAGATTTGCAAAGAATAGCAGATGGCAACAGCCAATTTACAGATATTTCCGATAACACGAATTCATGAACGGGCCGATCCATTGGCTGCAATGCTCAAAGCAACACCTCACCATTGGGAAGAGTGCTGGTGAAACAGAACCGCAAGTAAGCATCTTCATGGACAGTAAACGAAAACTTGTGCTCTCCAACGATGTTGGGTCTACTCCAATGTTTGCTTTGATTAACAGTGTCGTCGATAATCTAAGATTCAAGCCAGAGACAGCACAGGTTTAGTTGGATGTTCAAGTCATTTTAGAGACAATGAGTCTCAGCCTGTCCAAGTTGCTGACAAGGCAAATCATGAATGGCATTCTAACAGCTGGTTTCGAAGACAGATTGATGGTCACAAGAACCTCCCCTTGTCAGTCATGTTGTTGCCATTTAGACAGTCATGAATGATGGACGCAATGCTCATTAAACACAAGAGTTGACCATATTAAAAGTACCTCAGCATCCACTCGCTGACTATCTCTAGCAGGCACATCCACAATACCCGACACCAGAGTGTTCTTGTGAACGTATTGGTCAATACACTTCCGAGTGCCTTGACCAGATGTGGCAAGCAAGTCGAAGCGCAACGCACTAACAGAAACAGCAATAAAGGCCAGAACAAAGAGTCGAATCATGTTTGGTGTCATGACCTGCAATGGTTGTCAAGAGAGGAAAGAATGCAAGCAAGAATGCAAGCAGATCGTTCGTGTTGAATGGATTTTTATTGTCAGTTGCTTCGAGCTCAAACTCGATGCGACAGACTAAAACTAGCATTTCATTCTGTCAATCGCACTTGGATTCAATCTGCATTTTACTTGTTGGCTTTCCATTCGCGCTTTTGCTCAACTCAACGACGTTGACGATGATCGTACACTGGACTACGACTTCTGCTCTCACTGTATCCTCCACGGTAACGATCAGATGGTGGTGGAAGTGGTGGAGCTGCCATGCTTGATCGAGATCTGTATGGATCCCCACGACCAAAATCTCCTCGATGATCTCCGCGCTCACCACCTGATGGTCCATATCCCATCCCACCTCTCTCTTGTCGCTCATAATCTATCCTTCTGTCCATATATCTGTCTCCACGATCTGCCCAACCATCATGGTATCCTTCGTGACTGCCGCGATAGGATGAGGGCGGAGATCGAGATCTTGGCCGAAAGTAGGGTTGTGAGCGACGCCCACGATCAACCATATCACGACGCATATCTCTTCTTTCTGGATATGGATTATAGTGGGGTCTTGGCTCACGATGTTGTCTTCCCTCGGAACTACTTTCTCGAGTAGAAATTCCCTTGTAAAACCCTGGTGTTGGCTCATGAGGTCGAGAACTAATCGAAAAATCTAATGTGTTGCCAAACATATACGTTAGATCGAGTCTTGCTATGTAGTATGATTATAAACTGTAAAACGGCAATACTTACCAACTCGCATAGTTCGGTTGTTTAAAACCTAGAGTAAAAAAAACAAGGCAGATAGCAGCAATTAGGCATGGGTCAAATCCAGCGTATTGCCATGTTTAAAACAACAGCAAATATTCAAAACATACTGTGCCGTTTAGTTCCTGTTGAGCCTTGACAGCACTGTCAATGGTATCAAAAGTAATAAAACCAAATCCTCTCGATCGAAGAGTCTAACAACCAGGTGAATAGAAAACCAACCATTTCAACCAAAGAGTAGAGTCAGTAAAGCAACTGAATCAATCAAAATTTGGTATACATCAAGATAAAACCAGCCATGTTTACCAATGCATCCCGGATAATAGTGCAGTGTGTAATTTTTCCAAAGGGAGAAAATAGACCGCGAAGCTCAAGCTCAGTGGTAAAGAGACTCAATCCAAAAGCACCAACAACAGTAGACGGATCTGTGGATAATGCCTGACAGTATTTTAAACACATAATGTAAGTAGGCCAAAAAACTATAAAAACAGGTTTGAACAATATAGTACCTTTGAATCACGATCATCTTTTCCCTTTCCTCGGACTGGCGATCTATCCAAAGGAGCATTATTGGAAATATACCTAGGAGGAGAAGAGTTTGACGGAGAGCGTTTGAATTCTCCGGGATGAGCTCTAGGCTCATTAATCTTTGGACTACCACGATTTTCATCATTTCTGGATGAGCTAATTATACACCACAATCATTTACAAACCGTTATTATCAAGCAAGAGTGAGATCAAGTATAGAAAATCAACCACATCTATGATTTGGTATACAACCGTATTCATGCAAAATGGAACACTAATAAGAATGCCAAAATATAACAAGCAGCCAGTCTCATGACATGACTGTTGTCTATTTGCTAGACACCATTGCTTTTTTAAACTAGATCGCGAATGTGAGATTAGAATACAAAAGGAGTTGGATTGATAACAACTGAATCCAACATCTGAATTGCAATGTATGACTATGTCAAAAAAAGGACTAATTTAAAAGTATAGTTTGTATCATACAATGGACGTTGTGTTTGGAGAAGAATTGAAAGGGTCGATTCCAGTAGGAAAGCAGACCGAGTATTCAATTATTTCCCCTTTTTAGAGTAGAATAGAGGCAAGATACAGAAAAGTGTTCCATTGTACATGAATATAGCTGTAAAAACAATTTCGCAACAAGATCAATGGTTTTAAAAATACTTTTTGGCTGGTGCCAAAAAGAAATCAATGCCAAATTCACATATGCAGACTGAGCTGAAACCATACCTGCGATTGGAACCAGACTCTCCTTTGATATAGTCGGCAGGACTCCTAGATACGCTATGATTCGATTCGGAGGTGCCTTGTATATGAAGGCCATCATCGCTGTCTGCACCAGGACTTCCATACACTTGCTCTTTATCCATTCTGAGTGTTTTGCTGTTTTCTGTAAACTGTGAGGAAGAGCGGTGTTAGGTCTTTGAGAGTTGCAGGAAAAGGATTGAATGAGTATATCAAGCAAATGGTAATAATCGGCATCAATCAGTGATGATAGTCATGGTTTGCAGAAGTTGGTTTGGACGAATTAGCGATGAATTATCACAGAAGCAGATTCTTTTAAACCCTCCAGAAACCACAATAATGATGCAAATAGGGAGGTTGTCAGTGACATGCAAGGTAGTTGCAGTAGTGATCTAGAACCAGTATGGTTATATTCAACAGGCTGAAGTAGCTGCAGCTCAAAGTGCACTAAATGGATCATACCGCCACTTTAATTGATAAATGTGGAGAGTTCTTACTTGGGAGCAGCTATCTGGTTGATGTGCTAAAGTGGGTGCTCACCGCTGTATGCAGTAGTTCGTTGATGGACAAACGTCCAGATCTGCGCTGTTGCGTTGATGAGTTGTTGTCACGTGAAGCCAACTTCACTTTTTGCATCTTGGCATCGAGTTCATTCCAATGAACGCATACCTCGTTTTAGGTGTTCCGAGCGACGCTCCTCTCCATGTCATCCGTGCAAAGTACATGGCATCTGCACTCGAGGTAGTCTCTTGGTTTTCCCTTGTGTTTGGTTTCTAGTCACAACTCTAACTCTATTCATGTGTAATGCTTGGAAATGCTCAGCTTCATCCAGATAAACAGCCATTGAATCAACCCAATGATCAAACATCCGAAACAATTGTTCAATTCCAGCAAGTTAACAATGCTTGGGAAATTCTTCGAGATCCAGTGAAACGGAAAGAACATGACAGGTTTCTCTCGAGTTGAGTCGTCAAAATTTGACTCGGTTTCCTGCGTAATTCTTTTGGCTAACAAAACCATTCCAATTCTAGTTTCTGGAAAAATAGGTCCTGTTCAATATATTATAGACTTGGCATCGATGGAATATGATCAAGGTAATTTAAATCATTCTAGACACTGAATTGACAATACTGCATCTCAAAAAGCCGTATTTTGACTGTTTTCCCCGTGGTTTAGAATGCGATGCATTTTATTCGCTATGCAGATGTGGAGGCAGGTTCGAGATATCTGTATCAGATCTGGACAAAGATGCATCAATCGATGCAGTAGAGTGCTCTCAGTGTTCGCTGTTTGCTACAATCAGCACAAAAGCAGAGCTATAATGCATTTCTATCTAATGCGTATTTGCTGATAGGTTTCGTCACGTTGTTCTGATCTCGCATATACGGCTCTACAAAACCCTCGAATGGCTTCGGATAAACGATTCATTCTTAAATTCTGCTATAATTAAATTGGGCTAGATAGTGTTTATTTCATGGCTTGCTAATCAAATATATGGACCATCATCCACATCATCATCCATCTCCAATCCCATTTCCTCACCACTGGACTCATCATTAACAATAAATCCATCCAGATCTGTATCTTCAGAGTTTTCAATCATAGATTCGTCTGTTTCAGACTCTACAATCACACTTTTTCGCTTAAAGGTGCGGTATGACCCGGCTGATTTGGATGATGTTGTCACGGTTTTGCTGAAACCCTTTTTCCGCTTGTGTGATGCACTGTCAGCATTGATAGACTCTGTATTTCCCAGATACATCGTATCGTCCTCCTCATCATCGAGTTCAGATTGTGACATATCTATATTGTTTAGCAACTGGCTGCTAATACCATTGCTCATATTGTCGTCATCATTGTCAAGCAAAGCTTGATCTTGGGAAAAAGATGGGCTCGGTAATTTCTTGGAAAGTGATTGCGACAAAATAATAGGCTGATCGAACGGTTTTATACCGGGACGTCGACTCACTCCAAGTCGCTTGGCTCTCAATTGTTCAGGTGGTTGTGCAAGTACGCCTTGACCAAATCCTTCGGTATTTACCACTGTTTTAGTTCGTGGCTGGGATAAAGAATCAGTCATCGGTAAATTAGGTAGCGGATTCGTTTTAAACGAGCTAGAAAGGGTTGTAGATGCACCTGTTGTTGATGGGATTGTTCCTCCAACTAAACGACGACGAGCAAGTCCAATTCGTCGAATTTGTTGTGGTGCGATCGTGGATGTGTAGGCAGGTACGGGTGCTGCTGAAATCAAAGAGTTCAACTCTGGAGATGTTTCTTCATCATTAGAAACAGCAGATTCCAATTGTAAAGCCTCTGTATCTAAGCCCTCGCATGGCTCAAATAAATTCATCGATTCGTTTCGACCCAAAACTGTCTGTTCAACGCGTCTGTTGGATCTTTGACCACCATTACTCTTACGACACTTTGTACTAGTATTTGACTCTGAGTTTTTGTCCGAGCTATAATCTGCTACAATATCCTCGGATAATTTCCGGGTTTGCAACGGATCTTGCTCTTTTTCCCTGGGTTCTTCGTCATACTCCTCTTCAGTAGCTGTGTGTTCTGCAGCTACGTCTGGCATGGATCTCTTTGCTAGCCGCCGCTTTTTTGATCCTGTTTCAGTAGAATGCCTTTTGTCACTTGTTGACACTGGCTGTTGCTTTTTTTTCTAATTCATGAGTTGTTTTCGTATTAGCCAAATAAATCATGAGGTATAAAGTTGGAAAAATAAACAGCTGATACATGACAAACCTGGGAAACTGCACGAGAATTTTTAGGCTTTGATGACTTGGAAATCTCAGCATCCTTTGACCGTTGAGTTGTTTTTGCTGCTTTGTTTAAAGGTGTAGCTTGCTCAGTCTCCAATTGCACGTCTAAATCAGACATTCTTTCGTCTTCGATATCATCCAACTCTTGCTGATCGGTTGAATCGTCATCAGGCTCCACTAAAGTAGGAATTTGAGATGAAATCAATCCACCAGAAATATCCCGATGCTTCAAATTTCCTATATTTAGTATCCGAGTTTTTAAACAAGTTCAATTGGTGTTAGTAGGGTATACATTGTATTACTATTCAAGATATTCAAATCAAATACACTGTTTTACCAATGGAGAAAGCTTGCAGACTATTGTTATCAGCCAAGAGTTTCTTGATCTCGTATAAAAACAATTCCATGACTTTTCTTAGAGGCGGCACTGAAGCTGCAAGATTCGTATCTTTTGATACCTTTGTTTCGCTGCATACCGATTGCAAAATGCGGGTACCCGTTTGCACCATACGTAAAATCTGTATGATTTCCTCCTTGTATGTTTTGAATTCGCGAGTGAGAACAGGCAATACACGTTTAATGTATGCCAAAAGAAACACTCGACTTTTTTTGAGAATTACAGAAATAAACGGGGGTTGCTCAAATTTTCGCACAAGTGTGATTGCCAATGAAAAGCATGTTGAGAATCTGGAGATAGTGACTTCGCTTTCGCTGTATTGCGTTTGGCCTCTACCTGAAAACTGAGCCACTTGCTGACAAAGTCCTGTGAACGCAGCCTGATTGTGTTAAAATATGAATCCAAAATAGAATAAAAGATCAATACTATAGCATTCATTGTTGTTTAACTCTTGGCACAAATCAGCAATAGCGTGTACAATTTACCTTGAAAAACGATATAAACGTGACTCTTGTAAGTAGTGGGAAATCTACCAAAACCTCTTCATCACCTTCAGAGATTGCCTTGAACGCCTTTGCAAAATATTCTTCCGTGATGGCCAGTGGATCAGCTGCCATGTTAATCTGTTGCTGAATCAAATAAACAAGTGTTTCAGGCTAAATTTTGCCATTACACAAGTATATAAAGTAATATACTGCCGAGTTAGTTTTTTAATTTGTATAGTTTGTACAGTGCAACATTCACACTGCATTAACATCAAAATACACAAACCTTCATGCTGGATTTATCTTTCCAATACTGGTTGACAAACACATTAGACAGATATCGGAGTTTTCCCAACACGATATCAGAGTGCGGTACCAGATTATAAAGCGCAGCTAAAAGGTGTCCAAGTCCAGATGCAGCTTCTCCAGTAACAAGGCATTTCTCAAACCGCACAATGTAGTCAAAAGCACCTATAACTAACTGATCTTGAGTAGCTTGAAGATTTGGATTTTCCTGTATGAGTGTTCTACTTGCAAGAACTTGAAGAAAGTTCTTGGTGTGGTTTATCAAAATATTTCAATCAGTAATGTTTTAATACTCTATTCAAAATTGATTTTCCACGCAATCTTACCATTCGATCATCATGTAATGCTGGATCAGTAAATCCAGGCCATTTGAGTAGTATTGCCAAGCATTTTATAATAAGGTCAAAGCAGTTGAGCATAGATTGATCCTTTACAAAGTAATGTCAGCATCAAAAAGTGTTGAAATATTGAAATGACAATGCAAAACCCATATTTATACCACAACACCAAATGTCGAATCTTCGTCTGCAATCTATACCCATTATTTCACAATCATAGCTGCGTCAGTGTGATACCAAATAAAATCAACACAATTATATGATGTAAACGCAAAGTCAAAAGCAAAAGCAAATACCATATTACAAATTTCTTTTCCGGTACTTTCCAAAGTTTTACAAATTCCTGGTAGAATGAGAACAAGTTTAGAAAACACATTTCGAACAGATATTCGGGTTAACAGTTCAACGCTCGCACGAGTCTGGGATGATTGACGTAAACTAGATAGTCCTTTGGGACCAAACTGAAATTCAACTTTAACCAGCAGATCGGAAAGTAGAAACTCGAGCTCGTTAAACTATTCATTAAAGCATGTAAAGTCACAAACCAAAATCAATCGATCAATACATTAAATGGCAAAGCAGTTGAATGCAAGTGCATTTCATACATCTAGTTTGGCTTCGCCCATATCTTCGCAAAATGCAAGAATACTAAATACACCAAGTTCGAGTTCGCGCATCAGTGGCCGTAAATCTTTCAATTCCCAGATTAAAGGAATGTCAAATCTCTTTGCACTACTCGATAGCAGTTTGGAAGTGCGTCCATTTCTTGCACTCTTTCGATTCTTGGTCGTAACTTGACTTCCATTTTGAGTCAGCGTCTAGATACTCAAAAGTGGATAGTTAAACTCGGTTGTAATTGCATTGAATAAATTCAGTTGAACACATAAATCAAAGTACCACTTTTCAGCAATTTTACCATAGATGTTTCCTTCATAAGAGAAATAGTGGCTGAGCTCACAAACACCGTTTCTGGCAAAGATTGTGAATTGAATCCGCTGTCAATATTTTCCTCTAAAAGATTGGGAGGAATCCATCCAGGAAGGCTTGCAAGAATTGATACAAGATATTTTTCCAACACCATTATATGACGAACTCGCAAAAGGCAAAATCGCATAGTTGCCTTTTCAGATACAAACCCAAAGCAGTTTAAAAGCTCTCGAAATCTAAAAGCATAATGTAAAAAATATAAATGATAGTTACAAAATATATAGTATATCCAACAATTATACGTACAGATTTAGAGCCTGAAATAAAGTAGTGCATAACGCATGTCTTGCCGTCTGGTCATATTCAACATTGAGCGTCTAATGATTTGCATGATGTACATAATGAAAATAGGTATATTTAGTGTATATTGAAAAATGACACAATACACAAATACAAGATACTTGCCATGGATTCCTTTTGCTCAAACATGAGCAATCCAGAAACAAGCATCGCATTTACAAAACTGCCATTGATACCAGTGGTTGCTGTTTCACAGGTTTGCCAGAGTTTAAATTGCGAGCATAAGAGTGCAATCAAATTTTTCTCATTCGAGAAATCTAAAATTCCGGCAAGCGGTCGTGTATCTTTTAAATCGTCGGGAAGACCTCGAATCAATCGCAATGCCAACGGATAAATATTCAGTCCTCCTTCACAATTCTAAGAAATATGCAGCATTGATTACATTTGTATTGTTAGGCAAACCAGTCGTCGTTGAATTTTTAACCACGGCTATTTTAAAGTAAATCCATACCTCGAGTTCCATCCATAAAGTCGATTTAACAACAAGTCTAGGAAAATCGCTGCTCAAAGTCTCAATTTTATCAGCGCAAAGTTTCATCTCCTCGTCATCCAGTACAAAGATATCAAGAAAACTATCATTGATAAGCTCTCGAAGCCACGATATGAAATCAATGTGAAGCTTGTTCTGAGACACCAAGAACGCAATCTCATCAAATACTGTTCCAAGACAAGACTGTGCAATGTAATATATAAGAAATATGATTGAATATGTGTGATATAGCAAATCTAACAACATTACCATGCTTTGTCGGCAGCTCGTGATTGTGGTTTCAAAAATCTTCTGTGCTTGAGAAAGTGTATGGGGCGTCATGCTATTCTTCTCGGCAAGTTTCTGAATAAGAACTGCCGATCCAAGAACACCAATTTGCTTATAAGTGCAATTTGCACTGCCTAGATATTTTCGGATTACAATATGAAGATCGGTCAAAATAGACGACTCTGCCATAATAACCATGCTTGACGCAGATGTGTCAAACAACTCGTTGTCGCTCTATATAAATCAAAATGTAAGCATCATTATAAAGCCAATATGCATGAGATTGACTAGTGTATCAAAATTGGCATTTACCACTACTGCCAAGTTGGATAGAACTTCAAAAAACCGTCGCACATTTGAAACACTAAGTTTATCTAGATCTAAAGTCATAGATATTGGACATGAAAGGTAACTATGTAGCTAATGCCTAGAATATAAGCTAAAAAGTAGTACAAGTATAACACGCTTACGATCAAGAATGCTTTTGATAAAAATGGAAAATGGTGCTACATTTTGTGGCTCAATGCTAGTGAGTTCTAACAAAACACTCAAACTGATACCTATATTGAATTCGTAAATATCAAAAAGTCATGGGCAGCGTGGTGCAATCAAGATATTTAAATTTTCATGTCAAATATTGATGAAAAACAAAAAGGATATGATTCCAGTGCCAATGTGAGTCGCCAGTAATCCAATAACGTGCTAGTATTGGAGGTTCAAAAATAAAACCAATGGTTAAAATCCTAAATCTTGAACAATGTGATGGCAAGACTCCATACCTGTCGTGCAGAAATATCGCTTGTTTGGAAAGTTGCAATAAACAATTCAATGCAGATATCATGGCAGCATTCTAATCCAGTTGACATCATGTAGTCTCCAAGTCCGAGAATTGAAGAAAAATAGCTTAATATAGACAGTCAAAGACGGATAAACAGAGTTTCTGTTAGTATATGGTAGGTAGTTTGTATAATTGAAATATATAGTAAATAAACCTTGAAATACTGCTTCCATGACCCGATATAGTTTTCCGTACAATAGATGGTGTAAGATCGCCAGAAAGTGCCTTCTTTTTTAGCAGCAACTGTGCTCGCTTTCGATGAGACGTAGAAAGCGAATAAATAATAATCATAACTAAAAAATCAAGAGATCGAAGCATATTTTTCTAAAAGGTATAATGACTTGTGTTGGCGTACTGGTACTTGAGTTTTCAAAACAACAACAACACTACTGTGATTGTGCACATATTTTTACCACAAAATCGACATCAAATATCACGCGAATCCATGAATCTTGAAGAAAAGGTCGAGTTTGAAATGAAGTACGAATACTTTCTATAAAGCAAGTATATGAGTAACCAATGCAAATGCATGTATAATTATACAGTCAAGATTATATATGAATCAAATGTACCTAGTATCAAGGCCTGTGGTGATCGATCTGGCTTTTTACCTTTAGATCGTCCTTGCTCAATATCAAGCGTTTCTTTTTTTAAATCTTGAGCAATTTGATCCATATTCAAATTAGCGCGTATTTGACTGATAACAGTTTGTGCCGAGTCTACTGTGGCTATATTAAGTAAAAATCGGACAATAATAGGCTAAACGCAATCTTAGTATTTATAAACTGAAATTTGGAAATAATTTTTCACAGTATAGTAAAAACAACTCTAAATAGTAGTACTTACAAGTGTGTCCAAATCCGCAGAATCCAGTTTATCAAGGCATGCATCTCGCGCGGCAATGAGAGTTGTGTCATCCATTGAAAAACTGATGAGCGTATCAAGAATAGTTTGAGTAAGTTCAAGTTTTTGAGCCATAAGCTCAATGAGATAAAGTGAGATACGCTAAAGCATAGTAAAATGAATTAAACACAATATTAATATCTAGTCATTACAAAGTGCAAGTTTGATGAGAGTTTTCAACATACCTGATGCTCGCTATCCACTGCGATTTCTGGTAGACTGCTGATCAAATCTGTTTGAACATCATAAACTAGAACAGGAAGAATTTCTATAATTTTTTCAATCATTTCAGATGGTTTCACAATATAGTCAAGCCAGCTGAGTTGTTTGATGAGCATCTTGGGAATATTTTTGCCACTCATTATTCTAAACCAAAGAATTGTTGTTAGATGATTGAAATACTAGCACCAAAGTAATTCTAAATATTTTAGAAATAGCAACAATCTACTTGCATATCTTGGGACGAAAACTCGGCAAGTTTCTCCAATAGTAACTGAGATATGCATGGTTGGAGAGAATGAATATTGAGTAGCATACGAGCAAGAGTGTTTTGTTGCATACTCCTAAATACAGTTGATTGGGTGAGTTTAAATATTAAAATTATTCATCAATATCAAATGTAGATCTATTGACATGGATAAAACCGGGAAAATATGGCACAAAAGCATTCTATTTCAGTGTAATCGTTGGCAACATACCCAATCGCAGTATCATTTGAAGCTAAAGAATCACTGCCATTTTTTACTTGCTTCACACTAGAAAGTATGCCAATCAGCGAGTCGGTGGTATCCATGAGAGTGGCAAATCCATTCAAAAACTGATCCAAATGGATTGCTGAATACGACTTGATCTTTTTAGAAAGACGATCGCTAAACAGGTATGGAGTAATTGACACAGACTCTTGAGTAGTAGAAAGAACATGTCCTGTTTTACAGATTTGCAAAGGTTGCGATGGGAAAACAAGACAGCCATCAAGCATATCCAAACAAGTTAGTTTTTAATACTATGAAGTTGGCACTGTTTTAAACTGACAATATCCGAATGCATTCTAATAAAAACTGCTACATCGTTTATATAAACCCACCAAATGTCCAGATATTGTCAATATTTCGGACTAATCCTGAATCCGTCACTGCCTGCACAAATAAGTTATTGGCTGTATGTAAACAGCATAGTTTGTCAAATGCAGAATATTGATCCAGTTGAACATAATTATAGTGTAGAATGAGCTCGTTATCCGTTAGTTTTACACTCAACCAACTCGAATATGCAGTCTTGATAAGCACACACAAATGAACATTGAATATACGCACAGTCCAAATGACTTGTATTGTCAGTGAATGCAGTTCCACCAAGCATTTTTGAAAGAATTGAGCTGTTGGTCTGATAGTTGATGATCGCTACGACTATTGGCAAAGAGTATGAGAATAGGAATAAACGAAAATGTGAAATTGTCAGCAATCACCACTTTGATGTTCTATTATGTCGGTAGATTGCTGACTAAACGAGAATCATTCATCGATCGTGCATCACAACAATAATCTCACTCGTTTTTCTTTTTGATTCAACAATCTCACTCATTTGGTCTTGTTCTGACACGATCTTGAGCATTCCGTCTTATAATCTAAACCAATCGTGCAATTTTGCAAACGGACAATCCATGATTTTGAAATGCTGCAACAGTATGTTTGATGCCATCAAAGTGTCTTGATATGATGAAAATCAGCCGTTAAAATATAAACATTCTGTAGTTTGTCCTTTTTGTCATGTGTAATGTTTGAAATGCTCGCGTGTTCAAAATAAACTTTTTATAATTAGCATGACCAACGATTAAATCTTATACAATATTAAGCAAAAATATCCAGTCTTATTAAAATCTCATTTAATTCACTAATAGCAAATTCAACATCAACATCAATGATTTCGACTCAGGGATCAAACATATCGTCCGATTCAAAGGTGGATGGTATAGCTGTAGTATAGCTAGAGTAGATGTTGGTATTCATCGGAACTCCATCTAAATCTTCATCGTCATCATCAACTGTTGATCCTTCTTTAGCTGATGAATTAAATCCCAAATGTGTTTGTAAATTCATAGGCTCCCCATCAAGATCATCCAGTGACTCTTCAACCGAATCATCATCGGCTTGAGCAGAATTTTGTTCGTTGGTGGATTTAACTGCATGGGCTCCGCCATCATGATGTACAAAATGATCCACGGTTTTGCTTGATAGTACAAAAGATGACACTGTAAAGCCATCTTGACCAAGAGCATCAGTGCTTTTTGATGGGATAGCGGGTGCATTAGCAGGCTTCACATCTGATATAGGTGCAAAGCGTGATTGAACAAACTTGGCTGCAACAGCATCCTCGTTTAAATTGTGTTCAAGTGCATTGTTGCCTTTTGTTTCGCCATCTACAGTTGTAGTTTCAGTAGCAAACCCATCTAGATTAAAATGTTTGGTTGGATCAGAAAATACTTGCCGTAGCTCTTCAGTGATTCCTGGAGTAAATATCATCCACGTCTCCCATGCAGCTAAGACGGTCATGATTGCTTTACGCAATTGCTCTGCCTTTAGTCGCGACTCGATAGATTTCCAAAGTGTACCAAAGTGGGAAAACACCTCTGGCAATCGTTTTTGTAGGTTGGACCTGTATCGCCACGCATTGGGAACGCTAGCACCACTATTGTGTAAAATATCACTCAACAAATACAATCTCCCTAGTTTTGTTGGAAAAATGGGTGTATTGTGCACAAGTAGCGACCGCATAATGATATCTAAAATCTCATCCGAGGCATCCGAGTGTTCAATACAAAACACCATGGAAACCGCAATACGACTTCGTTCAAGAGTGATATGGCGGAGTTGTTGCTCAAAATGAAACTTTTTGGCTCGAGTCAGAGGACCTTTTGGAAACACGGGGCTCGATGATTCTGAATCAGATTCATCAGAATCATCATCAATAGACTCATCAAAATCAAAATCAGGCTGAAAAGAAACACATTGAATGTTTTTAACCAACCATTATCGAAAAATCATACACCAGATAGTGAATACAAAGGATATCTGCACTACATACGGATTCGTCAAGAAACGGAGTCGATGGTGGAACCCACAACGGACCATGCTCAATCATAACAAACGGCTCTGTGCTCCACGAGTCCGTCGAGTCTCCTTGTAAAAGCGACACGAGCTTCCATTTGTAGTAAATATGCTCAGGACTCTAGTTTCCAACATATATTAGTGTGGACCAAATATTACACCAGACAATACCACCCCAGCATACCTTTGTATCTCGCAAAAACATAAACTCGGCGTCGTCTTTTGTTTTTGTCATGAGTTGCATCTCAAAATGAAATCCAAACATCAACACTCGTTCAATAGATCGATGAATTACCATAAGTAAATATGGATCTTTTGGAATAGTCACACGAACATCGTTGGACCGATCTCCGGCAAGTCGTTGTCTTGCTAAACAAGGTTTCCCAAAACATTCGATAATTAACATGGTATAATCAACACAAATATATGCATTCTATTGGACTAACCTGCCTCGGCATTTGCCTTTTGCTTTTTTCTTCGCTCAACCTCATATTCAGGCATAACTGCAGCCAAATAAGCCAGCATCAAATTAGTAAATGTTGTAAAAATGAATGAAATAAAGATAAAAACTTGCCATAGTATGGTTTATCAGGAACAGCAATTGGTTTTCCCCAATCGATATTCATGGTAACACCAAGTAACTGCTTCCCAGTCAACCCTTTGATAGCCGCCGCTGCATCTGCATGCTCCATAAAACATACAAATCCCCACTTTCGATCGCGCAGCAACTCTTCCAGATTCAAGGGCTTCATCACCTTGACACTAGCAATAGGCCCATAAATACCAAATTCAAGACACAAATCTTGCTCAGTTACAGCCTTGGCCATGTTCCCAACAAACACATTGGTCGTCTCCAAAGCCTTGTTTGGGGAGCTATCAACATGACGTGATCGTTTGCTAGTGTCAGCATTATCTTTTTTAAGTTCCTCAAGAAATGCATCCAAATTCCGGCGCTTTGGTGCACGAGCTGTTGCTGTTTTCTCGGTAGCATCTTCAGGATCTGGTGTTTGTAACAAGGCTGACATTCCAGTAGGAGTAGCCAAATGCGCCACGTATGCATTACTGAGCTGTTGCATTTTAGAATCCTTATTTGGTTCCGATATCTTGGATTTATCAGACTTCTTTTTACCATCTGGATCATCAGTAAAAGTCGAGGAACTTTGCACCCAATTCTTTTCAGAAAACGAAGGTTGATCAAACGAGGCAACAAACTCTTCGTATACTTTAGCAGCCTCTTCCTCTTCTCGCTACAAGATTTAAAAATATCAAAATACAAATCAGCACACCGGCAATCCAGTCTTGCTAGATGGCCCGAAACCAGACAATACCTTTTTCTTTGCTACTTCGGCCTCTTTTTGTTTTTGGTATGCCGACTTTTTTTGAATACCAACAGAGAATGTTTCCAGCTTCGCTTTAGAGAGCGTCTGGTGATTATTGAATATGTAAACATGATGTGAAAATAAGCCGTCTTGCTTGCATGCGAACTCACCTTGACTGGGCCAGGATGAGCCTGTTTGCTGCTCCAAGACACACTTGTGTTCTCTGACTGAGTTTTTTCTGCCTGGACTGCATTTCTGGTTCCTGACAAATGCTTTCCTTTGACTGGTAGTTTCTCTCTGCTCCTACTTCTACTCCGAGTATGGTCTGCATTCGATCCACTGCTATGATCCCTGCTCCTGCTTCTAGACCTACTTCCTCTGTTGTATCTGACTCCATCTTTTCGCTGGGTTTGCTCTCGATGGCGATCCAGATCCCTGTCCCGGTTAGTCATTGTCGGTGTTGAAATCTTGGGAAAACTACTTGAATTGGTTTGAAAAACCAACCAAAATCTTGATAAATCAACCTGTCATGTAATCAAACCTCGCTTGCTGATTATACATTCAGATAGTGAGTATTAGTGTATGTGTTTTTGAATTAAAAATACGCTGTTTTTGGTCAGATTGATCATGCCATCACACTAGTATATACCAAAGAGCATTCAGGCATGCAAACAAATGAGATTATATAACTGGAATTACTGGGCAGTGGATTTGTATTTTGTTGAGTTGCAGTCCATTAGACTAGCATGGGAATTGTTTGAGTATAATTACAAAATAAACTTGGCATTATTTAGTCGTAATTCATTGCAAACCATTTCTTGCCCTAATATTTTGACATGGCAGCCACCACATTGATCTCTGCTTTATCCCCATTGTCGGATTCAAAGGTATTTTATCATCTGTACATGTTTCTGATTATCAACATATGCGTATATTGATACTTATGGATGTCATCTTAAGCATGTACTGCACCTTTCTACTTGTCTACTACTACGCATGACTGTATACTTTTTATTTATCATGCTATCCATCATATACTAACGCGTCATACTGTTTAAATAAGCAGTCGATACTCGCATTTCGACCCAAATCTGCTACACAACCACCCAATGATATCTCTATAGACAAGATTCATCTTTCAAATGTAAAAAGCAAATATCAAATGCAAATCTTTTCTATGCGTATCCGACTTGTAGAACTATTCCAAGACTTTGATAAGCTGCGATCTGGATTGATGACAGTCTCTCAATTTCGTAGATGTTTGGCTGCTTCCTTGGATAAAGGTGTCGTGTCGCCTTTATCTAAAGAGGAAATTGACATTTTACAGCAAAGCTACATTGACCCAAAAACTAAAATGGTTCGATGGAGAGAGTTTGTTGATAGTATCGATACAGGTGAGAGCTAATGTTGGCTGATGAACATGTAAAGATTCATTGCTACAATGTATACATCAAATATTTGTAAAATTGTGGCATTTGGTCTATAGCAACATTTAATTTTTAAATGTTTGTTAATCACTAGTATTTGGCGCAAAACAACTTGAATATTGGCCTACATCCACAAATGAAAGCATTGTCAAGCCATTTCGACGACCTCTTAGCCCAAACTCTGAAGCCTCATTAGCAGAAATCATTAGTATACTCAAATCATATGTAAAGCATCACGGATCTGATGTAAAGTCATGGTTCAAAGACTTTGACAAGTATAATAATGGTACGTAAAATAATATTTAATATGATCATTTCAGATTGGCAGCCACCCATTTTTTAAATATATGATGCCAAACCCAGTTGGTTCGACTACTAATGTGTTTAATGTATTATACCCTAAAACAATCAAAAGGATATGTAACCTATAATCAGTTTCGACGTGGCATTCCACAAAATCTACTGAGTATGCAAGAAGAAGATTTGCTGCTTCTTCGCTATGGCGGTGTTGTCAGTGGAACGGTTAATTATTTCAAGATGAACACGGATGTAAACCGTAAAGGTAATTGATGGCACTATGTTGACTGTTTTTGACAAGCAAGCACATTACTAATGTATTGATTCTGCTTCAACAATCCAATCATATAGCTCCTCGTCCTATCGTTGATCAATCACAGCTTGGAGCAAAACTCCAGCCTCGCTCCAATTGGTATAATAAACATATTCCGGTTGGAACAGAAGAGCTTGTTTACGAGTCTAGTTTGCAGCCTCACAATTCCAATCGGCCTCGCATTGACTTGGTAGAGGAGAAAATTAAAAAATGTAAATATCTACTTTTGAATTACTGCACAATATCCAACTATAAAGCATTTTATTCATGCAATGTTGATATTCAATCTTTGATTCTACCACAGTTGTCTACAAAAATTGTATACGTCTTATTGAATTCTTTCGCGACTATGACCACCACAATTGTGGACTGGTGACAAAACAACAGGTGAATCTTGGCCCAGCTTAAGCATCTTTTGTCAGATTATGATTTATGAGATTAATATTTGGATTCAACTGTTATAAATAGTTTCAAGCGGGTGCCAACCTTGCATCACTTCCACTGAATGATGAAGAATATGCTGTAATTTATGCACAATATCAGGACTATACATGTCGGGTAAATTACCGACGCTTCTGCAAGTCCATTGATTCGGGTGGGTCTATACATTCATTTCACTTTAATGGCCAGTCATGTTTATAAATTCTCACTTTCCATTATTGGTGCATGATAGTATTTACAAAAAATCATTTGGAGCGTGATCCTTTATTTGAAGTCAAGCCAGTGTTTCGAGAGTGGCTGATGACGGTAAAAACGGTTTTAAAAATATTAAATTACACTAGTTGATAAAATGGTAATTGACTGTGTTTATGCAGGACTCGACTCAACTTGATCCTGCCGAAAAAGTACGGTGTGCTCAAATCATTGGCAGGTATCAGGAGATTATGAAACAGCGCCGCTTACTTCTTGCTCCATTCTTTAAAGATTTTGACAAAGCAAGTGCAACTAGTTTTAATTTTGGATATAGTCAAAATGTTGGCATGAGTGATGTCTGAATCTATAGAAACCGATTTCTAATACCCTAAAATTCTTTTTAGCATCTTGGCAATATGGGGCGTGTAACACGATCTCATTTTAGTCGAATTCTGTCCACATATAATCTCAGTATTTCAGATGATGATTTGCATATTCTGTTTAAAAAGTATGAAGATCGTGAACAAGGAAAAGTCAAGTACATGGAGTTTATTCGAGACATTGATCCAGAAAGTAAGATGTCTCAGTTTTATCCAACACTAATATTCACTATTTGATAAAATGATACTTTATTTACGTATTATTTTAAATACAATCAGCTTACACTACATATAGCAAAAAAACAAGTCTTGGTGATTCAAAACAAACTAGTCAAGTAGAAGAGTCGTCTGTTTCTTCCAGAGGTTCTCGTTTACGAGAAAATAATGTTGATCATATTCTTACTTGCATTCGTAACCATGTTGGGCAAAAGCGTATTCGTATTTCCGAGTTTTTTAAAGATTTTGATAAACTTCGCAGCTATTCAATTCGTCGAGAAGAGTTTATACGAGGTCTTGGATGCATTGGATTAAATCTGTCTGAATCTGACAGTGAATTGGTTGCAACAAAGTACATGGACCATCGCAAAAAGAATTATTGCAAATGGAAAGAGTTTGAACAGGATATTGATAAAGGTAATTTGATTTGTAATCAATCGATGGATGCAGTATATGTATATAAAATTTCAAGCAATTTTGGCATGTATCAGACTGGCATGCTAATCAGCACTTGATTTATTTCTGGGCATTTATGCTTTTGTTGAATATCAAATTGATCAATAGTGTTTGGGGAAACTCACCTTGAAAGCCGCCCGACTCATAATCCAGAGTCTGTAAATGAGCGCACATCACCATTTGTGCTTGCTAAATATCCGCTTGATTCAGAAGAAATGGAGCTGCTAAAAAAAACCATGAATAACATTTGTGAGCATCTACGCGTTCGTCAGTGCAGCGTCAAGCCATTCTTTCGTGATCTTGACAAGGTAAATTCAATCTGTTTGTACTAGAATCAAACTTGGAAACATCACACCTATGATATCAAGTTTTAAACTATTTTTCCTATATATAAATTTATTTGATTCATATAATATCCTAGGTGTGCACTGGAACAGGGCATGTGACAAAGTCTCAATTCCGTCAATGTCTTACATATATGAACTGTAATGTAACCGATGACGAATTTCAAGTACTTTGCAAACACTGGACAAAATCGAATAGTGGAGTTGAGCAGAGTGAAGTTGGAGCTGAAAAGCATACTAATCAAACAAAATTGGATTTTATTCAAGATGTTGGTCAAAGCATCAACTACGTTTTGTTTCTCGAGGAAATTGAGCGTGGCTTGAGTTCCAAGGATCAGTTAGATTTTGGAGAATCAAGATTAGCTGAACATAGTACAAAAGATGTTCAAAAACCGGCTTTATTAAAAGCGGGATTTAAAGCAAAGCCCCCAATCGATCCAGTGGTTGACGAGGCAGAGTTTGAAAAGCTCATGATGCGTATCAAGATAAAGGTAAGCAATTGAAAGCAAGCGGATTCTTTTGCTGAATTTGTCTATGCCAAGTTTTAATTGATGGCATCTTTGATGTGACATTACAGGCCAAGACGGAGCGTATTCGTGTGATTGATTTTATGGCAGACTTTGACCATTTAAAGCATGGAAAGATTACACGAAACGAGTTTAGACGCGCCATCAAAGTGCTGTATGCAGATTTAACAGAGGTAATATGCTTGCACAGGGTCGGCCATTCTTTATATAAAACAGTAACACTATCGGGTGTATGATTTAAACACTGACATTCACAATATGATGAATATTAGGCGGACTTACAAGCTCTTGAAACCCAATTCAAGCTTCCCCAAGATCCTAAATATGTCAACTATATCATGTTTTCTAATGCTATTGAATCGGTATTTACCAAAAAAGGGTTAGAAAAAAATCCAACCGAAAAAGTTGACATTTTCAATGTCTATTCAAATGGCTGGGAAGCTGATCCTTCTGTAAATGTGCTGTCTCCAGAAGATAATGTGATTTTACAGTCGGTGCTTGATCGACTAGCTAAAAAAGTTAACGAGAGACGAATTGATGCCTTGAGTTATATGGAGGATTATGATTTTGTCAAAGAAGGTGCGTTGTGTACTACTATATGGCTGCTTTCGAACAAGAATTGCGCTGAAATTTTGTTTTGCTTTCTATTTAATATATATTTGTATTATATAATAGGCACCATCACTACCAATCAATTTCGATCCGTACTCAATAGTTTTAATCTTGGAGTGACAGATAAAGAAATGAATGTGCTCACGCAGTTTTTGGCAACCAACAAAACCATGACAAGACTCAACTATCGTAAACTAGCACGATCATGATTATCATGTAACGTGGTATTAGAAGGATGACTGAGTAAATGGCAAGACAGTGGTCGATGAGCTGAACTTGTGGTAATTGTACCAAAAAAAGTTGATGGATAGCGACAATCAAAGTGAGGATAAAAAGGATAAATGAAAAGTTATCAACAATCATTTCCCCAATGTATATCATGTTTTTGAAACGATATTTACGTAAAGTTCATTCAACCACACTTTCGGGGGTTGCTTTCTTGGTGACGTTTACACATATCGATAGATTATTGAGTTGAATGATAGGATCATATACCACGGCGACAATCCGACTTGTTGACACGGTCAGTTTGCCGATCCTTTCGATTGAATATAGGACAACATCACTCATTCAGTCTTGTTCTGACGCGATCTTTGGCGCTCCATCTTTAGCCTACGCTAGCCTAGACCAATCGTGCAGTTTTACAAACCAAAAACTCTTGTTTTCAAAATGCTACAACAGCTGCTTGCTTGATGCTGTCCGAGTGTTTCAAACATGATGAAAGTGGCATGTCGAGATATAATAATAAAAATCCATACATTCTCATTCAGATTGTCGTTATCTGCAATGTGAACATAGATTGAACTAGCAAGTCCAACATAAAGAGTTGTGCTGGCCAAGTCTGGAATTATTCTGTAAAGTCTTTAATTTTGATTCAAGCCTTTTCTCCAATAATATAATACTTCGACCTCTGCTCAACCTGCCATTTCTGTATATAAACTAGTCCACTGGTCTTGGTTTATCCCATTGCTTATCACATTTTCTGGGTAATAAGTATATTGAATATCCAGGATAACCAAGTCTATTTCTAGTGAACATACCATTGATTACAGCCAGACACATGAGTAACTCGAAAAAGACGCCAGTTATTCCTTTAAACAAGCCGGATCTATGCATTACAGGACAGGTGCCGAGTAACCATAGTGCTCCTATTCTGAATGTGCAAACACAGGACTTTATCTCAAGCCATACTGGTTCTGAGCATGGTATTTCTGGCAGCCATGACTGTGTTGCATCTCTGGACGCCTTACCTAGGAACTCGCCTCTAGTTGGTCTTATCCGCTCTAGATCTGAAAGTGGAGTTAGTTCAACCAGAAAATGGCCGCATCCTCATGGCCCAAGACTTCTTGGAAAAGAGTATGTTCGTGGCAGTGGTAGCTTCTTGCGTCGGACAAGCAGCTTTGGTGGTGGTCCACCTGTTGTACGAACAAGACGGCCAGTGCCTGTAGCATCATTACCACTCATAGCTAATGTAGCATCAGCCCATGACACTGGGTACTTGCGGTGGATCATTCTATTCCTATCTTGCTTTCTACTTTTTGGAAACTTTTATGGTACGATTTTATGCCATTCATTGCCAAGTGTAGTGTTGAGTCTACAAGTTTAATAGTCTTGCTATGGCGTGTTAAACTGGCTACCAAACAACTGTCAAATTTATTGACTTGTTTTGTATATTCTGGAAATGTATCGGTAATAGCATATGACAATCCAGCCGCCTTGAATCGACTTTTGCAACAATTTCTTGGACACGATTACGATACTTGGCAGTATGAGCTCAATCTTTTGTACTCTGTCTATTCATTTCCCAACATGTTTCTTCCCTTTATTGGTGGTCAACTAGCCGATCGCTTTGATCCAAGAGTTGTTCTACTGGTCTTTTCTACAACTGTATGCGTTGGACAAACACTCTTTTCAATTGGCGTATCGACAAAATGTTTTGCGCTGATGGTATTCGGCAGGGTATTATTTGGTATTGGCGGTGAAAGCATCAGTGTGATTCAATCAACTATTACTACAAGCTATTTCAAGTGAGTTTACTCGTTTGAAAACGTGGTATTGCTTATTCGTGTAAATACACCTCGTGCTAATAATACTTTGGTCAAAATATATTGTTGATTTGTAGGAATAAAGAGCTGGCTATTGCACTGGGATTGAGTAAGTTGGTTTCTGCTTAAAAACATTAGAATTGATGTCATCCTTTCAAACTGTGATCTGATTTTATTTTTATTTTAGATTTGTGCATCTCCAGACTTGGTTCAGTAGTCAACTCGATTCTTTCGCCACGGATTGCATTGGCTACTGACGCAAGCGTTGCTGTTTGGATTGGAAGCGGCACATGCTATGTTTCACTACTTTGTGCAATAATTCTTTCAACTATGATTAGTGGTCATCCGACTCTAGCGAATATTCCTACCAATTCCTTGGATGAAACACTTTGCACCTTGGATGAACGCGCTCCATTGCTGGCTTGCGTTTCCACTCAAGAGGAGCCTGCTATTGAAAATACCGTTGATAGATATCATGCTGACTGTCATCTGGCAAGCTCAGATGCAACACTAAGTGGTCAACTACCTTTTCAACCTGAGCCTACCAAATCATTCATGCAGTTTAATTTAAAAGGCTTAAACCAGCTACCGCTGTCTTTTTGGATTCTCTGTATCATTTGCATTCTTCTTTATGGGACAGTTATCCCATTCAACAATATCGCATCTGATTTTTTCATGTCAAAATGGTATCCAAATGATCCCGAAAAGGCAGGCATTGTAATGAGGTAGGAGCTAAGACTAAAAACAACAAGACTATGCTTTGTATTATAATTGTCCGAATGTAATCAATCATGCAAACCTTTAACATGCATTTTACATTTGTGGTTGTATTTCACAATACTATTGATACTTTCAGTATTCCAGATTCCATGTCTGCCATATTAGTACCGATTTTAGGTTATTTTGTGGACCGATACGGAGGCAGAGTAATGATGTTGATGAGTTGCGCAGTGGTCATTGTTGGAGTTCACCTTACTCTTGGATTAAGCATGATCAATCCCATCTATCCAATGGTTTTTCTTGGATGTAGTTATTCGTTATATGGCGTTGCAATTTGGCCATCTGTCGCGACTGTGATTCAACATGAGGAGTGTAAACTGAAAGATCAAAATCCAGATGCTGAACCACCAAGACTACTAGGTGCTGCATTTGGTTTATCTACGTCTGCACTGAATGCTGCACTGACACTAGTTCCGCTTATTGCTGCCCAAATCCGTGTACAAGGTGGATCTTACTTGCCAGTGGAGATTTTTTTTGCTTCACTTGCTGCCATAGGAGTAATTTTTTGCCTAGTCCTGTATGTCGTGGACTCTAAAAACGATCGTGTTCTTCAACTTCCCGAGATGATGGCTAGTTCTACAAGTTTCGACTCTGAAATAGTTTATAATACAGTTTCTAGATGTGATAGCGATTGTAGCCAGAACTTGACTGAAGAAGATGCGCCATTTTCGGGATTTTCATATCAAGAGTGCTCCTCATCACAAGCATCTTTAGATTCAGCTGGACACTCTTACAATGCAACTCGAAGTGTTTTAAACAAATCTGCATGCGCCATTGATTCGATTTGTGTGTATCCATCTGATAAACACATCTTGCTAGATGTTGAGTCACAGTCTCAAGACAAGAGTAGTACAGTAGAGTCTGTACAGCTGCCGCCCCATTGCTCGTTTACTTCCTTGGGTGTCTCTTTATCACCAACTCCAGCAGTTTCTATACAGCCTTTGCTGGATACCGGGTCTTCAGAAATCATTACAGAGAAAAGTCCTAGTATATCAGTATGTCAATCTGATACTACATCAACCAGTGAATATCGCGAATCTTCCTCGTGGGCCATTGCACATACCAATAGGATATTGGCACCTAAACCATTGCTTGATGCATTATCTGTTTCAAATGACGAGTTGCTGTTGGACATTTCTTTACACCAGAAAACCAACTTGTCCCACACTCAAGATTCCTATAAACCATATTCAACTGAGCTTCAAGTTCATTCACATGCTGCTACAACCGAAGCAATGGCTCCCAGTCGAGTGGAAACTTGCTCCGTGAGTTCTATTTATCAATTTCCATGGGATAGTCAACAGTTTTTGATGAGCGCATCTCATACTTCTATTTCCGAGATTGATGCTCATCAGTCACCACGGCAGGCTTCGGTGCTGCTCCCAACAAATCAGACGGCAACTTTTTTAGCACCACTTCCACGCTCTCTATCGCAACTGGCTACTATTATTCCATCTGACAGCAGCCAAAGTTTTATAGGTGCATTCTTTATGAATTCCAACCTCGCGGTACCATTGCATAGGAAAGATCTGACAAATGACGAGTTTGTGTCGCTCAGTGGTACCAATTTGCGTGCATCTACGACATCTATTGGTTCTATGTTTCCAGTTCCATCGCCTTTTGCAGTACGACATCAGCCTTTTCAAGCACCATCGAATACTGCTATATCCGATATAGGGCTCGTACAAGGTTTTAAATCTAGTTCTTTGGCTCGTGTAAATGGAGATGGCAGCGATGAGCATACAGGGTCTGATGGTGCATCGGAGCAGTCAGATTTATCTATCGAGTAAACAATGCTCAATGTTGGACTTGAACAAGCATAATATTGGAAAATGCCGGGTCAGTTTAATATAATATTATATCTAGTTTTATTCATATAGTCTCCATGTATTTGTGACTGGCTAGATTCAATGGTTTTCTACCAGCACCGTGTGTTAGGATCACTAGCGTGCTCGTGTAAAATGAACCACTAAATAAGAGCATAATAAACAGTCAGTTTCATGAAATGATGGATGCCAGTTTACTGAGCAATCTTGTGTTTTTGGAACTCTTTGATTGGCTGATTTTCTTTTCATGATTGGCAGGAAACATTAGTTGCATTCCTGATATTGCGATAGTTGCTTTCTTGAACTAGATTGCAAACATATTTGTGATTTACAATACAAGTGCTTTATTTCATATGAATATGGCAATAAATGTATGCCTTTATTTCAAACTACTAATGGATATGCTGGTATATGATGCTTGACAGGCTAGGGTTTAGATCTACTTTTGCAGCCCAACAAATAACATCAATTCACTAAACCGTGTCAATACGTGGTATTAGCAATGCCATTTATACAACATATGCTTTGCAGAAGCAGCCAAACAAATCCGGCCACACAAAAGTATGGCGAATGAAATTTATGCAAAGCTACACGCTGTAATTTTTCCAGCTCTCCTAATTCATCATGGCCGAAAAAGATCTACATATGGTAACAGGAGATGGAATGGAAGAGATAAATGAAAAGTTGTCAGCAACTATTGCCCCAGTGTATATCATGTGTTTGGGGCGGTACTTGCATAAAATTCATTCGACCTGCTTTCGTGTGGTTGGGGTTGTTTTACAAACAGTGTAATGTTCGTCTGCTGATTTAAATGGCAGGATCACCCATTGTTCGTGTTTCCTGTGCCATGGCGATAGGCTGGCTTTTATTGACACAGCCAGTTTGTTAAACGACATGCATTATCATATGAAGCTCTTTCCAATTAAATATAGGGCAACATCCCTCATTTGGTTTAGCGGCAATTGCTTGTTGGGCTTGGCGCCGTCTTGCGCGGAAATTTCGGTGTTCCGTTCCACCTGGTTGTATGCCAACCTGAAACAATTGTACGGTTTTCGAGAATTCACGTTTTTGAAATGCTGTAACAATATGATGGATGCTATCAGAATGTCTTGAGAATGGCAAAGCTGGTTTGTTGGAATATAAATATTTTCGTTCTGTTTTCGCTCTTTTTCTCTTTTGCTCAGTTGGTTGTGCTCAAGATGCATTATGGCTACTACAACATGATACACTATTGAGGGTAGATCAAAAGTCATTGCACATGATTACAGGAGAAATATAAAGCCGAAACTTGAGTTTCTAATGTCTTGGTAATAGTATAAACAAGTCCAAGTGGCGGCATCAAGTCTCGATAATTTTATTTCGAAGCTGATATCAAAGGCGGTACTGTATTTGCATGCTACATCACCCAGTCTATCAACAATTACAAATTTGTAATGGTGCGCATCAGTTTTTTCATTGTAATGCTTTGTGTATCAAACATTGAATGACTGGGAGTACAGCCGAGGAAAAGTGCACTAAATAACAAGCTACTGAAAGCTTTTCGGCTGAATAGATTACAATTTAGGGTTTTTGAAAACTTTGGGTGCAACCAAGCCTTTGACAAAACATCCATATATGTTGGTAATGGTGTGCTCGAAATAAGCAAACGATCCTCCCTAAACCAACCCAAGACCACTATGCCGTTTTGAATTTGTAGGTTGGCACTGGTTTCAATCTAATGTGCTGAGTTGATTTTGCCCAAGTGAATCCCAATGGTTTAGTTTACAAATAAATCATGATTTGATTTAGAGAATAAGCGATGACAAGCCTTATTTGGTCAAACTGCACTCCATGCAGCTTTTTATTGATGGTGATAGTGACAAATAATCGATATGTTATTTTAAATATAAACCGTATTTTCAAATGAACAAAGTACAATTTATCCGCGTTGGCGTCAGCATGTTAGATTTTTCTCTGCTATAATATTCTTGTCGCTAGCTGTGACCACCAGGACCCAAGTCCGGTTTAGAAAGTATTTCTGCATACGCATTTGAACCATAGCTTATCAGTCTGTTTGAAGTGGCCGTTTTGAAAAGCAGTGTTTCTTGACACCTGGCACCGCTGCAACTGACATTGACCAAGCGGTTCTTTAAACTTGACTGTTGGCATTCAATGCAAAGCAGCAGCACGCTTTGTAAGTCGGGTAATTTTTTTTCCGCAAAAACACTTTGAAGCAACTCCGGACCGGCACAACCAACATTTGCCAACCCAAAATCCCTCTTTTCAGTGTCATAGACCGGTTATTACTCATTTATTAGCCGACAGACTTGCTAGATAAAAAGTACAAGATCAAGGTTTGTGGTCCTTTTTTGATTAAATTTTGATTTTTGCTGTTTATTAACCATATGCATAGATAGCGTTATTTTGATATCAATCTATTCCCAACTAGCGTCTATCATACTACTGGTAAGTCATGATCAAACTTGAACAAAAGCCTTGACTTGTACTTGAACTTTAGTCGGCTTGAAAACCTTGGTCCGCACTTTAACCAGACACGCATTCCTGCAGTAAATGAGCTTGAACAGCCTATCTACTGCAGGTCTCATTTAAATCATACGTCTATTGTCTACACTGCACTACCTTGCCTATAAAACAATGTGGTTTAGAGTGTCGACTGTTTTTCCAAACGCCATCATTTGATGTACTTGTCCTGTTATATTTTATGCAGCATTCGCTCATAAACTGTATCCCAGATTCATCCTGTCAAACCCAACTCTTTCTAATACAACCTTGAACCTCCTGCACCCGTCTTGATTGATTTCTGTTTTAGAACTACCTCTAGCGGGATTTTTACAGCGGTTTTTTTCACAAACAGCACTCGATTCTATTCGACCCCCACAAACAGTTGAACTTTCCAAACTCCATTCAATGGAGGTAAGCCTCCTATCTGCTAAACAGCCCATTATTTCATGGCTTGATGAATCTCTGATTTCAAATTAGCTGTAGCGCAAAGGACAATTAGACTGTTGATTTTGGGCATTTATATCTCTGGTCGTATTCATTGTAAACAAGAGTTTGCACTTTTCCAACCACTGCTTAGACTTGTATTTATCCTAAAGATAAACTGGTATTGCTTGGAGATTGCATCTTTCCAATTCACTTGGTCATGTATGGTGTCTGCTCATGACCTCTGTTCTTGCTTTACCAGTTGTCAGTACAGTTCATGTGGTTTGGCATTGAGTCCTGAATGTGCTACCAGTCACATCATGAGAGCAGTTTGGCTTGAATTTTAGATTCAGGATTCAGTCCTGTTACGGCTAGAATAATGCCAGATGTAATTGTGTGGGTGGACTATCTAGGCTGTCTAAGCGCATACATTAGTTGTTTGAATTGCAGTGTGCCTGTTTTTTGACATGTAGCGTTTACCAAACCTCGATGCTAATCTCCTTTACATGCATTGCAAAGTCCGAGATTACACCAATTACTATTATACCATTATCAAACAACTTGACTATGAGTTCTAACAAACTGATGTATTTTTGTTTATATTACAATATTTATTGTTTTAGCAATATAATCACATGAAAAACATTTCAAATGCATCAGAGGCTATACAGCCTTCTCGACAAACATTTACCACCCGCAAGCGTCAGACTCAATCATGCGACAGATGCAAAAGTAAGAAAAGACGGTGCAATGGTGAATATCCTTGCGGAAACTGTGTCAAAGCAAACACTGATTGTACGATGCTCATTGAGCAAAAGAAAAGAGGTCCTAAACGGATATCCGATGATTCCGCGGAGCTTTCCTACTCCGTAGGTAGAGCCAATGCCGAAAAGGCTAGAAACTCTGCACTGGACTACTCGTTATCGGACACAGTTTTATTATCTGGTAATGGCGCGATGGTCACTGCTGCAGGTGTTGATAGTTCATCTTTACAAAACCTGAAATCTACAAAGCGTGCTCGCCATTCCACTGATACAGACTATACATTGCCGATAAGAGCGTTGTCCGGATCATCTGAAAATCGAGAGGATCCTCTGTCACACATGGGACAACATCAGCCATCTCATCTCTATTCACAGCAACAATTTCAACTGCCTTTGCACTCTAACCAAGGATATACTTTACCAACTTCAAACCATCCAAGCTACAGACTTTCAAACCATCAATTTCATGCACTGACAGATAACCAGGTGTCTCGGGACATGAGTGGTGCATCTTTATCTGAAATAGGTGTGCCTAATGGAGCCGAGTAAGTTGAACACGACCAGTTATGTATTGGTTTGAGATTACCATTTGGAAAATAACGTTATACCTTTTTTTCAATTGTAGCTCTATTTCGGCAGCTATTCAGCCAAATCAACTGTCATTTAACCCTGCATCATTGAATTCAATAACCATGCCATCTGGAAATGGATTTCGGTCTCCATTACTCTCGTTGGATTCACATCCAACCGTACCGCCACTTCATAATTCACAATCACAGTTTCAACTATTACAGCTTCGTCAAAATCAACTACAACAACAAGAGTTGCAGAATCGCAACTTGCAAGGTGTGTCCCAATCACAATTATCTCACTTGTCACAATCTAATCTTCACACGCCAGCAAGTGTTTCTCAAGGCATGACCACGCAGCCTGTATTTGATATTCCTGCATCGACAAATCGAAATTTAGAGTCGGTTAGTTTGCTTTCAGGCGATTGTTCTTTCGGATTTTGAGAATCCTGTTGCAATGCGTTTCAAAGACTGGGTTCCTTCTAACCCTTATTGTACATATCTGATAGAACCTTTCACTAGACCCATCCCAGTTGCAATCCATCAGTATTCAAAACATGCTTGGCGGTAATTACCTCAAGTCTAGCACATTCAACTCTCAGGAGTACATTCCGAATAGCAATCCTGATTTCAATAATTCTAGTCAAATTCAGATTGATCCTGAAGTGTTGAATCTTTATGCCCAACTCAATCCAAAAATGTCTGTAGATCTCAATACACTTCTAGTATCGCCTTCAACAGATGGCAGTGTCCCAAGCGCTGATTTATCATTTAACATTGAATCACTACTTTACGGACCTGTGAATCTTACACTCGCCGAATTTCCCAATCTTCCATCCGAATTTTTTCTCCATCTTATATCAATGTTTTTCACCTACTATCATCCTACCTTTCCAATCATTCACGAAACACCTTTTTTTGAAAATCTTATTCCAATCAACAAACACCATCAAATGTTGTAAGTATTTGTGCTTTTGGTGAAATTTTGGATAAACAGCTGTTTATGAATGAATGTCGCTCGCAATACTATACTAATTCCTTGAATTATATTAGACTCAATGCTATATATGCCATTGGATGCCACTACTCGCAAAACTCGTTGTTATATCAGACACCGTTTTATTCTCCCCAGCGTGCTAGTGAGTACTTTATGGATCGTGCCTTTGCTGCAGTCCCTCCTCCAGAAAGCAAGCACTTTACTTCACCTGAATCGCTTGCCATATGCCAAGCAGCCATTTTGCTAACATCATGCGATTACTCTTTGAAGCGGTGTCGTACCTGGACAACGATTGGCATGGGTTGTCGTCTTGCAGAAAAGTATGAGCTGTATTACTCCAAAAGTCTTCCCGATTTTTTTTCGCTTTATAATGGCAGTCGCAAGACTTGTGTGCCAGTTAGTCTGCAGGAACGCAAGCGGGTTTGGTGGGTCACCTTGCTTGCAGACTTGTTTGTATCGCTATCTACCGGAATTCCGCTGCAGCTTGGCGAAGCCGAATATGTGGATACCATGCTAGATACTACAACTCTGATTGACCGTGTTTCGCCAAAATTGGCAAACGGGCAGAGTCCAATAGGTGATTGTAACGACAATGCGACTCAAAAGGTGGCCGATCCTGAAAAATGGAAACCTTTTTTTTCTGGATTTCCAAAAGATACTGTGTTTGGGCCAACCGATTTGACTTCTGATCGCTGGACTAAACAGTCTCTAGGATTTTTCCAAGTCAATCATTTATTTAGCAACCTGGACGAATCGATGCACATTATCCAACTATCATACATTGTTCGACGTATTGTTCGTTCCTTGCACGCTCCTGCATTGCCTAAATCTACAAAGCTAAACGGCCATACTGCACCTGCTCTTCAGAGTTTGTCCAACACAGGCGACGATATGCAGAGTTTACATACTAGTTTGCTTGTTTGGTACGAAGGCCTGCCACTTCATTTTCGACTATTTCATAGCCTTGAAGCCACTACTACTATAGATGTTCAAGGTCTGGCCAAATTCTGCTCCATCAAAGAGGGTCGGCGTGTATGCGGTATGATGGTAATGCTTAATCTTTTGCTTTTCTCGGCATTTGCTTTGCTTCATCAACGAAACGCAGAGTCTACAGCCATTTCATTTGATAACGCAGATGAAACTGACGAGCCTGTAGAAAAATATATTGGTTTACAGCCTGGCCAGCAGCTTTTTTCGATATCTACATCACAAATCAGTCACAAGAAATATCAAAGTCATCAGATTATTGCATTCATGTACAAAGCCCAGTGTCATCTCTTGAAATCTGTATACGGATCTGGGCTGTCCACATCGTCAACCACTACTCCTCCATCTGAAATAGTATGTTCCCCAATGATTGCAACACTCATGATGCCCATTGCCGTGGCTCTTATGTGCCAAAAGGGATATGCTAGACGGCTTGTCTTTCCTCTCACAGGCGTGTCCACGATTGATATGACTACTGAAACCGGAATGTTTTTAAGCGGAATTGATCCGCTGGATGCCGTGATTCTACCCGTTTTGAAAAGCATTTCACAAGTTTGGTCTGCTGCAACTGACCATGCGACTACTTTGCGAACCCTGTCTGAAAAGATTGTCAACCACGTGGCTACTATGCCTAAACACCAAAATGCAGTTTCTTCGGTACATCCTAAAACCGATTCGTGGTTTGAAGTTTTCCAAACAGGCATCTTCACACTCGGTCCCAGCCTCACAAATGAATTGAGTCGCACCAATGAACCAGCAACATCCAGTGCACCTGCAAATCCAAATCACGCTTCATTGAGTATAGCTGCTTCACCCAAAAATACTATGTTTAGACCAACCATGCTTTCTACTGACACACAAAAAAGCCACCAGTACTCACACGCTGCCAACTCTACAAACCAATACTCGAGTATACCAAAGCAACAGTCTGGCCCGCAGCAAGGAATTTTTGGAAGTATCGAATTTTCACAACAGAGGATTGATCCGGTTGTGGTGAGATTGTTGAATCAGTCAAATGCTTCAGCCCAACAGGGCTACGTGAACACACATTCTTCCTTTGTTACCCCTACTGGCCATTCATTTTCCTCTCTCAATATTCCTGGTGCTACCCATGCTGTCAATTACGCAAATATCGGCCAAAAAGAATATACACAAATGCCCATAAGCAACCAATTAATTGAAGACCGGCAAGGTGTTCAAAGATCATGGCATGACTTGAGATCGGAGTTTGAGGATGAGTTTTTATTATGAATAAACTTTAATTTTTAGTATTATTTGAGTTGATTCAGGATTGGAATTGATTACGCTAGCGACAATGGAGAGATTTTTCTGGAAATTGGCATGTATAGTTGCATTCCAGAAATGTGCAATCTTGTTTTCTTGGGCTAGAGTGTGGGATTAAAACAGATGAATTTGACACCATCAGGTCAAATTCAGTATTTGGATTACAATATACCAACCCAAAACTATAGTTTATATTATATGTTTGTGTATTGAATAAATAGTCAATCTTCAATAGGAAATACGGCAAACATTTAGCCATTGATTATTCCAAGCAAGACACAATCATTGCAAGTGTTTCTATTTTACCAATACAAGCCAGTCCTGCTCAAACAACAAACTCACCAACTACTATAAACATTTGATTTCAGTACATGGATATGAAACCGATCCTTAGTTTGAAAGAGGTACTTGGCAACTATGTTCCAGCATTGCTACTTGATGCCATCAGTCTTGATCAACATGGTGCATAAGTTGACTTGAATACTGATCACTGGTGTGATATTGATCCGACTAGTTTCTTACCAGGTCGCAAGTGCTCCAGTTATACAGGGACATTCTTAGAACAACTAAATGCAAGTATCATTGAACATGCTTGGCCATTGACTGCTTACTAAAGTCGGATTACAAGGCGATTATTGGATTGTGATTTCTATATAAATGCCATTCATGTCTCCCACTAGCTTAGTCTAACTTTTATTTATAATCACTGAACCTGACTCCAGATGTGAATGAAGCAGACAAACAATATATTCAGAGATGGGCTAGATCTGATTTTGAGCAGTACCGATCTGAAACCAGTCAGGTATTGTCTTGTCCAATTGAGCCATTCATCCTATGCGCTTGTATATCCGTTTACTTTTAAGCTATATGATGTATTTTAATTTGATCCGTCACAGCTGTTTGTATGCTAATCTTTTGATGATTATACAGGATAGAATCAGACTATTAATGAGCCAAGGAAAAGTTCAATTGCGCACACTAGAAAACAGTGTTACCCTTTCAAAACGAAGATATAACCAGCTTCCAAAAAAACCATTGTGATGTTGAATCAGCAGTTTAATGCAGGTATAACTGAAACTACGAAATTGTTTTTCGAGATTGCTTGGAGGTTGAGCATCAAAGACTTGCCAATACTACCATAAACTGGCACATCAATAAATATTTTAATCTCGAGAGTATTTATTACTCTTGACAATATCTAAGCTGATATATTTGATCATATTCATGTAAAATGAAACAAGATAGGTGAGCGAGTGTTTAAAGCAGTATTTGTATCAGTTTCAATCAATCCCACACCTGTTCAATATGTAACTCTCCTAGAAATCAAACGTTGCGTGACTGGCATGTATAGTTGCATTCCTGAAATGTGCAATCTTGTTTTCTTGGGCTAGATGTGGGATTAGAATACAAGTTCCATTTTGGGTGAATATGGCTGTAAATGGCCAAATATTTCAGACTGCTTGGCCATTTTACCCAAAATGCATTTGGAACCGAAAAATGTCGATGGATTTGGCTTGCACGAATTTTTAATGGATGTTCTTCATACCATAGTAACATCATGGGCAACCAACAGAGCGCATTGGCTGAGCTGGTGGCATCCACAAACTGTATGTTCATCCTGTTTGAATCTAACCCTTCTTACTGTATCTATCAAATGCATATTATTGATATTTCAGCATTATAATCTGTATTTGCTATCCTTTCTCCGACTGGCTAAGGATAAGGTATCTTGGCTATAATCGATTACCAATTGACCTATATTGTCTGACATTGTCCGAGATAATCAGTACATGCCATTCTCCTTTTTGAATGGATGTCTTGCCAAATTCACATTCGAATAGCATCGACCATTGAAAATACCCTTGCTGACCTTTCTATGCATTTTTGTTTTATCCATACCATTGACTTGTGTACCACATGGGACATTTCTGGCTCTATTGTGATTGATTTTCAAGTTTCAGAAGATGAGATCACTCGACTCTATAAGCGCTTTGTAAAACTCGACAAGGATGGGTCTGGATCCTTGGAGCGAGACGAGTTTCTCGCTATTCCTGCCATTGCAAGTAATCCTCTAGCCCAACGACTGCTAGCAGTATTTGATACCAACGGTTCTGGAGATGTGGATTTCAAAGAGTTTCTTACTGGATTGAGTGCATTTTCTGCCAAGGGGAAAAAGGAAGATAAACTCCATTGTAAGTGACTCGACTTTTTGGATCTGCAATGCATGCTGACTAGTATCATTCCAACTTTGAGAGCATGCATTTCTAACATGTTTGTAAAATTGTATGCATTCAGTTGCATTTAAAGTCTATGATATGGACCGAGATGGATTTATTTCCAATGGCGAGCTTTTTCTGGTGCTAAAAATGATGGTTGGAAACAATCTTAAAGATGCTCAGCTTCAGCAAATCGTTGACAAGACAATTATGGAAGCTGACATAGATATGGATGGAAAGGTTTCGTTTGATGAGTTTACAAAGATGGTGGAAAGTACAGACATTGCACGGCAAATGACTTTGGATCCAGAGCGTTTCTAGCATTTTATATATTTCAATCTCTGGGTGCGATTCAAGTAACACTTGCTACCCAGTCATTTTTCATTAGTTTTTTTGGCTTGGCTGCTTTTCTTGCTGATTGACACAACAGAATGTTTGCCGCCGTATTCATATAAAATGAACCACTAAATAAGAGTGCCAAAATACATAATAAACAGTCGGTCTTCAATAGGGAAACAACGAATATTCAGCCATTGTCTATTCCAAAGCAAGATGAATCTAGAGTTTTATTTTGCGTGAATACGATTGTAGATGCATTGCAAAACTCTTGCTGGATTGTAGAAACTAGACCACATTTATTTGACATCGTTCTATCCAAATCCTCACTGGCTGATCTGTTGTGGCCCATGCATTCCTATCAGTCAAAATGCCTTTTTGTATTCAAGATATGTATTGCACGCAGTACATCTTGCTATGTAAACCCACCTCAACCTCTAGTAAGCTGCCCGATTACAAAGGCCTGTCTGATCCCTTTGATGCTGCAGATCCATTCAACCTTGCTTATCAGCAATGTGTTTTGGATGTAGATCTGCAATTGGATATGAGGAAACCGCCAGAGGATACTATTATTTACAGGCGACAAGACCAACATTCGTTGGCTCTTGAATGAGCCCTCGGGAAGTTTCTTGATGGTTGTGTTGGTCTAGTGGGTTGTCTGTCTCTTTCTGCCTTTTGATTGTATTGAATCATTTTGCAAGGTATTTGCTACTGGATACATCAAGCTCACCAGTCAGGGTATGGATCGATCGAGTATTGGTTTCTATGGTTGGCTCTATTTTATTAATAGTCCATGTGGTTTGATGTCGTCTTGTCGAATCTTGCCTACGACTTTAGTAGTTTGCTTGACAGGGCGACAACTACTAGATGGGCTATATTGCGTAGTCCATCTACCTTCAAATGATGATACTGAGGATATGAGAGTTCAAGACGTTTTGCTGTTTAAAGTGATTTGATTGTCGTTGATATATAACTAGAACTGTTTGTCTCGAGTAGTTGCCCCCGTTTTACTTGACAGTAGAATGCTTGTGGCAGATTCTGAACTCAGTTTTAATATTATTGATACGGTTCAATTGATCGGCTTGTAAACTTGTACATTGCAGTCTGATTCTCGATGATTATCAAAACTTGATCTTATCTGATGAGGGATTGCCTGATCAATTTATAATTACGATTTCGTAAGAAACAGTCATCTTGGCATACTGCATTCAACACGGCTGTATTCATATAAAATGAACCACTAAATAAGAGTGACTGCATAATAAACAGTCAGTCCAATAGGAAAACAATAAATATTCAACCATTATTCATTCCAAAGGTGTTTTACGTGAATATGGCTGTAAAATAGATTGAATTCAATCTTGCAAGCAGGCTTTAATAAATATTCAAGCTTGTGACGCACTATGGCCTGGAGAAGAGTAGCAGCAGTACTGATAGCCACTCCAATTGTAGTAGGTGGTGGTGGGTTTCTATATTTACAATACAAAATGAGAAACTATCCAACTTCTGCTCGTAGACATCTTCGCCGAGCTCTGCTTGGTCATCACTATGGAGGATTGGAATATCTCCCTGGTCAAGAGTACGATGCAGGTGTGTTTAGAATATAACTAATTCCTGTATCGACATTCTGGATATGATCATGAGTGCAGATGGAATTGCAAGCCATTCCATTCTCATAGCTATACTATTAATACATCAGCAATTAGGGAAACACTCAATGCCGGACTTTCAATTACCAGTCCAGAAATCACAGGCATATATGAGCATCTAGCAGACTACTACAACAAAGTCGGTGATCTATCCCAGCAAAGAGCGGTTCTGTCCATTCTTTTTAAAATCGTATGCAAGCCTCCATCCGACCAGATTGAATCAGCAAACGAAAAAACAAGACGACTCTCGATTGCAATGAAAGCTGCTCAATGGGCGTCCGAGGCAGCCGAGTCTGCTGCAGATATGAAGGCAGCCAGAATATACTTGGAATGGATTGTTGAAAATTCACTGGATTTAAACTCGACAAGCTCTGACGAGTCTGGATTGCCATTGGATGTTCAGCAAAAGGTTGTATCTGCAGGGAGTCTCAAATTAGCTCCATGGGCTACACCCAGACAGATTGGAATGACATTGGAGCAACTTGGACATATTTACTCGAATCAAAACTTGATCGACTGGGCTGTTCCAGGTAAGACTACCACATATACCATGTTCTAATACCATGCACTGTGGTTTGGCAAGCTACAAGTTCAATCTAGTAATTCGTGTATTATTCTAGTATATCAGCGGGCACTGGAAATGCTTGATCAAGACAAAGAATTATCGCTTTTAGAACGCCAATGCCGATCAGCAATCTTGCACAACAACCTTGCAGAATGCATATCAAAATGGGATAGCAACAAAGAAGCGTTGACACAAGCTTTACAGCTTGCTACCATTTCCATGCAGATTCTTGAAAAAGTGGGGCCATTAGGTACATGTGGAGAATGCGATCCAATTACTTATTTTAACATGGGGGCGATTCTCGATAAGCTTGGACAAAGCCATGAAGCTGTTTCGTATTTCAAACAAGCCTTGGCAAGGTCTCAACATATTGGATTTTCACAGGGTGTAGAAAAGGCTCAACGTGCATTGAATAAACCAACATGATACGTCAAAATGATTTCATATTATTGGAATTGTAGCTGTGATCAATGCATTTGTCCAGTTTTTTGATATTGAAACCTAAAGTGATTAAAGTCCTAATCACTTTGACAAGTTTTTCAAATCCCTACATGTCCAAATAAATCGCCAACAATAGTCGATATAAGGGAAAATTGCTGCAATAAGTTCATTTGCGTTCAGCAAGTTTGCCAGCAAGTTGTGCACGCAAAGCATCTTGCTTTTTGACAGCCTCTAGGTCCTTGATGGATCGAAGATCATTGACAATATCCTTTGTTTTTCCAAAATATATCTGCAAAATGTTATCGCGCATCTTGAACTCCATGTCTTCCACCAAGCGGCCAATGTTGGCAATATGACCGATATATGTGTCAACTGGAAGCTCCTGCTCAGTCTAAAGGTAAAACGCGTTGTTGGGTGAGACACTTGAATCAGAGTGTACATTCAAATAGCTCAATATATAAATAGTGCAAGCTGTATTTACCAATCTGGTAATGCTTCCACTAAGATCAACAGCTGGTGTCTTTTCTGTTTTGGTAGAAATAATTTGCAGCATAACTGTTGATGTGATTCTGTATCTGGCAGCCTTTGCCTTTTCTGTGACTTCCAATACATGGATCGAGTCCCATGACCCAGACTCAGATCTGTCATCGATGGCTGTAAAAGTTTGATCAGTCAACAGTTGGAAAATCATACAAGCCGTATCGATTCTTTATGCCGCATCGTGCATTCCACAAACATCTACTCAACTCTTTTTGATAAGAACTACTCCCGCAAAACCATCCTCCAGATCCCAAAGATATACAGAAGATGCACCTCCACCAAAGTATCTACACAAGTAATACATTATTTTATAGCAGCATGGCATTACAGAAAGCTATGTGTACTTACAAGTCACGATAAGTATCGAATGCATCATTGGCAGCAGTTTCGAGTTTTTGGAGTTTGGCTGATGGTCGAATACCATCAGCATTTGGTGGCTGATACTCATTAGACCAAGGTGACCTGGAATGAAAAACAAAATAGGTTTAATCTAAATAAGCCTGCAAGTAAATTTGAGATTGTTTTTAATCTAATGGCTGAAAGCATGCCAAAGCACAATGACTTTCAAGTAACTTTGTAGGACCTGAGTCGCATATAGACAAAACTATTATAGCAAATTGAACATGACAATAGAACAAGTCCAAACCTATGAGAGTCGCCGTCTCTGTTATAGTCGCACAATAGGAAATCTTTGCCAGTACGAACACATTTTTCAACCTTGAGGGGTTGATCAACCGAAGTCAAGAGATCTTCAGTAAGGTCAGGCACGAGCTGAATGAGTTTGGCCAAGTTCTGAGTGGTTTTTGAAGGAGGTTGACGACGCATCAAGTCTAGAGCACAGTCGAGTTGGTCTGCCTACGGTTGTGTCAGGAGTTAGTCTGGGTGTAACAAGATACGAATGTGCTAGTGAATAGGGATGATTGCCATCATTAAACTGAACGCAGATGACAGAATATTCAGCCCAGTCAAGATGTATGGACTTAATACCAAACTAGTATGCAGTAGCTGCATCCAGACAATAAACTGACCCACCATAGTTCAAAGCTATTAGTAGTCCAGGGGTTTAGATATAAACTGAAAACAAAGCGGAAGGTGGTGCAAGAAAGCTATAAAAACGGCAAGGCGATATGCCAGGGGATAAGATTCTAAAGTCTGCATGCAAGTGATATATTCATGGCTCACTAAAACTCGCAATCAAATCCATTCATTCATTGATGGTCTATTGAATATACGATTACTATTCAGCTGGATATCAACTCTACCATTGCAATGCGACCTGGTTATAGGATTTAAAACTATTTATTTTGGCAGTGGTATCGTGCAGTGAATCACTGTTTCGACACGATCAAAATTACATTTTCAATATACAATTCAACTTTGAATGGCTGGCAGGTGTAAAATAAAATAAACTTATTGGCATGAATTAATGCTACCTTTGTAATTAGGAAACTGTTCAAGTGGGATGACAGTCGATTGGAGCAATGCGAGAATGGCTTTATAAAGTGGTGATGAAAAACAGTTAAAATTTACTACTGTAGTCATTGAAGAGTAGTGCTATTCGACTGGGGGTGCAGTAATGTCTGTTACTGGTGCTGGAAGCCAAAGTACTGCTGGTTCAGTAGGAACAGGTTCTATTGTCGGTGCTGGTTTTGCTTCTGGTGGTTTGATTCCCATGATCTGGTTATACTTTTGACGAACAACCGACGTCACGCCTGTTTGGTTTTCTGTTGTTTTGATGCTATTCCAACACTTGTCTAGCAATATGGTCATTGGAACCACCAAAAGCTCTCGAGTTGATCCGAGTACCTTGCCCAGGAGTCTTATACCCATTGCTATACCAATACAAAACTTTCCTCCCTTTGCACTTGCTTTTTTTGTGTTATTTGATTCATCCGTTGCCACCATTCCAAAAGCGCTAAGCTTTATATCTGTCTCCAAGTCCACTGAAATAGAGGTTTGTATAAGATCATAGGTAAAAACACTTGCTTTCAATGCCAATGCAGGAATTATACCAAGCTGAAGGCGTCCCTCCAAATTAGCACTGGTTGCACTGTTAATGTGGTAGACAGGGGTAAATCCAGTCAATTGTTTTTGTTCTTCAGTTGACGAAAATGCTTTGAAACCGGGAAGTTCAGCAGACATGTTGGTTCTGACGCTCATTTCACCAATAAAAGCAATTTCAGTACGCAGATTCACTTCAAACGATGGGCCGAGTTGGAAAATTCCTGGCATGTAGATAGGAGTCAATGGAATCTCAAAAATAGGGACTTCAGTAGGATCGGTGATGGCTGCAAGTTTAAGATCAAAGTTAAACACTGCGAATGCTTTAAGATGACCTTCCCAGGTGACCGAAAACTTGGGCGCCTGAAACAATTGACCCCATACGCGGAATTTAGCTGAAGAAGATCCCTTAATGCCACATGGCTTGCATCCCATGCCTATAGATCCAGTCGTCATTGGTATTGGTATCGTAATTGACTTGTTGATCATTAGATTGATTCCAAGAGGAATGGACATGGTGTGGTCAATTGGAATACCGCGTTTATTCAACATGTGTCCGTGTTTATTCTTGCGGAATATCAAATCGTCGCGTTCAGGCTTAGGACTCGATTGATCAAAGAAGTTGTAGGGCATACTTGTGGAATTGGAGGTATATGGTGAACTTGATATCATATCGTTGTCAAGTGATCTGGTATATATTTTGGATACTGGTTTGGTATTGGGGTCGTCCAATGTAACACTGGGATGAGCAACGATTTCAAAATCTCCCACCACGCCATTTGATTCTGGATCGACAGTTTCGAATATCAGCGTTTTGGTTCGTTTGTTGATTATCCAAGATTTTGTTAAACGCATGGTAAATTCGGCTTTGTTCTGTTTTCCACAGTTATGATGAGAGCCTATAATCAAAACAGTAGGCTCAACAGTCCATCTTCTTGCTGAATATAGTGATGCTAGAGTGAGAATGACAGTATCATCGCTACAAATAATTGATTGCATGCCAGGAACGTTGTCAAGATTTACAGATGGTACATTAGTAGTGATACGAAGACCAGCCATGATAGTCGAACCTTCGCCAAGAGCTGAGTCTACCCAATGTGCAATGCTTTCACTAGATGGATCGCCATCGTCAAAATATGGTAGCATTCTACCTAGTTTAGGAGTTCTCACTGGTGATTGCCTTCTTGTTGGTTGCTCTTCCGGAGTATTCGTGTCAATAATCCCATCGCCGTCGTCAACAATATTTAACCTGGGGTCTTGGGTTCTCGGCGTATTTCCTCCCGTGCCAAAGACAGTTGAAGCAAATAATGAAAGTGCTAGTGCAAGTAGTAGTTGCATGTTCTAATTTAAGATAGTGTTGTTGAGGAAACCAAAAGAACTTCGAATTGGTACATAAGTTTCTTAAGTTATACTATTTTTCAACTCGACTTTTTTTAATGGAAGGTGGCAACGAGATCGTACACCAAACGGCACCATTGTGGTGTGGCCACTTAGAGCCACTGTTGGTTTTTGCCACGGCAATTACAGCCATATTCACATAAATGGAATATCCAAAATAGGTACCAATACGAGTATCCAATTACATGGTAAACAGCCAGCTCATGGAATAATAATCTACACTAAATTCACCAAAAAAGTATTGTGTTTTCTAAACTCATGCAAATACAAATGTTTTATTGTGTGAATATGGCTGTAATCGGCGCGGCAAAGTCATCCGTCGATGCATGAATAGGTTACAAACATCATCAGTGGTTTACAGTATTTAGCAATCCAAGTCAGACACAGCCAGAGAATCAGTGTAATTCTGTATTTGTTGTATATTCAACACACACGGAGCTTATCCATGTTTGACAAACAAGTTCAAGTCTTGATTTAATTGTCAAGAATATCCAGTACCAAATGAATATTTAAAACCGAGTTGAAACACTAGTTGAATGTATTGAGTTGGACTGCAATAGCAGTGACCATAAAATATACGTCAAGTCAATTCACACAAAGGATTGTAAGATGGACAATACGGAATGAATCTGATCGGATTGATATGAAACTTGCTGTCAAAGACATGAGCAAGAAGAGCAATTGTTGGTTCATTCAACCAGCAAGTTTCAATATCACCGATTTCAGATAAAGAAAGCGAGTTTAGTGACCATTCTGACTGCAGCAAGAATCGAGCCTTGTTTTTGATAATTGATGTTTTGTCACTTTTTCCAACTTGATCTCTAGTTTCTGCTACAGGATTGGAACTGGAGTTATTACTGCTATTATCTGGTTACCATGGCTGAAAAAGCACACAAGGACCAGCAGTATCAAGTATGTTTGATACTCTTTAAAAGACTTGCATGGCCACTGATATGTGTTGGCTCAATCTATGGCATTGAATCACATTGGTTTCTTTTTGGTTTCATGCATTACTAACTTTTGCTATTGTGTACTGGCTTGGTTTTCTGTTTTATTTACATTTACTTTGATCTGCATCGTCTATTAGTATGCAGGTATGTAGTCGATATTCCTACTCAACTTTGATTGGAATTTCTATTGTCCGCCAAAAACTACTGGACAATTATAAATAAATTGTCTGCATTGGTTATTCTATCCAGTCTCAAAGACTCGGCTATATACTGTCATGTTCTATATCTGACTGTCCTGCTGCTTGTTGTTTGATTCTATAACATGACTGATCTGTCCAATACAACCATTCTTGAATCGTTATAGGTATATCCAACTTGGTATTACAGGCTGACAGGTCAAGCACTTCTCGTAGAGATCATGAGCCTACCGGCGAACCTGAAACACTTTGGGGAAAGATTGGCAAAGGTCAGTTTGGAGATCGTGCTGCCAGCACTATTGCTGAAACTAAAATCCGCCTGGATAAAAAACGTAAAATGGATGCTGAAAAAAGCAAATCTGCTGGACAATCTGGCACTAATGGTGAGCGACTGTCAAGAAAGAATCTTATCAGTGAAAAGGACAGGTAGGGTGTAAACATTTGTATTTGTCTTGTTCAAGAGACTTGGTTAATACTGTACTGTTGCAATCTTATTGATGATTGCTTAAACACTATGCTTTCAGTGCACTTCAAGTGTAGTTTTGATGTAAATCTTTTATCCATATCATCTTAATGGACAGTTTTTTAAAACAACAGCATTAATGGCTTGTTATATTTCATATTCTTATCATCATTACGACTAGTCTCGCAAAAGGATATGGCTATACTGGAATTCTTGCCGCTACTGAGGATTTCGATGGACAGACATACCGTCCTTGCACTAAAGAAACTCGCCAAACATTCGAGTTGATCTTGGCCTTTCTTTCAGGATTTCTTGGCGATATTCAGCAAGATGTGCTGCGAAGCGCCGCAGATGCAGTATTGGAAACACTCAAAAATGATCTATTGAAAGACTTTGACAAACTTAAAGAAATTGAAGCGCTTCTGTCTGCTACAATCCCAGAATCCCAGTTTTCTCAGTTGATTAATCTTGGAAAAAAGATCACTGATTATGGCAAAAGTTTTTCAAATGCAGAAGTCAATGACGATAATGCTCGTGAAATGGATATTGATGATGGACATGGTGTTGCTGTTGTTTTTGAAGAAAACGAGGACGAGGACGGTAGTGACGATGAATTTGTTGTCGAAGATGCTAATGCCGATGAAGATGATGCTGGCGATGAGACAGATTTGAATTCTCGTCTCAAGGCAACTGGCACTGTAGATCGTGATGACAATGCATCTGCCAATGGTGACGATTTGGATGATTTTACCACCATTGTGCGTTCAGGAACTACTGCAATGCATGCCAACTCCAGATCAAATGGTGTCAATACATCTGCAACAGCAAAACATACTTCTCAAGAAAAACTTGATCCTCATAAAGTTGATGCGTTTTGGTTACAACGTGCTATTGTTCAGCACTACAGCGATGCACTTACTGCTCAATCTAAAACTGCTGCTGCCATGGAAATTCTGTCATCCGATGCCAATGCCCGTGACATTGAAAATGATTTGATGGGCTTGTTTGACTATGAGAAATTCGATCTAGTTCGTACTCTCACTAGAAATCGTAATGTTATTGTATGGTGCACTCGCCTCGCAAAGGCAGACTTGGCCGAGGAAAAGGAGAATATCAAGCAAGAGATGCGTGATAAGGATCTCGAGTATATTTTGGATGAGTTGAACTCTGCACCTTCTCGCAAGACGGATGTAGGCGGGCTTGTGACTGCTGCTGATAAGCGCAACGAGGATAGGGCTTTTGCTGAAATGAATATAGACGACGATGAGCAAAATGCTAATGGCATGGATGATGTTCAAGTGAATCCCACACCTGCTTCTGCACCTCGTGCTACTGTCGATCTTGAAGCACTTGCGTTTCAGCAGGGTGGCCATTTAATGTCAAACAATCGCTGTAAATTACCGGAAGGATCTTTCAAACGCACAAAAAAAGGGTACGAGGAGGTACATGTTCCAGCACCACTAGCACAGCCAATGGGTCAGGATGAGCAACTGATCAAGATTGCTGATTTGCCAGAGTGGGTCAAACCTGCTTTTGGCACCAATGTATCTCTCAATCGTATCCAGAGTCGGATTTACCCTACCGCTTTTGAAAAGGACGAAAACTTTCTTTTATGTGCACCTACTGGTGCTGGTAAAACAAACTGTGCAATGCTGACTATTTTGCGTGAGATTGGCAAGTATCGTGACAAAACTACTGGCACAATCAGTTTGGACAGTTTCAAAATTGTATACGTTGCTCCAATGAAAGCGCTTGTTGCTGAAATGGTAGGAAACTTTGGCTCACGGCTCAAGAGCTACGGTGTCAATGTTGCCGAACTGACGGGTGATCGCCAACTTACAAAGCAGCAGATATCAGAAACTCAGATTATTGTTACTACACCAGAGAAATGGGATATTATCACTCGCAAAGCCACAGATAGATCGTATACCAATCTTGTGCGTCTCATTATCATTGATGAAATTCATTTGCTTCACGACGAGCGTGGTCCAGTTCTTGAGGCTATTGTTGCACGTACGTTGCGTCAAGTTCAACAGTCGCAAGATCCCGTCCGTTTGGTTGGTTTGAGCGCTACTCTGCCCAATTATGCTGATGTTGCCACATTTTTGCGTGTAGACCCTGCTAGCGGCGTATTTTTCTTTGATAACAGTTTTCGTCCATGTCCGTTGAAACAGCAGTATGTTGGAATCACAGAGAAAAAAGCCATTAAACGTCTTGCACTGATGAATGAGATTGCGTATGAAAAGGTGCTGGAAGCGGCCGAAAAGGATGATCAAGTTCTTATTTTTTGCCACTCACGTAAAGAAACTGCAAAAACTGCCAAGATCATTCGTGACATGGCGATTGCCAATGACACCATTGGCTCCATTTTAAAAGACGATCGTGCCCGGCGAGAGATTTTACAAAGTGAATCAGAAAACTGTGCAAACGAAGACCTAAAGGACGTACTCCCATATGGTTTTGCCATTCATCATGCTGGAATGACCCGTCTTGATCGTTCACTTGTAGAAGATTTGTTTCGTGATAAAAATGTGCGAATTCTGGTTTCTACTGCTACGCTGGCTTGGGGTGTCAATTTACCCGCACATACTGTTATTATCAAGGGCACGCAGGTGTATCGTCCTGACCTTGGCCGCTGGGCAGAACTCAGTCCACAAGACATGTTGCAAATGTTAGGTCGTGCAGGTCGACCTTCTTTTGATACGTTTGGAGAGGGTGTTATTATTACGACTCATACCGAGCTACAATACTATTTGTCTTTGCTTAACCAACAATTACCTATTGAGTCTCAGCTTGTATCAAGACTGCCAGATATTCTCAATGCTGAAATCGTCATGGGTAATGTTCGGAGTCGGCAGGATGCCGTTGACTGGCTTGGATACACATACCTTTATATTCGTATGCTTCGAAATGGAGGGATCTACGGTGTTACCTTGGAAGATGCTGAAAATGATCCATACTTGATTCAAAAACGTATTGATTTAATACACGCTGCGTCCATGATTCTAGACAAGTGTAATCTGATTAAATACGACAAAAAAACTGGTCGGTTCCAAAGCACTGAGCTTGGTCGGATTGCATCCTACTTTTATATTAGCCATTACTCTATGTCGACTTACAACCAACACCTCAAGCCATCCATGAGTTTGGTTGATTTGTTCCGTGTGTTTGCGCTTTCCAACGAGTTTAAGCTTATTCCTGTTCGGGAAGAAGAAAAGCTTGAAGTTGCCAAGATGATTGAACGCGTGCCAGTTCCAGTCAAGGAAAGTCTTGACGAGCCTACTGCCAAAATCAATGTGCTACTACAGTCTTACATTTCCCAACTTCGACTTGATGGATTTGCTTTAATGAGTGATATGGTTTATGTGACACAATCTGCTGGGCGTATTATGCGAGCAATTTTTGAAATATGTCTTCGTCGCGGCTGGGCAGCATTAGCCCGCAAGGCTTTAGATATATGCAAGATGGTCGATAAACGAATCTGGCTTTCTATGAGTCCACTTCGCCAGTTTCGTGGGTTTCCAATCGAGGCAATCAAGCGGCTCGAGCGCAAGGACTTTTCATGGGATCGCTATCATGATTTAACTCCTCAAGAACTTGCTGAGCTTGCTGGTATGCCCAAGGCAGGAAAGAGTATTCACAAGTATGTTCATCAGCTTCCTAAGCTAATCATGCAAGCTCATGTACAGCCCATTACTCGTTCCATGCTCAAGTTTGAACTCACGATAACTCCAGACTTTCAGTTTGACGAAAAAACACATGGTGCAGCCGAGTCCTTTTGGATTTTGGTTGAGGATGTCGACGCTGAGCAAATTTTATATCATGATGTATTTGTGCTCAAGCAGCGATATTCTGAGGAAGATCACATTGTTTCATTTACTGTCCCCTTGTTTGAGCCGCTCCCTCCCAACTATTTTGTGAGCATCATCAGTGATAGATGGTTGCACCATGAGACTCGCCTTCCCGTTTCCTTTAAGCATTTGATTCTTCCAGAAAAAAACCCATTACACACCGAGCTAATGGATCTTCAGCCACTTCCTGTATCGGCATTAAAAAACAAAGCATATGAAGCCATCTATGCAAACATTGACACATTCAACCCCACTCAGACACAGGTTTTCAACTCTTTATATCAATCTGACGACAATGTTTTCGTCGGTGCTCCTGCAGGTTCTGGAAAAACGGTATGTGCTGAATTTGCACTTTTGCGCTTATGGGCAAAGAGTCCCAAAGCGCGATGTATCTATATTGGGTCTTTTGAAGAAGTCATTGATAACAAGCTTGCAGAGTGGCGAACCAAGTTTAGCGGACTGCTGAATGGCAAAAACATTGTTTCGTTGACAGGAGAAACTGCAGCAGATCTTAAACTTCTTGAAACTGGAGATGTCATTTTTTCTACACCACAAAAGTGGGATATGCTATCACGACGATGGAAACAACGTAAAAATGTTCAAACTGTTGGACTATTTATTGTTGATGATATTCATCTCATTGGTAGTGATATTGGCCCAGCTATCGAGGTGATTGTTTCACGTATGCGGTATGTAAGTGTTCAAACAGAAAACAAAATTCGAATTGTTGCTCTGGGAGCCTCGCTTTCCAATGCGTTGGATTTAGGAGAGTGGATGGGTGCTTCTGCACATACAATTTTCAACTTTCATCCGTCCGTGCGACCTGTACCACTTGAAATACACATTCAAGGGTACAACATTCCGCATTTTCCATCCTTGATGCTGGCTATGACTAAGCCAACATACCTTGCCATTTCATCTCTAGCAGAAACCAAGCCAGCAATTATATTTGTGCCCAGTCGTAAGCAAAGTCGCATGACTGCTGTAGAGCTATTGACGCTTTGTCTTGCAGATGGCGATCGGAAGAAATTTTTGCATTGTTCAGATGAGGATATCCAACCTTATTTGCAACGCATAAACGATCCAGCGCTTGTTCAAACGATCGAGTATGGTGTTGCATTTTACCATGAGGCACTTGGAAAAAGCGACAAGGCAATTGTAGAATCACTGTTTGATCTTGGTGCCATTCAAGTTGTTGTTGCTAGCCGTGACACCTGCTGGAGTTTGCGTTTACAAAGTCGCCTTGTAGTCATTATGGGCACTCAATACTTTGAGGGAAAAGAACATCGATATGTTGATTATCCCATCACGGACGTGCTTCAAATGATGGGCCGAGCATCGCGACCTCTTGCTGACGAGGTTGGGTTATGCGTTCTCATGTGTCAGAATGTCAAGAAGGAGTTTTACAAAAAGTTTTTGCATGAAGCACTTCCAGTCGAGTCTCATTTAGATTATTTTTTGCATGACCATTTCAATGCTGAGATTGTGACTAAAACTATCGAAAGCAAGCAAGATGCTGTTGATTATCTCACTTGGACTTTTCTCTATCGCCGCATGGCACTTAATCCCAACTACTATAATTTGCAAGGCACCACACATCGGCACTTGTCCGATCATCTTTCCGAGCTTGTTGAAAGCACCTTGGAAGAGCTTGCAAACTCCAAGTGCATCACAGTCGATGATGATGAAGTGGCTCCACTTAATCTTGGCATGATTGCTGCCTATTATTATATCAATTATGTCACTATTGAAGCATTTTCATTATCACTCAAACCAAAAACTAAGCTGCGTGGCATTCTTGAAATTGTTTCTGCATCTGCAGAGTTTGAGAATGTTCCTATTCGCCATCATGAGGATTCTATTTTAAAGCGTATCTACGACCGCTTGCCAGTCAAGGCAGAAACACCTAATTTTTTGGATCCTCACTTCAAAACCAATATTTTGCTTCAAGCTCATTTTTCGCGCTTGCAGTTGCCTCCTGATCTCGAATCTGATCAAAAGTTTATTCTTGAGCGTATTGTGCGTTTGATCCAAGCATGTATTGATGTAATTTCTTCAAACGGATGGCTTACTCCAGCTTTATCGGCTATGGAGCTTTCACAAATGTCGATTCAGGCGCTGTGGGAGCGTGACTCGCCTCTTCAACAGATTCCCCACGTTGATGCTGCAGCATTGAAGCGACTGGCTGCCGCCAGTGTTGAGCAAGTATTTGATGTTATGGAGATGGAAGATGAAGACCGCAACACTGCCCTACAAGTTACAAATCGCCAAATGGGCGACATTGCTCGCTTTGTCAACCGGTACCCTAATATAGATGTTCAGTTTCAAGTTGATGCATCCAAGGCATCTCAAGGTGATTCTGTTTCTGTTCGCGTTATTCTTGAGCGTGAAACTGATGAGGATGATGACGAAGGTGCGGGTGATGTTGGACCTGTGATTGCACCATTTTATCCACAAAAGAAGGATGAAGGGTGGTGGGTTGTTGTTGGCGATGCCACCGATCGTACCCTGTTGGCTATCAAACGGACCACTTTGCAAAAACGAGCACAGGTCAAGTTGGACTTTACTGTACCAGAAACGGCATTAGGAAACATGACGCTCAAGATTTATGTCATGTGTGATGCCTACATGGGTGTGGATCAAGAGTTTGATTTTAGTTTGGATGTTACAGAAGCCGAAGATGAGGAAGAGAAAGAAAATAGTAGTGGTGATGATAAGATGGAAGAGTGATTTTTGTCGATGAATGTTGCTTTTAGTCATTTCAATGAGTGTTTATGTTTTGGCCAATGAATTGATGACTTTTTTAGTCCAGCTTGTTTTACAGCTGTATTCACGTAAAATGGAGCATTTGTATTATCTTGCAACGATGATTTCTACTTGCTTTGGAATAAACAGTGACTACATATTAATGGTGCTTTCCTACTAGAAATTGGCATTTTGAATTCAATCAATACATCACTACCATATGATACTCGTAAGCTATCATTTTGAACTGGAGTTGTTTTTGATATAATTATACGCTGCATTCACCTGATTCATGTATTACAATCCAGTAGTGGGGTATGTTGTTGGTCAAATGCATCGGTTGTATTTTAAAATATCAGATACGCTTGCCATCTAGTTCAAGAAAACAACGATTGCATGTCGCAGGAATGCAACGGTTGTTCTCATGTTAATTATCAGAGCAATTACAGTAAACTAAAAAGTTCAGGGAAATGTTGTCCAGTAGATTGACAACAAGGTTGTAACATGGACATGTATGGACTCGCGCAGGTTTAATTGTGGGAATAAATGCTCAATCTATTGCGATATTGCAAGTTATTCGGTTGACAGGAAATACACATCACAAGTTAATAAACTTGACTACTCTGATTGAATCCAAGTCGCTTACTATCAAAATACTATGTTTTATAGTATTTGTCAGCGATTAAAATACTACATTGAATCCCCAAAAAAAATCAAAACTCGAATCATCATTTTCTACCCATCTTCACTTTGATATTATCATGCGACACTCGGCTACGACAAGAGCGTTCCAATATCTAGGCAGACAAAGCCGACAATCTTCGTCGAGCTATAGACTAAACATTTGTACGCCAGTATCACCCAGACATATCCATTCTTCAATGACATTAGATGCCACAGCTTTTCGCCCGAGTATGACATATCTATCCACATCGACCGCATTTGTATCAAACTGTTTACCTCGATCTACATTTGCAGAACTTGCTAATATAACCAAAGGCTCTTTTCCATTGATTGTTGATCAGCCCGTATACAATCATTCGCTGCAACAGCTGTTGAGTCATCAAGTGAGTTTTGATTCAACTTGAGCAGCATGATATGACTCAAGACATGATACTGTATGTTTAAAATCTAACCTTGTTTACATTGATTTACTTTGCATAATCCATGATGATGTGTGGCTAGGCACAATTGGACGTCGTAGATCTAGCGACTTTGCTAAGTGGACCTTCAAGAGGTGAAGCTATCCGGATCATGTTTGGCTGCTCAGTCAATGATGATATCTAGCAGGCATATTTATATCTTAAATGCCAAGTGTCATATCACTAAACGAATCGGTTAAGCATTCACTTTAGATCATCCTCCCGTATTTTACAGCTGTATTCACGTAAAATGGAGCATTTGTATTATCTTGCAACGATGATTTCTACTTGCTTTGGAATAAACAGTGACTACATATTAATTGTGCTTTCCTACTAGAAATTGGCATTTTGAATTCAATCAATACATCACTACCATATGATACTCGTAAGCTATCATTTTGAACTGGAGTTGTTTTTGATATAATTATACGCTGCATTCACCTGATTCATGTATTACAATCCAGTAGTGGGGTATGTTGTTGGTCAAATGCATCGGTTGTATTTTAAAATATCAGATACGCTTGCCATCTAGTTCAAGAAAACAACGATTGCATGTCGCAGGAATGCAACAGTTGTTCTCATGTTAATTATCAGAGCAATTACAGTAAACTAAAAAGTTCAGGGAAATGTTGTCCAGTAGATTGACAACCATAATGCCATGAAACTGGCTGCTTACTACACTGACGCTCCTATGGTGTTACATTTTGTGTGAATAGGGTTGTAAGAGCGCAAAATCAATTGTGGTTTGAAATCTTGAACAAATTTTGATAAACTAAATATTTATTGAAAGTATTGCAAAAACATTTAAACATCATCAAAGATATACGGAAAAATAAGATGCTTATTTATCTTGATAGAATTTTTTGGAATCAGATCAGCCAAAACAATTTTATCATATTTACTAGTGGACCAACGTGCTTAGGAGATGATCTAGTTCTTTGTGGTAGATGATGATTTCTCAGTAGTGGTTGTAGTAGTGGTAGATGATGATTTCTCAGTAGTGGTTGTAGTAGTGGTGGTGGATGGTTTCACAGTAGTAGTTGTAGTAGTGGTGGTGGATGGTTTCACGGTGGTTGTTGTAGTGGTGGATGGTTTCACGGTGGTTGTAGTAGTGGTAGATGATGATTTCTCAGTAGTGGTTGTAGTAGTGGTGGTGGATGGTTTCTCAGTAGTAGTTGTAGTAGTGGTGGTGGATGGTTTCACGGTGGTTGTTGTAGTGGTGGATGGTTTCTCAGTAGTAGTGGTTTTAGTGGTGGTGGATGGGCTTTCGGTAATGGCTGCTGTAACAGTAGCAGTAGATGAAACAGCCAAAGTTTGGGTCAAGCTACTTGGACGCGTCTCACTACTAGCGATTGTACTGCTGGATCCGGATACCGACACAGATGAAGTAGCGGTTGCTAAAGGAGTTTGCGAAGTCACAAACACAGAAGAAGTTCCGCTAACCATTGTGATCGTATAGGTAAATATTTCCTCAGTACAGGTCACTTCACTTGGGTCAGTAATAGTTGCGGTAAAAGACTTTACTTCAGTAGTGGTTGTTGTAGTGGTGGCGGATGGTTTAACAGTAGTGGTTGTTGTAGTGATGGCGGATGGTTTCTTGGTAGTGGTTACCGGTTTTCTCTTGACAACGGTTGCTGATCTTTTCCTGGAAACGATTACCGGTTTTTTCTTGATGGTGGTGGATGGTTTCTTAGTAGTGGTTGTTGTAGTGGTGGTGGATGGGCTTTCGGTAATGGTTGCTGTAACAGTAGCAGTAGATGAAACAGCCAAAGTTTGGGTCAAGCTACTTGGACGCGTCTCACTACTAGCGATTGTACTGCTGGATCCGGATACCGACACAGATGAAGTAGCGGTTGCTAAAGGAGTTTGCGAAGTCACAAACACAGAAGATGTTCCGCTAACCATTGTGATCGTATAGGTAAATATTTCCTCAGTACAGGTCACTTCACTTGGGTCTGTAATAGTTGCGGTAGGGGTAGAAACTTGTGGAGCTGGAATACTAGGAACCGGTTTGGGTGGTGGTTGAGGATATTCCATTGGTTTCTGAGGTACTTGTGTAACTGGAACACTAGGAACCGGCTTGGGTGGTGGTTGAGGATATTCCATTGGTTTCTGAGGTACTTGAGGTACTTGTGTAACTGGAACACTAGGAACCGGTTTGGGTGGTGGTTGGGGATATTCCATTGGTTTCTGAGGTACTTGTGGTACTTGAGGTACTTGTGTAACTGGAACACTAGGAACCGGTTTGGGTGGTGGTTGAGGATATTCCATTGGTTTCTGAGGTACTTGTGGTACTTGAGGTACTTGTGTAACTGGAACACTAGGAACCGGTTTGGGTGGTGGTTGAGGATATTCCATTGGTTTCTGAGGTACTTGTGGTACTTGAGGTACTTGTGTAACTGGAACACTAGGAACCGGTTTGGGTGGTGGTTGAGGATATTCCATTGGTTTCTGAGGTACTTGTGGTACTTGTGGAACTGGAACACTAGGAACCGGTTTGGGTGGTGGTTGGGGATATTCCATTGGTTTCTGAGGTACTTGTGGTACTTGAGGTACTTGTGTAACTGGAACACTAGGAACCGGTTTGGGTGGTGGTTGAGGATATTCCATTGGTTTCTGAGGTACTTGTGGTACTTGTGGAACTGTAATACTAGGAACCGGTTTGGGTGGTGGTTGAGGATTTTCTGGAGAAGCCGGGACATTTGGAACCGGAATACTAGGAATCGGTTCGCAAGGAGTTGGCTCAGACGGGGTACTAGGAACTTGTGTAACTGGAACACTAGGAACCGGTTTGGGTGGTGGTTGGGGATATTCCATTGGTTTCTGAGGTACTTGAGGTACTTGTGGAACTGTAATACTAGGAACCGGTTTGGGTGGTGGCTGGGGATTTTCTGGAGAAGCCGGGACATTTGGAACCGGAATACTAGGAATCGGTTCGCAAGGAGTTGGCTCAGACGGGGTACTAGGAACTTGTGGAACTGGAATACTAGGAACCGGTTTGGGTGGTGGTTGAGGGTATTCCATTGGTTTCTGAGGTACATTCGGGGTAGTGGTTGGAAGTGGAGTTTGGCCAGGAATAAACACTGGGCGAGTTGTAGTTCCCTGCTTTGGAACGTTCGGAACTTGAGGAGCGTTCGGAACTTGAGGAACGTTCGGAACTTGAGGAGTAGGGGGTTGTGGTGGAGCCGGCTCGCAAGGAACTTCTGGAGCTTGCGGAACTTGCGGAATTTCTGGAACTGGAATACTAGGAGTTGGTTTGGGTGGTGGTTGAGGATTTTCCGGGGGTGCTGGAACATATGGTGGTAGTTCTGGAACTGGAATACTAGGAGTTGGTTTGGGTGGTGGTTGAGGATTTTCCGGGGGTGCTGGAACATATGGTGGTAGTTCTGGAACTGGAATACTAGGAGTTGGTGGGGGAGTCGGTTCGCAAGGAATTTCTGGAACTTGTGGGACTTCTGGAACTTGCGGAACTTGCGGAATTTCTGGAACTGGAATGCTAGGAGTTGGTTTGGGTGGTGGTTGAGGATTTTCCGGGGGTGCTGGAACATATGGTGGTAATTCTGGAACTGGAATACTAGGAGTTGGTTTGGGTGGTGGTTGAGGATTTTCCGGGGGTGCCGGAACATATGGTGGTAGTTCTGGAACTGGAATACTAGGAGTTGGTTTGGGTGGTGGTTGAGGATTTTCCGGGGGTGCTGGAACATATGGTGGTAGTTCTGGAACTGGAATACTAGGAGTTGGTGGGGGAGTCGGTGGAATAGTAGTTATCTTGCAGGGTTTGCGAACCATAATGCGACGACACTTTAGTCTCTTCTTACCACGGATCAACGGGTTAGGGTTTGACGTAGTTTCGTATGTCCCGGCAGCAGGTACTGTTTCTTGGGGAGTATTATTACTAGGTGGAGGAGCGGTTGCCTGTGGCTGAGGAGACTGTCCAGCTGGTAAGGGAGCGGTTGCTTGTGGCTGAGGAGACTGCCCGGCTGATGGTGGCGCGTTTCCACTTTGTTGTTGAGAAGGTAGTCCGGCAGTGTTGGTGGAAGCCGGAACACCCGATAAAGGAGGTTCGCTCGATTGGGTAGGCAAAGTGCTACTTGAGCTTGTAGATACAGATTCGCTCGTTGAAATTGCAAATGTTTTGGTTTGGCCATAAACATCAGGAAGAATAATTGGAACCTTGCTTGATAGTTCAGAAACCAATGAGAAAAGTGGAGAAGGATTCTTGCTTGGACCAGTGGGTAACGCATAAGATAAAACTGAAGTTGTTTTGGATGAACTTGTAGTAGTAAGTGTCAAGGTCGTAGTGGCTACTGCTTGATTTTTACTAAACACATCACCGTATCCCATTGGAGCGGGAGCGGCATTGGTATGTGTTATAGCAAGTGCCGTGAGTGTAAATACTTTAATGGCACTAGAAAAAAGAGTGAAATGACAAGTCATCTTGGAAAAGCTATAGATCTTTAGAAGAGTCAGTTAGATATGATCCCTATTGCAGCGATTGAATAGTTTAAAAAGGCACGAGATGATGGCAATACCTTTAGAGATACAGGTGTAAATATATAGTATATATAAACAAGCTTGGATATGCTACTAGTACAAAGCTGGAGAAATGAACAATGATTGGAAGTATTTGTAAAGTTTGCTGTAGGTTATGTAAAATCTTAACCAAAACGCATATACTACCGATTCGAGCCTTTTGTAAAAGTGGAAGGAAAGTAGAAAAGATATCCTTTTGAATGGTTCAAGTATTTGTAGATGTACGGCTCACTGGGCTGGCTATTGGAAACGCTTTGATACGAAACGTTTTGTGTAAAGATTGGGGCTTTGTTTTGTAGATGAAGTCAAGCTTAATGGATGATGAGGTAGTCGGGCCAATCAGTCTGGTGGCACCATACAATACTGTTTGTTTATTGTTGTCAGCGAGCTTTCATGGCTCCATTTTTACATGCAGTAAAAGATTGTGCTGCTGACAATCACCTATTGTTTGATGGACATGGAAGGATGCAGTATTAAAGATACTGATATTCCTTGTGACCATGAACGTCTCGAGTATGGATTTGTATCGCGATACGCGTGTAGACGGTGATTGGCTTGCTAGACAAATCAATCAGCTGCAAATCAATGTTGCATTCTCCTATTGTTTCAGTACTCTAATGTCTAGCCATGTTAAACGGCCACTTTACATATCCAATACATATTTTGATGTCATTACCAAATGCTTTATTCTTACTTTGTCTTGATAATGCAACAGTTGTTTGAATACTTGTCTAAAGTTTTACGCCAAGTGCCACTTTAATAGAAATGTTATCATTGCTTGCAATCGGCCGTGAAGTAGATTGTCTGTTTAGCCTATTGTTTGTCCACACCAGGACTTGGAAAATTTGGATTCAATCTTTGCTATATCGCTTTTCGTGGCAGTCACATACTTATGTTAATCATACTACATGCCGCATATCATATGCAAATTTATCAACTCAGAGCCACTTGAACCCAATTTATTCTATGGTGCCAATTCTTCACGCCACATATACTTTCCATTGGCTGTATGGATGAAACACATTTGATATGCCACCATCTAATTCTCTGAAAAATTCTGACATGCATTCATGGCATAAACTATTTCTCAAACAATTCTTCGAGTTTGCGTTTTTCTATATATTTGCCAATTATCACCATTTCTGCACAAAAAGTTTGGAGTTGTATTATTCGTACTTGTACTCAATATCTGCCAGCTGGCGACTCGTTGAAATTTGGCCCTTTGCATTATACAGTGTCTTGTAAATCATTCATTTTATATATCTATTTTAAAGACAGTTTTATACTGTATCAACCCCTTTTTAAATATCCAATCAGACGTGGGCTTATATTTATACTTCCACAATGCATATATTCACTGTGATCCTTACTGTAATTGCAACCATTGCAGCAATTGTTCAAGCTGCACCAGCTACAACGTGTTCCACTCCAAAAGTACGCCAAGAATGGCGCAAGTTGACACAGGCTCAGCACTCTGCCTTTTTAAGCGCAATCGACAAGCTCAAAAACCGCCCAGCCTCATCTCCGGTTTCTAATAGCCTGAGTGGCATGGCCCAGTGGAACTACGATCAATTTGTAAAAACTCACTGGGACAGCCAGGCCATTGGACACGGTTTGGTATGTTGTTCGTATTTAGGATTTAGGATTTATGGTAGTCTCAGGTCAGTACTAACCGAGTTTGTTTTCAATGCGCTAGCCCGTATTCTTGCCATGGCATCGGCTTTTTATTGCAGGATTTGAGCTGGCTTTGCAAAGTATTGACCCTTCAGTCAACCTTCCATTTTGGGACTGGTCTTTAGATTCGCAGAATCCAGGTGCATCCGATTTGTTTTCCTCGAAAAACTTTGGTGGAAATGGTCAAGGCAATGATCATTGTGTCAAGGATGGTGTTACCAAAAACTGGAAAGTGACATACCCAGATGCTTCTCAACGCCCAATGGCACCTTGTCTTACCCGATGCTTCAACTTTACGACTCTGTACCCTCCAGAAGCGGTTACATTTGTTATTGACCAGTCTAAAACTTACGACGAGTTCCGATCCAATCTAGAATCTGGTCCCCATGGGTCCGTGCACAACCAGGTTGGAGGGACTTGTGGAGATATGGGTGGCATGTACTCTACCAACGATCCCATTTTTTTCCTCCATCACGCAATGGTTGACCGAATCTGGTCTATATGGCAACTCAAGTGCAATGGTGCTCAAATCAATACATTTAGCGAAGACCCCAGTGTTGTCATGGCACCATTTGATCTCAGTCCCAGCGCAGTCATGTCTACTACTGCGGGGAGCCCCCTTTGCTACAACTATGGATCCAGTGCTAGTGATTTGCCTATGCAGCTTGCGTGCCCGAATGGAGCTTCTACAGGTAAAATGATTTGGCTGTTCCGATGACTATTTCTTGAAGTTTTGGAACAAAACCGACAATTTGGGTTGCTTGTTTCTATGTAGTTTGCCTTTGAATTTTAGCAAATACTAGAGTACACCTAAATCTAACGTAATCCATGTTTTGACCCATTGTTGATTCCATAGCATTTCCTTCGAGTACTGGCTCAGTTCCTACAGGGGGTTCTAGTTCACAATCGAATTCACACTCCACTGCTAGTGCAAGTCCAGCTACGCCCAGCACCAGTACTAATGGACAACAGCCAGTTGTGTTACCATCAACCAAGGAACCCAAAGCAGGCATCCTGGATCAAGATCCTCGAGCCAATAGCACCACAGGCTTATCCACTGAAGGTAAAATTGACGTGAACCTAGCAGGTAATTGGCTAGCCAACCTTTTGTTTGAACTCGTGCCCAATGCCAAACACAATCTGTTGCATGTTGAAACCGCATCGAGTAATACTAGCGAGTCAAGCTCAACCTTTGCTCTGTCCAGCACATCGACTCAGTCTGCCACGTCTACTATTGAACCTGTCCTTGACCGTCGCAGTAACTTTGATGAGCTTCAACCACTCTCATTTGAGATCCTAAAGCGATCAGCAAATGACTCGCAAGACACTTACACGCCCAATTCCAACAATGGAATCCAAGCACCCAATGCCAACGATTTCGAGGACATGGAAAACCTTCGATATCCTCCACATGTTCCAGACAGATGGCTTTTAATGAACAATTTGGATCTTGAAAACGCACGAGCATTTGAGAAATTGGTTCAAAAGATCATCGATGCATGCAACAACAAGCACGGATACACTTCACCAGCAGCACTCAGGTTCTTCAACACTTACAATATTCTTGGAAGGTTTATTATTAGTGTACATATTGAGATTGATTCGAGCAGTGGATGAATGTTTGGTAGCAATTGAAGTAGGAAAATAAACAGTTGAATATTGAGCCAGAAGGCAGTAGTTGTTGAGTAGTTGAGACCAAGCAGAAGACCAATAATCACATAAGAGCGTCTGGTTGGATCAGACAGAGGTTTAACCATCTTAAAGCAACACATGGCATCTAACCTCACAGACTCTGAAGTTCAGAACACTCTGCAGAAACGAACGAGTGCCTTTTCGTTGTTCAGGTCTCGATGGAGCAAGTCAGCAGCCACCACTTCAAACACTACATCAGATGTTGCTCTGTCTGGCTCTGACCATCTGCAGAAACCTTTGTCTGACACTCGTTTAGGGTTGGAAAACAGTCCGTCTGTAGTCATGCCTCGGCTGTCTGCTTCCAACCAAGACTCTTTGCATGCTCTTGATTCTTCTTTGGACCATTCTTGCATCAACTCTTTGAATGATTCTTCCAGCAACACTACTGTTCCTGCTGCTGCTATTCTGATCCCTCCACGGTATGCTTGTATCTAACATCCTTATAATAATACATCATCTGTCGTACTGCTCTAAATCTGCTTGTAATCCATTTAGATCTTCATCCATGTTGGCTCTCTCTGAATCTTGTATACCCAATTCCGTGATTACTCTTGCCAAAAATGATCCTTCTTCTAAAGACTGTATTGCTAAATCTCCATCAAGACTTGCTGGTTTCTTTCAATCCAACAATGCATTACATGAATCACTCAATCCAAACAGACCTCACGGCTATGCAAGCTCATCATCAACATCTCCTTCTGAATTGTCACCTACAAAAAGAAAGAGTGCCATGAAAGTCGGTGTGCCCATTGTCAAACGAAAATCTTCAACAGGTAGGTTTCTACTGTATTGATTATCATTCTTGTTAATGCATTCCATGACTTGCATCATTTTTGATACCAGTTCATCTCAACTCTTTTTATTCAAAAGGCTCATTGGAACCTTGTATTGCAATTTCAACTCAATCTTCTCAAGGCAACGTCGTCATCTCGCGATCACTTCCGGCATCCTCGTTTCAGCATCATGCATACAATTCACATAATGATACTCTAAAAACAGATACATATGAGTCTACCCCTAAATCACCACCAAATCTCTTGTCCAAATCAAACATCTCTTTATCACTGCCTTTTGGTCGTAGATCAATTAGCTACTCATCTCATACATCAAACCCTGATATCGCTCATCATGACCGCATTGCATACCCAACATTTCAGCAGAAAGACTCGCATCATCATTTTTCTTTACAACAGAACAAGTCCAAATCATCTAAACAGCCTTCATCCATTGTCTTGCCTATTTATAACTCCTTATCACGACGTCCCATGTCATCAGACTCACGTGTCTTGTCATTCCATGATACTGAACCAGTGTCGGTGCCACGGAAATCAGATTCTCGTCGAATGTCAAACCCTCCTTTTACTGAGCCTGTCAAGGAAACTTTTCAAATGGTACGTGATTACGATTCACAAACTGGAAACAAGATGATCAATCACTACATGGTGTTTGGAGAGCTTGGACGTGGATGTCATGGAAAGGTCAAGCTGTGTTTAGATACTATAACGGGTGAAAAATGGGCTATTAAAATCGTGGAAAAAACTGCCAAACGGCGATTTCAAAGCAAATTGTCTGCTGCTGCTCGTGCTGCCGCTGAAGGTGGCCTTAATCCACCCAATCCTCATCTTGAACGCATCAAACGAGAAATCGCTATACTAAAAAAGTGTGCTCATCCACATGTCGTGCGTTTGCGCGAGGTCATTGACGATCCACACTCTGACAAAATTTATCTTGGTAAGTTTTATAGTCTGCCGCACTAATTCTTAGTATTTATATTGAAATCATTGTCATGCAAGTGATTTGTTAATCGTCTTGAGCTGTCAAATTAAACTACATGCTATCTAATAGTGCTCGAATACTTGGAGGGTGGAGATATTGCATGGAGCAACAACGCAGAGCATCCAAAGCCTATACAATCTGTAGACGAAGCTAGACGAATTTTTCGTGATGTAGTTTGTGGCGTGCAATATTTGCACTATCAAGGAATTGTGCATCGTGATATTAAGCCTGCAAATTTGCTGTGGACTGCAGATCATAGAGTCAAAATATCCGACTTTGGTGTTTCAGTTTTTGTTGGTCAAAAGCGAAGCCGTAATGCTGTGTTATCCAGGCAGACATCTGCTGGTATTCACGGCAAGGTGAAAGATGTACGTATCAGTACACAACATATACGGGATAAATCACGGCGTTCTATTAGTTTTTCTCGATTTCAAGACGAGGATAATACTCTAGATCACCTTCCGTCAGGGGTAATGAGTGATGGAGGTGTTTATTCAGATGATGCTATAGATGCAGTCAACGAAGATGACGATACCCTTGAAGCAGACGAGCTAGAATTAGCCAAAACCGCTGGATCGCCAGCATTTTTTGCTCCTGAACTTTGTGGTATGCGAGATGATGATTTTATTACTACTGGGTTTAATTCGCCCAATTGCTCCCCTATTTTAATTGCCTCGTCTAAGAAACCATCCGAATACGATACCAGCGACACATTCAAAGACTCCAATTCTTTTAGTCCACATACTTCTGCCTCCACTGCACCATCTTCACTCTCCACAAGCTTACCACAGGGCTTACTTTCATATAGACGTCCACCCCATCACTTTTCACCTGAAAATCAGTCCACTTTTAACGAATATCCACTTCCATCAACTCCATTGTCCAGTTCCTGCATGCAAAACGCAAAGTCTACTTTAGACCCTGACTTGACTTCTGGCATTCACAGTTCAAATCTACACAATGGATCATTTTTCACAAACGTACATTCTCGCCTTAGCCAATCCAATATAGATGAGCAGTATGCTAGTTTAAACTCGGGTGTACGTTCTGAACTGAAATCTGATACAAACATACAGCTAGTCCCATCATTGAAAACGTCTTTTAGCTCATCTCTTTCAAAGCATGCGCACAGCAATACTAATAACAGTATAACCTCGGATACCTTTGCAGCTGGAAAAAGAAGTACCAATTTTTTTCATGAAAAATCGCTGCATCGCTCATCACCTGGATTCAACGAAGATGCAAATGATCCTAGCTGTTTACATTCTACTCCTTTGGAAGATGTTGGCGAATCTATTCCCGGCTCTGATAACAGCTTAACAGGTTTATCCAATGTAAAGACACACGCTGGACATTCTTCAAACTTTAATGAGCCAATTTCTGCAAAAAATGGCGGTTCGACTGTGCAATTTGATCTACGAGAGGCTATAGAGATACCATCGACCACTTGTTCACAATTACCAGCGAATGATTCTGGTGATAAATTGATACCCATACAACTACCCGAGATAGTGTCACCTCATATAGAAATAGGATCAGATGTGCATTCTCGAAAGCTTTCTTTGGCAGTGGATCAAACGCCAATTTCTACACCCATTCGTAATCAAGAACTTTACAATACTCCATCAACTGCAATGAACAACGCCAATACTTTGACTGGAAAAAAAGTTGAGGCATCAGACACAGCGATAGTTTCTCAACAAAAACTACCATTGCTTGGTGCACCTATTGATATATGGGCTATGGGTATCACTCTGTTTTGTTTTGTATTTGGTAAAGTTCCGTTCATGGCGGAAACTGAGTATAGTCTATTTAATGTTATTGTCAAAGATCCACTTGTGATTCCGGATGAGCCTCATATAACTGATGATCTACGTAATCTATTCCATCGATTGCTTGAGAAAGAACCCACACTACGTGCAACACTGGATGAAGTACGATTTCATCCCTGGTTGACGGAAGATATGTCGGCAGAAGATCGTAAGCAGTGGCTACACGAAACAGATCCTGCTTTCCAATACGCTGAACGATTATTTGCATCTGAAGAAGATGTTAGCCATGCAGTGACTATGATGGACAAGATACGCAATCGTATCAGAAAGATTTCAAATTCGTTTCACAATCTTGCTGCTGGATTGAATTTTCGAAGACGGACAGTCAGTATGTCTAGTGTTGTTGATGCCGACTCGCCTGTTCAAACAAATTCTCCAGCAAACAGTTCTTCTCGTAAAGGAAAAGGACATTCGCAATATGATGCAGATAAGCAGCCGCACTCTGCCAATGAAATTCCGCAGCCTGTATTACCATTGCCACTTTCGCCATCACAATCGAAAGATGTTCAACTAAAAATTGGTAAATCGTCTAGTTTTGGGGATGCTGCATCCAGGCGACGATCGCTTCTTTCTTCAGCAATATTACCCTCATTGTTTCCCACTACTCAGACTTTTCAGGAGCAATCAAGCCACGCAGTTTGCTCAAAATCCCACCAGGAACAGGGTTTCTCCTACTCACAACCCTCTATTGCACAACCACTCAAACCGACCATAATCTCAGCACGATGTTCTGTAGATTCACCACAACCCATCATTACCTCGACTATCACCAGCTCAGGAGTCATGCCATCTACCTCGTCCAGACAGTCTTCCGACTTGCCAGCATGGGTTCGTTGGGGTGATGCAGAAGTAGCTTCTAAATTTCCTCAACGCACATCGACACACTCCAACTCTCATAAGGCTTGGGAATCTTTGGGTTCTTTTACACAGAGTTCACCTGCAAGTCCTGTTTACCCTATTCGTACATCACTGATGCCAACAGAAGCCTTTGTAGCGCCAGCATCTCCTTTAAGGACCACATTTATTCCAGACACTTTAGAGAATGCATCTCCGCAACTTCGGCAAGCGCTTTTTCAGTTTTCTGGATCTCCTGGATCCTATGACAGTCCATACAGCCCTACCTCCAACATGGGTTATGATACAGATCTCGGAGGATATTTTAATACACAGTTGAATTTAAACGACTATGACCATGACAACGATTTCGGTATTGGAAAAGACGACGAAGAGGATAATGAAGCAACGATAGAAGCCGAGCGCCAGCGTGTGCTTGCTTGGTCGCAATCTTTTAATGGCGATGTCAGTGATGAAGATGCATAAAAATAAGCTTTTGGTTAGTTGTTTACTACCATCAAATATATATAGCAATCTTGACAGCTAGTTTTACCTGTCTAGTATAAACAAACTTGTATTTTAAATACATCACGACTGGTGACAATGGACATGAGAATGCAGAGATAATAAAAATGAGAAGTTGTCAACAACCATCAATGTGTCAAATAATGATTCATCTAGTGAAACAATGTTTTTTTGTCTGTTGCTCTACATCTATCAAGTGCATTTTTTGCCAAAATGCTGTCAGCCTTATGGTATCGAGTTGTTTAGTTTCAAAGTGCGCTTTGGTGATGCTGTTTTGTAAATGTCGGTAAATTGCTGATTTGAATGGCATGGACATACATCGTTTCATGTACCACAGCGGCAATTTGACTTGTTGACACGGTCAGTTTGCTGAGCGACTTGCTTTCATCAATTCGATATGGAACAACATCACTCATTTGGTCTAGCGGCGACTGTTTGCTGAACTTGATGTTGGTCTTGTTCTGACGCGAGCCTCAGCATTCCATCTAAAGTATGTCACTAAAGTGTTCCATTTCCCGTAAATACGATTATTACAACCGACAGTATATTCTTTTAATCTCCACGGTGACATAACATTGGAAATCTCTAGTATAAAATATCAGCTGCCATACTTTTCAAAGCATCATTTTATTTTAATATCGAGTTATGTCGTTGTCCACCTAAGCACTTCAATATCATATTTCACAAGAGATATCACAGCTGCCACATACTTTATTTTATATCAAACTGTTTTTGAAAGGCATTCAGACTCGTGAATCGTAGAATACATATCACACTACTCATCACCACTTGCCAAAATGGGCAACTACAATACAAGACTTCCCCAACAAGCAATATCGGCACACTTTATCCCCCTCAAACTCCTTGGGAAAGGCAATTTTGCAAAAGTGTATCTTGTCAAACACAAACAAGATCAAACCCTCTATGCTCTTAAATTATCCCCAAAAGCCAAAATGCGCAAGGAAAACAAGCTATTGCATATCATTAACGAACGCAATATCCTTGAAGGACTGCATCATACATGCATAACTGAGTTGTGCTACTCGTTTCAAGACAATTTGGGATTGTTTATGATTTTAGAATTTGCTGATTCAGGGGATTTGCGATCGCATATGAAGGCGCATTTATGGAGTGAGGTAAATACCTTTGTTATTTTTGTGGGGTCAAGGGTTGTATTTAGATTTTGATGGAGATTGTGCTGATTATTTGCATGCCATTCCATTGTGATTAAACTATTGTGACTAACATATTTGACGTGATATCTTGACTCAATCGATTCAATTGGGCATATCTGTCTGATGTTAACCCTGCAATTAGAACGATGCCATGTTTGTAATCTCGGAAATTGCTTGTGGGCTAACATATCTTCACAAAAAAAAGATTGTACATCGAGACATCAAACCTGAAGTAAGCCTATATTAATGATTTGGACCATTTCAAACAAATAATGTCAAGCTTTGCTGATATGATTGTGCTTCTTATCAACGAGTATAGAATATACTGATGGATAGTTTGGGACACGTGTTTATTTCTGACTTTAATGTTGCAATTCGGCAGCAATCTGGGCTACCAATCCGATCTGTAGCAGGAACAGAACCATGTAAGCATGTCGTCATCTCAGTCTACCTTTGACTAGTGTATAGTTTTGGGCAATAGCTATATATACGATTAAATCAAACTGACATTTATCCACCGCAAATTCACGAGTTATTAGATATGGCGCCGGAAATACTCAACCATATCGGGTATCATGCGGCAGTAGACTGGTGGTCACTGGGCGTTGTACTATTTGAAATTATACATTCTGAACGTCCCTTTCGAACGCGCAACAGACGAGAGTTTATCAAAAAAGGAGCATTTACATTTCCGTACCACATTCCAGCCATTTCCAGTGCATGTAAAGATGCCATTAGCCGATTTCTGGCATTTGAGCCAACCCAGCGTATGGGATTTGAAAAAATAGGACTGGAAATGCTTTACTCGCATCCGTTTTTTGTCGATATACCATGGAAAGATGTTGGGAATAAAAAGTATGCTCCACCCTACCGGCCATCTATGGATGACCCGCATTTCATGCATTCTTCACCCACAGTGGAAGGTGTCGATGAAGATTTTGAACGGCTGATTCTAAATGCCAATGCTTTACCCCACATAGCAGGTGATATGAACCTTGAGTTTGATCAAGATGTAATTTCAGATTTTTTTTATTACAACAGATCGATAGACAAAGGAAGACCACTGCCTACTTTACCTGCATCCACACCATCCAAACTTGAGCAATCCAATCCATCGAAAAAGCAGTTGACTGAAGAAATGATGGGAAACAATGGTCCAGATTACTTTAATAGTTTCCATGGAACCACCAATGCCACCAATACTGGAAATTGTAGTCGAAGACCCTCGCGAGCTTCGATTTTAGGTCGTCGCACAAGTGTTAGCGTGCCAAGTGATTGTCATACGCCCATCATGACACCTAAATCCAGACCCAGTATACTCTCAAATACCAGTAGCAAATGCCGACCATCTGATTCATTTAGCATCCTACCCAAGCTTTTCAAAGGTTTAGGCGCGCGCTGTACATCTAAAAACCTGTCCGAGGGGATTCACTCTGATGTTCATAGCGCAGGTAGCTGTTCAGATACCAGTCGACAACCATCAAATATACTCATAGATACAGATTTGTTGCATGTTACACACGAAATGGAAAGTTTCGAGTTGAATGGCAGATCGATATCAAACCCATTGGTTCCTTTACAACAGCCACTGCTTCAATCCATGACCAATGCAAAAGGATTTACTTCTCGGCGTCGCCATTCTATTTCGTCACCTGCATTTGGTGGTCGTGCTGCAAGCGACAAATTAGAATCGGATCAGCTGGGTGGATTACAAAACAAGAGTCCCGATTTGACTTCGATTATGACCACAGCAATGCTAGCTCGCAAATATGTATGTGTACCAAATAATGGTGAGCGGCGAAGTAGCGATGCAGGATCGTGCCCACGGAGTTTGGGAATCGATGCTTTGCGTGGAACTAACCAACAGCCATCTGGTGGGCAACCCATTTTTCTTAATGTTCCCGTAGCGTCTGGGCGTCGGAGATCATCAGGTCAAGTACAGCTCGAAGCTGTGTTGGAAACAGGTGGTGGATACCATGCTGTTTAGACCGATTGTATTTGCCAGATATTGTAGCAGTCTGTTTGAATGCATTATCTGTATCAGAATTAGATCTTGATTGGGTATTGGAAATGAACTAGTGATACAAAACACGTTTTAGTTTAATTTGCAGAAACTTTAGCTTTTGCAAGTAAATTGGTCAATATCAGCATCAGCTTGGTGATCAACGAGTCAAATACTTTCAAGTTTTGAAACTATAATGGTCAAATGCAGTTTTATTAATGCAACTGTCAGTTTATTATAACGTTTTGGTATAAAATCAATCCCGTTTAACGAGTAATCTCGAAAACATCGACAGCTTCCTCGACCTCGTTAGGATCGCCTGATTTGGAAGGCATCATCTTTTTGACAATGACATACTTGACACGATTTGCAAATTCACTGTCGACATCAACGCACTTGTCATCATTTTCATTGCAGTAGCTATCGTCACCAATGCTAGTTACACTAGATGAAGCGGCCTGGTTTGACGGGCTTGGGGTTGCATTTGAGATACCGTTGCTAACTTGGGGGACTGGGTTTGAAAGCGTGGTGCCGCAAAGTAAAAGTGCTACCAAGCCTAAGGTGCGAGCAGATGTAAGCATGACTGAGATCAAAAGGTCGAGATAAGAGCTAAATGGGTTGGACTACTGAGTATTCAGAGTTTGAAAAGAACACTAGGGATATATTAGTGAGTAGTAACGACATGACATTAATCTTGCATTTTATAATTTTAATTGGGAGGAGGATGGGAACAAGAATAGTGAGCGCATTTGTCACGCCCATCGAGAGGCACAATTTTGGCAATATGGAAAAATAATGTAGAACCTTGTTGGGAACAAGAAAGCTTGACAAACTGAAGGCGGAGAGAAAAGATGGAAAATTGCCAGCCATCACCCCAGCATATCATGCATTGGGGCGGTATTTGCGTAAACTTCAACCACACTTGCACCTATATAGTCTATGCTAATTTAAAACAATCATGCAGTTTTATGAACCAAACACTTTTTTGAAATGTAACAGCATGCTCGATGCTGTCTAAATGCCTTTAAACCATGACGAGATTGGGTTGTGAAATAGAAATAAACATGCTTTCATACTTTTTGTCTTGCATACAGCTGGCTTTTCATTCTTTACAGCCGTATTCACGTAAAATGGAACATGTATTTATCTTGCAGTGATTGTCTTGGAATAAACAATGGTTAAATATTTGTTGAAGCTCTGTTGTATTCTAATATCAAATACGTTTGAAATATAGTTCAAGCGAGCATCTCGGAAATGAACTGTTGTTTCCATGTGATCACTCAGTATTTGGAGAAATGGAAAGTTGGGAATTGAACAAGTGTCGAGGGTGTGGAATGTATTGGAACAAAGATGTGAACATTTGCTCTGTATTTTTGTACGATAATGAACATGAAAACCAGTCAACTAATGAGTTTAAAGGATGATATTAATCAGTAAGATTAGCACCAAACATGAGACTGTTTATCATGTATTGATTCGAGTGTTTATTTGACATGAATATGGCTGTAAATTGGCAGTGACAAAAATATCATTTATTGGATTGCTTGTTTCAATTTTTTTATTTTTCAATTAAATTTGATAAAGTTTCTATTGAAAACATTGCTACTTGTCCATAGCAATGGGTCGACAAGGTGCCAGATACAATGCAAAGGCTCGAGCAGCATCACATCTGACTACATCTGCCAAGCCCCATTCGAAACCCCGTGATGGTGGTATCAAGGCTTCCATTCAAAAAATAAATCCTACAGTGATTGAGGCTGCCCGCAAAACACTACATGCAACTAAGCCCAAGTCGGTCCTTTCTACTAATGAAACTACCATTCAAAAAGAGGATTTATCCAATCAGACTGAATATACATCGTAAGTTTTATATTCAGACTTCTGATTCGATCAAATGTCTACTAACCACCTGTAACATGGTTTATATTAAACTTAGTTCAACGACAACCATTCCATATATTCTACCTTCTAAAGAAACTCGAGTAGCTAGTACTGCAAACGAAGTTGCAAATCGACTAGCATTGCTTACAGAAGCACAGACAGTCAAAATATCTGGTAAAAAGCGAAAAAGAATGGAAAAGTTTATAGAGCGAGAGATGAAAAAAGAGGAGCGAGTCTATTTGTATGAGAAACTTGGCAAACAGGAATTCTCATCTGAGCTATTCAAGTCGAGTAAGAAACTTAGTAGTGGTAAATTAACTGCCAGGGAGCGACTCAGACAAGCATTGTTGGAGGAGCGAAGCGGCATTCCACAATCAGATCCATCCGTACAATTGCTGAAGCCAGTTATTCGGCCTACAGAAATTCCAGATAATACAATGCAAGTCGACTTTGATGAGAGTGAAAGTTCTGACAATTGTTTAAATGTGGAGTCAACCCCAATTGAGTCCATGGGCATTGTGTCTCGTTCATTTGGAATGGCTGCTCAATCTGCTCCTATCATTGTCACCTCGTCTGAGCATGGGACTACCAGCGTAGAACTAGTTCCAAGTAATACTTCCGTATCCTCCATTATTCACAATCGACCCGTTCTTGGTAGTTCACTGCGAGAAAACACCGCGACCACACCAGGTGGTAAACCTGCAGAACCATCTAAGCGTGTTCTCAAGAAACGGCAGAGACGTGAGATCCGCCAACAAATGGCAAAATTGGCCAACAGTAACTCTGAAAATTCTGATTCTGATTCTGATGGTAGCATGCTTGAAGATACAGACGACAACAAGGAGTCTATTAGCACTGCTTGTCAAAAAGCCTTGTGGTCATCGAATGTCGTTTCTGGCGAGTCTTTTAATCAGACTTTATCTACTAATACAGTCAAGTCAATAGATGAAAAGCCGTCACATTCGGTATCGACTCTTAAAAAGACTTTGTCGATTCCCGGCCCCAAAGCAATTTTTGTTCCAGTTGATAGATCAGAAGAAATCCAACTTGCACGACTTTCTCTTCCTGTGACTGGAGAAGAACAACTCATCATGGAAACCATTCTAGCCAACGACATTACAATCCTATGTGGCGAAACAGGCTCGGGAAAAACTACCCAAGTACCACAGTTTTTGTACGAAGCTGGATTTGGTGACAAGTCTCATCCTCTTTATCCTGGCATGATTGGCATCACTCAACCTCGTCGTGTTGCTGCAGTCAGTATGGCTAACCGTGTTGCATTTGAAATGAATCTACACAAGGGCGAAGTGGCCTATCAGATTCGATACGATCGAGGTTTGACGGGAAAAAATACTCGAATCAAGTTCATGACTGATGGTGTGCTTTTACGAGAGCTTAGTGGTGACATAACTCCTTTATCCACTTCTATTACATCTGCTTCAACCAAGAAAGGATCTGATATTTTACTTTCTGATTATTCGTGTATCGTCATTGACGAAGCACATGAGCGTACCGTGGGTACTGATGTACTGATTGGATGGCTTACTCGAGTGGTTCGACTGCGAAATTCGGGTAAAATTCAAAATATCAAGCCTCTACGAGTTGTCATTATGAGTGCTACACTGCGTGTTCAAGACTTTACAGACAACAAAGCATTGTTTCCAGATGGCAATCCACCTCCGGTAATTAAAGTAGAAGGCCGTCAACATAAAGTTGTGGTACATTACAACAAAATCACACCCGAGATTGATTATGTCAGCGAGGCATTTAAAAAAGTATCCAAGATTCACAAAAAACTGCCACCTGGCGCTATTCTAGTGTTTGTGACTGGACAGCAGGAAGTGCAGGTGTTGGTAAAAAAATTGCGTGCTACATTTTCAAAAACTATATCAAAAGACTCAATTGCTCAAACTACAGATGATATTGAAATGGATGATGACAACTCTATCAAAGGAGTGTTTGGCGAATCTGAAGCTGTTGCGGAAGCATACGAAGAAAATTTAAATGCTCAAAAAAGACAAAAGTCCAGTCAACTGGGAGGTGAGGAGCGTGATGACTTTGACGAGATGGAACAGCTGGAGGCTGATGAGGACGAAGATAATGAGGAAGAAGAAGTGCATATTCTTGGCGGAATCAGCGACGATGAGGATGAAAGTGAGGCCGACAAAGCATTCGTACCATCTGTAGATTTGGCACCAGTTCATGTTCTTCCTCTTTATTCCATGCTCCCTACCAAGGCACAGCTGCAGATTTTTGATCCACCTCCAGAAGGAGCTCGTTTGATTGTTGTTGCCACCAATGTTGCAGAAACCTCAATCACCATTCCAGGTGTTAAATATGTTGTTGATTGTGGCAAAGTTAAAGAGCGACAATACGATGCATATACTGGTGTGCAAACTTTCCAAGTATCATGGACTTCCAAGGCATCTGCTGATCAGCGCGCTGGTCGAGCTGGTCGTATGGGTGCGGGACATTGCTATCGATTGTTTTCATCTGCAGTGTATAACAATTATTTTGAAAAATTTGCTACACCAGAGATCATGCGAGTTCCCATTGAAGATGTTGTAATGCAGATGAAAGCCATGGGAATCAATCAAATTTCCAACTTTCCTTTTCCCTCACCACCCAATTGTGACAATCTAAATTCAGCCGAGCGACTTTTAAAATATCTTGGCGCACTTGATCTTTCAGCTGCAGTGTCAAGCTCCCAAACAGGAGTTTCATCACAGTTTTTGGAGATCACTAGCATAGGCAGACTAATGTCTAAATTTCCAGTGTCGCCACGGTTTGCAAAAATGCTTGTTGTAGCAGCAAAACAATCACAGCCAGTACTGCCCTACATTGTTGCTGTTATTTCTGGGCTATCTGTAGGTGATCCAATTGTTCGTGATGTTGATTTGATTAAAAATACGAACCAGTCTGAACAAGATGAGGAGGACGCAGATGATCATGATGGCAAGGAAGAACGTCGCAAAAAACGTACCAGGTTTTTCCAAATTATGCAGGCTTTTTCTGGTTCTTCCTCATCAGATGTACTGTGTATGCTTAATGCTATTGGTGCATATGCTGCTGAACGAAGTCGTTCTGCCAAGTCGCTTGAAAACTTTTGCGAGTCGCACTTTCTTCGGCCCAAAGCAATGGAAGAGATTCACAAGCTGCGAATTCAAATCACCAATATTCTTAAAAATGTGTTGGCTCACGATACATCAGATATTATTCAAAAGAATGTATCGAGTCTTTCTTCTAATCTTAGCATGTCACCTCCAAATACCAAGACACAGACTTTGATTCGACAAATCCTGCTTACTGGATTCCCAGACAAGATTGCGCGACTTAATGAAAACGCTGTTAGTGGATATGGAAAACATGCTGTTCCAGTATATCAAACACTTTGGGCAGATAATCTTAAAGAGACTCATCTTGTTCATGCATCTTCGTGTCTTTACAGCCAACGTCCTGCACCAAAATGGATCATATATAGTGAAGTTGTTGGACACGAGGAGCGATTTGCTGCGGATAACTCGCATGTGATGCAGATGCGGGGATCGAATATAACCATCATGGATGATGCCAACCCTGCCGAACCTGTTCGTCGATGGCTAAAGCAGTGCACGGTAGTGAACGAGTCATGGTTGTCAACCATGTGCCCACCATCACTCGTACGAACAGGACGCCTTCTCACTCAACCAGAGCCCCACTATGTAGCAGCAAAAGATCATGTTGTCGGATATGTCGTTCCAGTATTTGGGCCGTGTTTGTGGGAACTCGGTTTAACTGAAACCAACAAAAATTTGGATGAAATGACACGGATTATGTGGTTTGCCAAGGCTTTACTAGAGGGTACTGTAGTTGGAAGTATGAATCTTGAAAAAAAACGGACAGCAACCAAGGATGTGTTTGGCTTGATGAGAAAGTTTATGTCTACAAAACCATCCGTAGTGACCAAATCATGGGCACGCAGCCAAAACAAGGTATCATTGCTGCTGGATACTCTTGCTCGCTCTCATGTGGCAACACGATCTGATTTAGCCAAGATGTGGCATAATGACAAGACGTTTTTACTGGATGCAACTCTAGCGTGGGTTCCAGTAGAATTTCATCCCATCTTGTGTAAATATTGGCCACCTATTACTGGCGGATCTGTAAAGAACGAATCGTTATATTCAGCTCTGAGTTCATTTATTTCAGCGACAAATGGTGACCAAGTAGAAAGTTTCAAACCCTCCACTGTTCGTAACGCAGATAGTCAAGGTAAAGGCTATGATAAATAAAGGGAGTAGATAGTCAAATAGTATACTTGATGTTCATTTCAATCATCAGTAATAAAACTTTTAAACCCAAGATTGTAAAATAAACTAGTCTCGTGCTATTCAGTTGTTTGAAGATACGCGCTAGTTCTTTCCTTGCAGCTGCTTGACTAGTGCAATGTATTGCGCTTGAGCATCTTCTTTAGAGGTTCCCTTGACCTTCTCCCAGGCACTCCACTTTGCCTTACCCTGAAGATCGAACATACCAGGACAGGCTGTATTTACAATAGACGTCAAGGATCCAAGCGAAATATCCAAATAAAGGGTCCAAAAAAGTTAGATTGTACAAGCATCAATTGAGTCGAATTGTTCCACTTCTCAGCGGCATATATACAGCAATGAGATTTGCAAACATTTGTGCGGGAAAACTCAATTCCCCATTCACATTGAACGACTTTGAAAGTCTGCATACTAGTCATACAATAACATATCAGTCTACATCAATGCAATCAACCCACCAGAAGTGTTGTCACCGGAAATTGATTGCTTGAAAAGAGCATAAAGCTGAAGAAGCTCCTCGTTGTTGGGCTTGGTGGCCAGGTTCTTGACATCGGCAGCAGCCTTGATAAAGTCGGACTATACACAACAGTATTCAGCAAACATAAGTATCAAACGTACAAATCAGCAAATGGTTGAATAAGACTAAAGTGTTGAATGGATCAATCTTTCAATGGAAGTGACAGTTCTTGGTATATTGTTTGAAGATAATCAAGCATCTAGACAGTGGAAATAGTGAAAGGAATCAATGGCATTGACCAAAGTCATCCCATTCAATTCCTTAACCGGCCAACCATAGTAATGGTCCCAATAGTAAGTAATCTTGCATCAAACACCATCCAATCCATGTAATCTGATCCGGCAGAGTAGCAGTTTATAAACCCTTGGACTAGAAATGCCAATAGAATCAAAGCAACCCATGATAAGGTGGAAGCAATAGTATAAGCAGAAACAACTCACGTTTCCGGTAGAAGCTGGGTCAGACATGGTTGTAGATGGACAATAGGTAGATTGTTGGGTTAGGGATGAAGCTCGTTTTACAATCGTGTTCACGTAAAATGGAACACGAAAAGTGATAAACAGCCAGCCTCACGAGATTCTTACATTTACTGAGCAGCATCGCACGCCTTGACAAGACTACATTCACTGATTCAAGATGGTCTGCCAATTGTTCAACAAACAGCAATATTGCAAAGTATAGAGCTCGTATTATCGATTCTCAATTCTTTCTATCTGGAATTACACACTGCACAAATCCATTTTTTACGATTAATTCTCAGTAGGGCTTAACAATGTTTATTGACCATGTTGGTTTCTAGTAGGAAGGCATAATAAATATTTAGCCATTTTACACTCCAAAGCAATCACAGCGAGAATACAATTGTTTCATTTTGCGTGGATACAACTGTAAATGCGTTACTGTTTCTATTAGCCCATGGCCAAAGTTATATCCTCTTGATTTAAACCGAAACAACACTGTTTTTGTCAAATGGCATGCCATTGTAGATCTACATCTGAACCTCGAAACATTCAGCTGTTTTGGCCAAAACCACTTCATGTAAACACGTGACTGATTTATGCTTTAGAGCATCCCAGAAACAACATCTAGCTGTTTTTCAAACACATCCCAACCAAAGCATTGTGACACCCTATCAACATATACATCAGATATAATCATGCCATTTTCTAATATTGGAGGTCTTATTAATCATGCTACAAGCGCTACAGGAAAGGAAGTTATTGCCAAGGCTCAAGAGCTGATAAAGGGTAAGTGGGATTCCACAATGCATCGCTATTTTCTATTCTCCTGCAGCTGTAAATGTATAATACTGGCTATAATGGGCATTCCGTGTCTTTAGCTTTAGAAAGATACAGAGCAATTTGTTTGCAGTATCTTGATATTTAGCTCCCCTCATATGTCGCGCCTATTTGGAACTATTAGGGGTATATTTATCGAATACCCAACAATAACATGCAAATGGAAAATTTAATGCTGCTTATTAGAGTGATGTATTATTTAGCTTAGACAAAGTGGTTGGGTTAAAAAATAAGGTTTACTGGATTGTGCTGATACATGCATATAATGCTGTTTTCCACTCGTGCTCATTAGTTGACTCGAATATTAGCCATATTCGCGTAAAATGGAACACTTTTGTATTTATCTTGCAAGCACTGCTTCTATTTACTTTGGAATAGACAATGGTTGAATATTCATTGCACTTTTCTATTAGAAATTGACTGCTTTTCCAGCTGACATTCCCAATTCTTTTTTCTAAACAAAGTCCATCATATGATGCACACAATCAAACTCTGCTTTGTTGTATCCTAGAATCTTGAATACATTCGTGTTTTAGTTCAAGAAAACAAAGATCGCATGTCTCAGAAATGCAACTGTTGTTTTCATGCCGATCATCCAATATCTACTTGACATGTTTGATTTTCAGGAAAGGGGAGTTGCAGATTAAACAAGTGTAAAGGATGTGAGGATTACTGTAACTGTGATGTGAATACTGTTTTGGACATTTAGTTTTTATACAAAATGAGCAGAAAACACAATGCTGTCCAGTGAATTGATGTCAATCATTCATGATACTGGCTATTTATTATGCGCTTTACAACCTTGTTTAGTGCTTCGTTCTATATGGTATAACTGTAACAGACTCGTCACACCATTTCAAATTTTGGATGCCTGATACCTGATGAATTCCCTGATGCACTGACTAATTCACACAAAATAATCGACAATGAAACCCCAATCATTCTGATACCTTTATCTGATTGTAAATTAAACTTGATACTGACATTTGTATTTATTTTTCTAGACAGATTGTACTTTACAAACCTTACGTTTGCACCAACTCAGCATGCAGATATACACTTTTTTACTATCGATCAAGTGCTTGTGTATGTTAATTTTTACTCAGACTTTGGTCCAAACAATCTGTCCCATGTGATGCGATTTTGTGAGGTGCTACAGGGAAAATTCAGAGTATGTATCCGAATTATATAGTCCACCAAACAAATGCGGCATTTCATATTATTGACTGCATCAACTCACTGTTTTGAATTCATCATTTTTACAATGCACTGATTCAATCTTATAGGATCCCGCTACTAGTAACAAAAAAATTTGTCTATATTCGTCCATGGACAATGACAAGCGCGCCAACGCAGTATTTTTAATCTGCGCATACATGGTTATTGTTCAAAATCAAACACCAGAGGATGCATACCGACCTTTTATGAGCATTTCTCCACCATTTGTTCCATACTGTGATGCTGGATATGGTGCAGCAACCTATCATATCACGATTCTTGACTGTATTCGAGGCTTGCACAAGGCTCTCACACTCGGATTGCTTGATCTTGAAAACTTAAACTTGGAAGAGTATGAGTACTATGAAAAGGTTGAAAATGGCGATTTTAATTGGATCACCGACAAATTTCTTGCACTGGCTTCGCCCAAAGACGACCCATCACAATTCTTGGTGCAGCAATCGGCTTTACTAACTCCTCAGCAACAACAACAGATTGCTCTATACAATGCTAGTATTGGTTCAGGAATCATTTACCCCATCAGTGCTTCAATCCAGAAACAACTTGGTATACAACAAAGTCACCAACAGGCGCAGGCAGAACTAACACGTCGACAAAAACTCTTTAGTGCTTATAGCATGGACAATTTGATTCGATATATGAAGGAAAAAAACATCAAAACCATTATTCGTTTAAACAATAAGACATATGATAAGCGTAAGTTTGTTTTGGCCGGCATCGAACATATTGAGCTGTATTTTCCTGATGGAACTACACCGCCCGAAGGCATTTTAAAACGATTCCTAGAGATTTGTGAAACACGTGAAGGTACAGCAAACATGATACTATGGGATGAAATACGCTATTCAAATCGTTTTAATATGCATTATTGTTTTTCGTGTAATTAAATATGCAATTCATGGCAATATAAAAGGTCCTATTGCTGTGCATTGCAAAGCTGGTCTAGGCCGAACTGGTTCACTGATTGCATCGTTTATCATGAAGCACTACAAAATGACTGCGTGTGAAGTTATTTCGTTTATGCGAGTGCTCCGTCCAGGAAGTGTTGTAGGTCCTCAGCAAAACTATCTTCAAGCGTAAGTGATTTTATTGTAAAAAAGTAGTCGAGCATTTGCCATGGAATGGGTAAACAGCAGTATTGCAAAATAATTGACAGATTTGAATACGATGGATGATATAACAGAATGCAAACCAAGCTGTGGAAAATGCACCCCAACAATCCGCTTTCAACCGAGATTTTGTGCCGCAAAGTACCCACTTATCCCAACATAAAGCGATTCGGATGGCCCATTTTCAATGCCAATGGATCTGTAATTGGAGTCGCTCAGCCACCTCAGCAAAATGCTCAATTGCAACAAAAGCGATTCATGTCAAACGAACTAGATGGCTCATCCCCTACAAATGCAAATCTTGCCCCGATGGAACTAGATAATAATGGTAACTACAATTCAGATTCTCGTCGTGAGCTATCCTTTATTCGGGGCGGATACTCCCAAGTGGATGCATATGAGGCGGAGTTGGAACGTGAGCGTCAAAATACCAGCATTGGCGAATTGCTGATTCCTGTTCAACCTCGCAAGGCACAACCTGGTATTTCATCTACTACAACCAATCGTGCTCAGCCAGTAAGCCTGCTTGTATTTTATACTAAATTGGTTGAAGTTTATATTCTACATTGTCAATTATGACTCTTACATTTTGAATATTTGTGTTGTTCATTGCAAACAATAGAACTTTGATATATGGAGACAAGCTTCCACTACTAATCAAACACAACCCCAGCAACTGCACTATACTCATGCACGTCATCTGAGTATTGAAAATCCACAACTTCAGGGATCTTTTGGGCAGGTACAAAACAATCAACAAATGCGATATAACTTGCGATCGCAAACTCCTATCAACGGAACCACAAGCATTCCTCCAAACGGTACTAATCGTCATATTCCTCGTTCCATTACACAAGGATATGAACATACAGATGCGTCCGAAGCTGCTAAAATGTGGGGTCAAATCAATCAAGCTCAGGAAGCCCAACAGATTCTTGTGCAGGACCAACGATCTGATGATATGGCAGGATTTGTACTCACTGGAGGGCGTATTTCCACTCCAAATTCTGGAGGGAATCGAAAATAGTAGAAACCAGCCTTTAGCTGTTAATCTTGAAAAATCTGAAAACAAATTGCAGATATTTTTTGAATTTAGGTACGAGAATGTGAGAATGCACAATCAATTAACTATTGCTACAATGAAATAGAAAATAAATGATGTTCAATTCAAATATGTTTTTGTATTTTTGTTGATATTGTGTAAAGTATGTTCGAGTCGAGTTGACTCTTGGTTTTTTGATACATGGTGCACAAACTGCAATGTAGCTCCAGGATTGTAGAATTCAGCACACGCATTAATATTCTGTAAATGCAGGGCCTCTGTGGGAGAACTAGATAAGGATTCTGAGCTATTTGGCCACACATTCATCCAACCAAACCATCTTGAAAGAAATGAAGGTCCTTGAGAATGTAATCTCACGGATCGCGAGATATGCTGCGTGTCTCGTTTTCTCCCTGTCAATGCAGTGAGTGGATCAATCCCAACCCAACGACCTACAAAAATTCTTGCAATACCCTCACCAAGACCATAGAACATGCCCTGAAAGAATGGAGCAATGACGAGGTTTGTAATGCCTTTAAAAGTAAGAAAAAATTCTGGATCGTGGATTGGGATAGCAAGAGCCTTGAGGGGATCAGTAGAGTGAGTGCCGTGATGTTGGTCAGCTGGACCTACATATGATTTTGAGGAGAATTAGTGCATGAGTTAGTATCCAGAGTATGTATGATGTGCAAATATCGAATGGCTGAAGTTTACAACTGGGGTTTAGAAATGGTAAAAGTTTAATAATATACAGATAGCTGTGCAAGACAAGAGAGTCATGTCATATAATGTGAATATGTAGTCAGCATGTACCAAAAGGAGCATTGATGGAGTAGTAGATGCTCATGAATCTTGCAGCAACTGGTTTAAAACACTTGCATTGGACTGACCTATGATTTCATCTGAAAATTCAGATTCCCAGCTCTCATGTTCATCATCTCTAAACCCATCACTGTGTGCACCTATTTCATCTGTATTGGCATGAGCGATACTCATTGCAAGTGCGACTGAGCGCTGGATATCAGATAACGACCAATATAAATGGTCGAGTTTGAATTTTCGGTTTGTCAAAACAGCCAAAATTTATTCAATAAACCCCGAATTTGCTCACTCGACAATTTCCACTTTTCTACAACAGCAGCTATCAATATGTACTCTCAAGAAACTGTCGAAAGAATAAACAAAGTGGTCGCATGGTCCAAGCGAGCGCTTCATTTAGGATTCATTCCTCTTATAATATATTTAGGTTTGTTCTACTGGTTTGGCTGTAACATTTCAATATTTTTTTGTTGGCCATTGATATGTCCTAGTTCTTTATCCCACGTACCTTCAGCACCATTTACGTCAATAGTATGGTTACTTTATAAGAAACAGTTTGAATTTTTGCAACAAGTGTTATCGACTAGTGCTGAAGCAATATTCAAAACTGATCAATCAGGTTTAATTGAAACTGCAGTGATCAGTCTAGATTTTTAATGACTATTCGAGGCTGCAACCCATTGTTTTGATTTTGAAAAATCTAATGTATATGTAATTGGCCTTGGATTGGATACTAACGTGTTCATCTATATGATATATGAATTACAATCTGGTTGGGTTGTCATGATTGTCTTGTCTTTTTGAACGATAATTTATGCATTTCCTTGATCAACGCATATGCAACGACTTGGTTGCCTCAGGCTTTACTCGCACTTTTCCCAAGCCATCACTTCTCAAGATCATCTCTCCCCTTGCTGGGTAATTTGTGATACTTGACTTATTGGCACCAGATCTGGCATTTCACGAATAAACAATTGGATCGCTTTTGGCATGTGTTACATTCGATTCTAGATTCCTTGTTGCGAAAGTATGCTAGATGTGTTTGAACTTGAAAATTGTACACTGTATGGCTATTACAAAATATGATCATTTTAATTCAAACCACAATTTGATTGTATAATGACGATGCGTCTATTAAACAGTCGATTTTCTAATAGGAAAACAGCAAGTATTTCATTTTTTATTCCAAAGCAAAACAGTGCAAGATAAATACAAGTTCCATTTTACGTGAATACGACAGTAATATCAAAAACATGCCACCATCCATTGCCGATGAGCACAGAGAGAATGTTCTTGAACTAGATGGTATATTTGAATGCATTGATAATAATCAAGCACTTTATACGAGTAATATGGTGCATGGCATTCCAAACAGTTGTATACAACTCTACTCTAGCAATACAGATTCTGTTTCTGATCCATAGGAAATACTCGATCTACTCGTGCTATATCATCAACTCATTGATATTAATATTCACAGGAAACTAACTGATAATACTATTGCAGAGTATCGAGATTTCGTTGTGGATGGTTTTCAACCAGCCATTCATGCGTCAAAAATGATGATTTCAACAACTGAGGATGGCCAGGAGGTTGGCATGTCGGAGATATTGGGCAAGCTCAACTACGATATTGAGTATCTTGGTAAAAAAATTAATGAGCAGGTATGTAGCTTGCAGATACCATCAAGGCTTCAACATCAATTCCATCAAGCTGATCTTACATTGTTGAATTCAAGGTATTGCGACATTACGATAGTCTGCTCAACCAAGTCAGTGAGTTGAATAGTGTCGAGTCTACCATGAATACTGTCAAGCAAAGGTTCAATACTATGCAAAGTTCCTTCAATCGGTGAGATCTTTCATTAGTCGAGTATTTATCTCGTCAGATTAAACTCTCATTTCATTGCTAACAAATATTGATTAATTCATTTATAGCATCAAGACTCGCTTGGTTGATCAGCACTCTCAAATCAAACAGTGCAGCACACAGATTGACCATGCGCAGGCATTGAATGAGGTGTTGCGTCAGGTTGACCATTTCCTTCGTTTGATGACTCGACTGGATACTGAAATAGCTGCAGGTCCCGCTGAATATGCCAAAACCGCAATACATATCTATGAACTTGGTAACTACGTGTTTTTGTCAAGCCTACTTTCTATGCGATTTGGTACAGCTGTATGAAGCTAAATTTTGATTAACATTATACTGCATGCAAAAGAATGCATTTTAGCGGAATCTGATTTATCTGGAATTGAAGTAGTAGAAATGGATTTGAAAAAAATGTCGGAATTCAAGACTACGATCGATACATATGCCAACACTTTACTGCATGATGGCTTGACTGAGCAGGTGATTATATACTTTTAAAGATTGAATCAATGTGTCACAGTGTTTTATATGGTGATTGCTTATTATCAATCTGCTTGCTTATAGAATCAAGCCAAGGTTGCTGAAGGTTTGCAAATATTTTCCAACATGCATACTATGCCTGCTAAAGTAGCCGATCTCATAAACAGGATAACCACGACTATTGTGCAAGAAATACACAAGACTTTTGACGTGATTTCATTGAATGCTGAGATGAAGGAGATACAACAGCGGTCGTCTACAACTGGCGGCGTGCGTCGTGTAAACGAACCTCCAGTTGCATCATCGTCCTCAAACGTTGCTACCTGGGCCAATATTTTGTGGACACGAACTGAAAAACTCACAGACGTTATCTACACACTCTCTGTTCAGCTTTACCTTCTTGATAACCTGTTGAAGCGCAAGTGGGATCCTGTCACAAGAATTTCTTTTCAAGAAGAGGTCGTCCAGGTTGGTCAATCTGAGTACCATTATTGACTATTAGTTGAAGCCTTGCACTGATGTTGATCATTGTTTATTGCACATGGCTTTCTAGCTTATTGGAGGAGATATACCTTTTGTGTTTTGGACAAATATTGCACAGCTTTTAGACAAAGAAATTAAAATTGTCACAAAGGGTAGGTTGTGATATTGCGATATGTTGTCAAAATAATACTTGTGCGCCATAATGAAATGCTGATTTTTAAATATGCCGAGTTAGGATCACAGTTTTTGCTACAGGTTTTGCAGGCAGGATACCCAAGATTTCTGCGTGTATTTCATGATGTATTCACAAGAATTTCGCTTGTAAGCGGAAACACCTTTAACGGAGTTGACAAAAGTTTTGAAAGCCAGACTGTTTTGCGCATTCTGTCTTCATTTGAGTCTGCATATGTGTCTAGATCGCTTACTCGATTGCTTGATGTGGTCAATTCGGTATTTCCTGACAAACCTGTTCCAGGACAACGTGTCAGTGCTAGTCGAGATGATGTTGATAAAATTATGCGCACAGTATCTAGGTATGTGTTTTGCGCATGACATGCAGCAAATACTTGGAACTTGATATTCAATCTTTTTTGACTTTTGATATGCAGTGAATTGGATGTTGTCAAGTTTGATGGCAATTTGTTACGAATGGCATCCAAAAATATTCTTAAAGCATTACACATGTATACAGTCAAATGCGAGAATCTGGTATGTTTTAGTTTCCAATTACAGTCGTGGACTTCAAGTTTTACAGTATTTGAGTTGGTGGATTGACTCTTAAATGCTCATTGATAATTTAGTCTCCAACAGATACATCTGCATATCAGATTGGCATTTCTATCTCCAGCTCGCAACAGCTTAATGTGGATATTTTAAACTGTCTTTCGCATGCCAGCGACAGTATTTGGCGCTTACTCGATGATTACGAAGATACCACTGCCGCTGTATCTCTCACTGATGCTGTGACTGTATGTTTTTACTTGGCCATTTCTTAGTTGTTCAAAGTTATTGTCTACTAACTATTTTGAAAACTGTACTTTAATGTATTTTACATTTAGACCACCACAAAGTTGATACAAGGCATAATTGAGCCATTATTAATGAGTTTTGCTTGCGAACTTGAGGCAGTCATTGCAAAAATGCACAAGGAAGATTATTCGTCGTAAGTCTGCACACTTTGTTTAGGCGATTGACTTTTGTGAGCCTAAACTATCAATTGTTTAATCATATATAGAACACAGCCAGCTCGTGTTGTAGCTCCACGCCAGTCTGATACCACTAGCGCATACATCCCCGAACTTGTTACCCATTTAAAATGGATTGCTCGTGAGATTTTAGGAAGGCTCCAATGTGGAGATGATACTCGTGAGTGGGCCAACTCTCTGTCCACTCGTACCGTCGAGCTTCTTATGCGACATGTGAGTTTGGTCAGGCCACTGAATGAGCTAGGAAAGCTTCGTATCGCTGCAGACTTGACACAGATCGAGTACGTTTTGAACCAGTTTCTTGGCACCTATGATATAAAATTAGATGTTGATCTTGTTGAAACGCATCGATCTATGCGCGCTTTCAGGTATAGTTTATATATTTGCTTGGTTTGGCGTAACGGCATTGCCTTTATTGAATAAGCTACTGATATTACTGGCTATCATTTGAAACACATGGTCCATTTGCTACAACGTTTGCACTGCACATATTTGATTTTATGAACTGGCAGACATTTGCTTTTTATGGATCAAAATGAGCTTGCCAATGCGCATCAACTCACTCATTTATCCCCGATAATAGTTCTTCATCATATCATTGTTCGATCAAATGGAGCCATCCCGCTTCCAATGCAGGTTCGTGGATGGTCTCCATCAGAGTACTCCACGTGGCTAGATAACCATTCACTGGCACAAACTTTAAGCTTGCTGGAAAAAAGTTTGCTAGTTTATGTCAGTGAAGTATCTCGACGTGGCGAAACACAATATTGTATCGAGTGTCCTATTCTACGCTCGTTGCTAACAATTTATGCCAAACAGCACCAATAATCGATACAAGTAACTATATCAGCAAAAGCAGTTTTTATATTTGGTTGTATTTCTACCGTTTTTAAACTTGCAAATCTGACCAATATAAAGAGATTGGCAAAATGTCGACTGACTGGGAGATAAACTCAATTAGACTATCAAATATGCATCCTGCTCGACTTGCTTGAATATATGAAGGAGCTAAATGTGACGGCTTGATGATCTATTGACTGCCTGTGTTTAGCAACTATTTGGAAAATAAAATATGTATGCATTTAGCTATTACGTCGTGGTCATGACATTTACCTAAATGGTGGAATAAAACTGCTGCTTTTTGCTTTTTACAGGTTTTTTGAATCTATCAGTACTGCCATTGAAAACTGCAAGAATTCATTCTGTATAGGATCAAGTAAGTAGTAAGCCAATAATTGACTAGTTTCACTAACGGTGGCCGTTTGTATTGTGCATGTATTTCTGGTAAATCGACAGATGCAATCATGCCATAAAAAGCACATTATAACGCTAGTACACAATTCATTTATTTAACCTTGAATAGCAGTTTCAAGATTTTCATTTCAGTGTTTAAACATGCAATTGATACAAAAAATTGTCCAATAGTGAAGATGTAGAAGAGTTTAAAATGATGGCTTGGTTGATCAAAGTAGATATTGACAAATCAAGTCTGTCGAGTATGAGTATTTTGGAAGATTGACTTGAAATATAATCATTTCTGTCTTTTCATCCACATTAACAATGACCGTAATCAGCCATACCTTGCAACATGGCCAAATGGTATCTTTATATTGTGCATTTGACACGATTAGCATGTAGTTTTTACAATCTCAATCGATATTTTGTATATTAAAAATTGAATACTAATTCACTGCTCAATAATGTTTTATTTTATAAACACAAAACAGTTTATTTCAGCCATTGAAACAACATACACAATCCAATGCATTCCAGTCAGTGATATATACACATCTCATGCAACTGACAATGCCTGAGGACACTGCTTGATGATATTTTGGAATATTTGCTCGTCGCAATCCAACAAATCAATTTCATGAATAACCAAACTTCAGCACAACATCTATATGAACAGACTTCACAGTACAAACATTGGCAGTTTACTGCAGAAAAACTAATGGAAAAAAGACTCCAGGTCAACACTGATGGGGTTTCTCGAACTCTAGAAGCATTAAGGCTTGAAAACGAGGTAAGCTTTGTCTGATCTAGCCCATCTACCATCGAGATTGTTATTTTAAAAGGCTAATGACCATTCTTGCTTGAATGTTTTTGTATTCTAGTTGAAACAGTCAGAAAGTACCGATTCTTCCACAAGTCCTGGTTCCGAATGTGTTACATGGAAAGAGCAGCTGGACTATTGCAGATTTTACGAAGGCAAGATCATCGATTACTGTAAATTCTTTGGATTTGACAAGACTGTTCAAGCAAGTACCAATGGTTTTGCAATCCAACCATTGCAATCTTTTTCTGACCTAATTAGACAATCGATGCTGGATTTCTAGGCTACAGCGATTGTTTTTTTTAAAAGATTCTATCTCAACAATACCGTCATGGACTATGATCCCAAAATTATCTTGTAAGCAGATACTTTAGGTTTTGGATCTGCACTGTCAACAGCTGCTTACATATATCAACCGTTTAGGATGACATGTCTTTTTTTGAGCACAAAAGTAGAAAACTCGTTGATGCCGCTCGATGAGTTTCTCAGCAAAGTACCCAAATCGCCAGATGCAAGCGTCATGATTCATTTGGAATTTGTGCTTTCCAAAGGAATTCAATTTGAATACTCTGTGCATCATCCATACTGGCCATTGCATGGATTTTTCCTTGATATCCAGGTAATCAAAACTGTAGATTGATGCAATAGATTCATATCCAACTAATCCATCACTCGTCCATAATTTTATAAACACGTCACACATCGATTATTCAGACGTTTATACAATCTTCACAACCCCGAGGGAAACACCCAGACTTGATAAAACGACTGTATGCCGTCTATAATCAAGCAACAGATTTGATTACATCGTCCTTGATATCAGATGCTTTGTTCATGTATATGCCTTCACAGATTGCTCTTGCTGCAATCCAGGAGATGGCAAGTCATGTATCTACTATTGCACCCATCATCAGTGCATTTATTACAGATCGATTTCAAAACGAAACACCCGAACGAGTACAAGGATTGATTCAACTTTTACAGGCAATTCGTGTAGATTTGTGCAATGCCAAGGAGCTTACAGTAAACAAGGCTACAGCAGCTGTAGTAGCCAGCAAACTCAGATTGTATTCCAATCCTGAATTTGATCCTACAAGTAAACTATTTGCTTTGCGCAAACAAGAAGAGGAGCAGCAGAATGAAGCCAAGAGATTAAAAAAAGCCGACAAGGCTCGACACAATCGTGACCAACTTGCAACGATTGTCAACTAGATGTATTAATGAGCCAAATCAACAAAAGCAGTCCGTTTTGGATTTATTCGTAAGATGAAGGCTCGAGTAGCTGTAGCTCTTGAAATTGATCACGAATACCTCGTCATTGCTTAATGTCCTTTTTAGTTCTAAACATTGCGCAAACACGACGATGTCGCTCGACAAACTCTCCTTTGAATGAGTGTGCTGGATCGTCTGTCATGGGAATTTCATGTGTGTAGTTGTATCGAGTATCGTCGCTAATTGATGACAAAATAAAAAGATTAGCTACCAATTGACAGGATAAAGCATCTAGAATGGTTTACTTACGCTTGCATATACAAGCATCTGGCAGGAACAAAAAGTTTGAAATAGTCTCGATCAGGGTTTTTGACATTCCGAAAAATAATGACAGCAGGCGAGATCAAACACAATCCGCCAATGACATCTCCAGAAGACTCGACAAAATCTACATGTGCGCGAATGCCACTGTTTCCATCCCGCATATCCAACACATGAGGCGGAGTCCATTTAGCCGGTCGGTTTGGTCCAAGCCATTTGGACATGGCAAGTTTAGTTTTATCAAGGATTTCCACGGCCTCCTTTTCACCCGGGGAACTTGCAGTTTCAACAGATGTCCATGCACTAACGATTGCTTCTTTGTATCCTGTAATGACATGATCGGTATGAGCTTCACGGTATCCCTCTCTACCAAAAAGCCGACGCAGTTTCTTTGTAATCTCTCGTTCAAGAATCTCCTCTTCTCTGGGCGTGATGGCATTCGGAATAATGTTGATGGAAATGGGTTTTAAAATCTTGGCTTGTGGACCCATTTCGATAAAATCGTATGTTTTAGGATTAGAATTGTATGTAAAAGACACAGTGGAGAATAGAGTTTGGCTGTTGAATAGAATCGATGGAACAAATACTGATAATGGTTCAAGCGATGAGGATTGAATGCGAGCTAGTTTTCCAACTGGCCTGAATGCATGTGAGGGTGTAAAACGGACAAAAGGTAAAGAGTCACGACACCAAAGAATACTACAAGAGAACATGCCGTAGTAACAGTTATGGTTGAGCCAAATCTTGTAATCAAATGTCGAGGAAAACACAATCCATGATTTTGGCGAGTTTTTTGAATCGACATTAACCTGCGTTCTGCCAGGTGAAAAGGCTTGACCATTGCAACAGTTGCTCATTGTCTATACAAGAAACATGCTTTGTCTGCATTCATTCTTGTTTCTGTTTGCTATTCCGTTTCCACAAATATCCACTTTGCTGCTGCTCATGTATTTGCTGATGATGCTAGTGGAACATAAACCCTGTTTATACTGGTAATTTGCTATTGCAACTCTGATATAACAGTATTTATCTGTATCTCACATAATTAAATCTGATCCATATACATGCTCTAGCTCTCTGTTGATCCTTTTGCTTATGACTTCATCTTGTTCCATGTACGGAACTGATGAGATTGGGAGTCGATGCTGGCTTGATTTAGACCCTGACTGGCTGCATACTGCAAGACTATCCAACATGGTCTACAAAGCTTGGACTCCGACATTAAAATGATGCTAGTTTTCAATCCGCATCTGGGCACTGCGTCCGTTTTTAGTGTTCCAATCTGATTATTATCTGGTAGTGTTGGCATCTACTGGGTGTTTATTCCGGATAAGCAAGATACGGTTATCCATCAAGATCCATTTCATATTACAGTCGTATTCACATACATGGAACACTAATAGAGCCAAGATACATGATAAACAGTCATGTTTGATGGGTGCCAATCTTACTGGACAGCATTGTTTTATAAACTTTAATTCACTAGTCTTTGTGCTCATCCTTGTACAAAATACAGAGCGAATATTCGCATCTCTGTTTCAATAAACTCCACAACTTTGACATTCTTGCAACTCTTTTTTCCAAACCAAACATGTAAAGTGAATATTGGGTGACTGGCATGGAAACAACAGTTGCACTCCTGAAATGCTCTCTTGAACTAGAGCGTGAACGTATCTGATATTAGAATATGACAGAGTTTTAATAGAAAAAGTAATCAACTTTCAAAACAACCAACCATTGTTTATTCCAAGACAGTCATTGCAAGATAAATGCAAGTGTTTCATTTTACGTGAATACTGCTGTAATGTATGTCCAGCCTGTAAAGGATAGTTTTTATTGGCATGTGCCGAAAAAAGATTGATAATGGCTTGTCTAGATTTATGCATTATATCTGAATCTCAAGCACATTCCATCAAGTCACACTACGAGTTTACTGGATAATATCCTCAATGTTCAATCCTGAAAACTCGAGCATGTAGCGCAGGTTGGTGGATCTCGACTGAAATGGTCAATCGAGATTCTGTAAATGAACAAGAAATTTGAACTTGACTTCAATCTCGACTATATCTAGTACAATGACCGATTTGGCTGGCCTGTCCGTTAATCCACACCATGCAACAGAATGTGTCGTTTCTACAGACAACTTTGAGTTTTTCACAGAGCTTACTAATATATTAGTGCAAGTGTCCAAGCCAGATACGAATGTTTCTCCAGACACTCAAGGTTTAGCTATTGCAGCCAAGGTATTTAATCGACATCAGTTGCTTTTGATAAAGTATAATATGCACAGTTGTTTCAAACATGATTATGAATAGTGCATTGAATAAATGCTCGTTAGAAATATTAGATGACGGCTTTGTTGGAGCGAATCCAGCAAGCTCACATCACGATACAGAGCCTGCCTAGTATTCATCTGACAGTAACAGAGCTGCAACGAATACTGGACAACTATACAGCTGTTCAAACGATGAAAGTGTAAGTTGTATTTTTATCATGCATGGAATAGACTCGCCATGTTCAATCCATCTTAAATACATGCATGACTTGTATTAGTGCAAACCATGATCGATCTTTGAACACATCTGCTGATACTGGACCATTAGTCAGTCCAGTAGCCGATACCATCATGCTCAACACTCGGCCTGCTTTGGATCTTGCAACACTGCCATTGCACAGTACAGCAGATGTCATTTCCGCTCCATCTTTACAGGATCAAGAGATCGTGCAAGAACCAGCAGCTGTGTTGAATACTTCATCTCAGAATACACTTGATGCTCTAGCAGAGTCACTGCTGCAAGATGCATTGAATTTTTCACCAACTCCAACAACACATGATTCCATGACTACGCAATAAAAATCAACAGCTTTGGTCAACCTAAGCAGCTGTTTATGTAATTGTATAAACTCTTGTTCAACAAGTAGATTTCTGATTGTTTTATACAATGATTATATTTCCAAGTTTATCTCGAAGTTCAACTGTAGCCTTTTCATCTTCGCTGTCATAATAGCTTGATTCTTCAGACTCGCTCAAAGGCATATCGTATCTACGCTCCTGCACTGTCCTGTCTCCATGGGATGAATTGCCTAATTTACTTTCACTTGTAGAATCACTGCTATCTAAAGATCTAGAAAGCATCGCGCTGCAATCCTGGTTGTCGCGATTGGGATTTGGCATCAAGAGACTCTCGTCTCGAGTTCTGCGTGAAATATACGATTGCTCCATGTCCTCAATGTACTTTGTTTGCTTTTGAACAATATCTGCTGCATCAGTGCATTTGGAATAGATATCAAACAACTCTCTATATACATGGATATCATGTGAGCGACGACTGGAATGTTTGAATCAAAAGTAGTTGTGCTAGAATTCAAGACTCACTTGTTAATGTCGTAGAATGCATGACCCCATCCGAAATTTTCCAACAATGCATGTCCAGCATCATCCAAACCAGTAATGAAGCAGCAGGCAGCAAGAGCCTCTACACAATTGAGTTTAGAGGGCTTTCCATAGTTTACGGGATTCGCAGCAACAAGATATGGCACTGTGAATTGACAACATGAGTTTAGAATTAGCTGCTAATCTCGGGTAGCCCAAGCTTAACCACAGTGGTTTTTAGTTTCCATCATAATAGTGGTTGTAATTCAAATCTATTATATACTTGCATAGTCGTTCATGTCGGGATGCAATCTTTTTAAATGGGACTTCTTCGATACGTGCCCATGAACAATCTACAACTGCAATGCCAGATCGAATAATAATATCACGATCGGATGGCGAAACAGCACATACACCTCTTGGGCTTTTCCAAAAGTCAGCAATCGGGTTTTAAATGTTGGTTGATTTAATAAAAATACAAATTGATGAACCATAACTTTGAGTTTAAGCAAATGGCTCATTACCTCATGACAATACCACTAAACCGTTGACCAACTCGCAAATTGGTCATGACTCCAACTCTTGCTAGTTTTTTTCCAGAACAGCGCTTAGGATCGCAGTGATCAAAGTCCTGGGTTTGATAAAATATGCATGCATTCCAAGTTAATCCACATAATACTGAAGGGTTGAAGCAGACATGAAGTGTTTGGGGTCATTCAAAAAAGAAATTCTGGTCCAATGCACATACCCACATGGCAACAGGAAAAGGTATTTTATAATGCTGATCGGTATGCTCATGACTAGAATTCAAATATCATAGTGGTTGACAGTTGGAACTAGTGGTTTTATGAATGATGCCTTGACTGACAAGGCAAGACAAAACTATGCACCATAATATACCTGTCGTTGGAAGAAACTGGCCTGTCATTGGTGTCCAACTGATTGATTTGTTCCTGTTTGTAACGATCTTGCTGAGCCAACGACATACGCATGCTTCTTCCTTTTCCATTTCTGCTCATGATGACTGATGGAAAGTCTGACAAGTGAGTTTTGGCTTTACAAGCAAAACGTGATTATAATGATTTTACGATTATTGTTAATGTGAATGAAAAGGCAGAAATGTTTATATTTCAAGTCAATCTGAACATGTTTAATAGACATTCTGATGGCATCAAACAAACTGTTGTTGCTGCAGATGGTAATGCAATGGTCAGCAAACTGGTCATACCAACAAGTCAGATTGTCGTACACAATTGATGGATGATTCTGCCATTAAAATCAATAATCTACCAATGTTTGCAAAACAAGAATCCGATTCATCATACACAAGCATGGCTGAATGAATTCTATGCAAGTCCTTTGCCAATTTATTACTTTTCCAGTCGTTTTTATTCCCATTATCAGACCGCGATTCCAACTCCAATCCCTCAGGAATATACGTTCTAATCTTGACCACTTTAATTTGTTGGAATTTAAGGTTGGATATTTAAAAGTCATTAGTTAAAACGCAATGACAAATACAGTGACACACTCTTTTTCGGAGCTGTACAACATAGACCATCCCTCATCGCTTCCTTTTAATGAACCACCAGATAGAAACGGAGGAGGTGGTGAAGCATCTACATTTTTTGGTCTTCCCACAAAGCGCAATGCTCATCCAATATCCATTAAACCAACTCCTCCAAAGGCAGAGGCAGCAACCACTTCCTTTATTGGTCTGATGATGTCGTCACGCAAACGTGCCAAAAGTCCTGAGATGGATCAATGCCCTCAGTGTCCAAAGTCATCAAAGCCCAATTTGGCCAATGACCAGTCTCTTGATAGAAATGGACTTCCTCTTGTAGACTCGTCACTCCATGCCACGCCTGAATACGCGTATCTCGACTTTCAACGCGAGCTGATGCCTCATTTGCTTGCTGCTGTACCTCGTATAAAAAAATCAAAGGCAGCTGCATCTCCAGGACAACAAGCATTGTCTGAAAACTTGCCTGATGATGGGGAAATATGTTTAGAAGACTACTATCCTGGCGAGACTATTCCAGATCTTCGCGCTTTGCTGTCAGATCCAGTTCTTGGCGAATTAATACCCACCGAATCACAATGGTATTTGCTAAACCAGCTTCGTATTCATGGCGGTATGCCTGAACGATCCCAGTCTGGAATATCTAAATTGGCTCAGTACGTTAAAATTATTGCATTTGATTTGTCATTAATGTTTAAAGTGCTTTATTTAAAAGTTTCAACCTTTTGATATATTATTTAACTGTCGATACTACAGCTACTATTCTCAGCTACTTCATATTGAAGAAAAGTTTCCATTTGAAAATGGAAAAATTTCCATCGATTTCAATTGGTACGAAGCATTTAAACAGGATAAACAAGGCAAGAAATATGTACAATTTTTCTTTAGTAAAGCATTGAAACTAAAACATATTTGGCAACTTTTTGTTTAGTGTTGAGCAGTTGCATTCAGTATGAAAAAGCTAGTGTTTTGTTTAATTTAGCTGCAATTTTCTCGCAATTGGGATCTAGCACCCGACTCTGGACCTTGGATGGGAAAAAACTTGCTGCCGGATACTTTCAAAAATCGGCAGGAACTCTTCTTTTCATTCGAGATTCGCTTTCTCAAAGATTCAAAATTAAGCTAGATAAGCTTTCTGATCTCAACGAGACAACACTTTCTGCTGCTGCCACATTCATGCTTGCCCAAGCCGCCGAGTGCTTTTATGACAAAACAAACGATGGTATGCATGTGTTGATTTGAAAGAATATTATAGTTAATGCCTTTGTTTTGACACATTTTCATAATTGGATTTATTGATGCTGCACAGAAAAATCATCCAGTCCAGTGACATCACTTGTCTCCGTGTATGCAGCCGATTTGTATGATGTTGCTCATCGTCATGCAAAAGATGGATGCAGTCTTCTCAAACATCGTTTTCCTCGTAAATGGACTAGCACAATGAAATGCAAGTCGAATCTTTTCGGTGCAATTGCCCATTTTCATACTGGTCCAAATACTTCTGTAGATCGTGTTGTTGCAGAAAGACTGGCTCGCTTGGGAGTAGCAAAAGAATTGGTCACAGATGCATATAGGAGTGCAATCGATGTGGGCGGTATTCTTCAAGATCTAACCAAAGGACATCTTTGCACCATACATAATGCTAATATTACTGTAGATGCTGCCAATAGCTCACATATACACGAAACACCTTTTGATTCGAGACTATTGGCTCCATTAAAACGGCCGTCTCAAGCCTTGGTGAATCCAATATCGCTTTCTGACTGTATTCCAAACCTCAATCAATACTCTGACATATTCCATGCTATTATCGCACCAAACTATCGCGAAGATGTCAGGTTGGTGACTCATGAGAGTGCTCGGGTTGCTCATGCCGGTCAAAACAGTTTGCACAAAATCGTCAGTGATATTGATGAAAAATCTACCAAACTTGAACTTCAGCTTCCTCATCCAGTTGAGCTTACAATCAAAAATCAAGGGCTTGCAATGCTCCATACCGACGAGCTTCAAGTGCATGCTGGAAAACTACTAGATCGTATCTGTGAATTTCAGTCTGAAGAAAAATTGTTGTCCAGTAAGGATATGCTGGGACATCTTGACCGTCTTCTTAATTTTATTTCGATCAGTGTAAATGAAGCTGCCAGACATTTGAGCGGGATTGACATTTCAGTCTATCCATCCGATTCTGATCAATTGATCGCTCTTGTAAAGCTACGCTCAGAAGTCTCGCAACAGGAAAATGATTTCAAAAAGAGTTTTAGTAAATTTACTCAACTGAAAGCATTGTACGAGGTCGAGGTTTCTCAGTTTTGTATTTCTGGCTGGACAAAGGAAAAACTAAGTGCAATTATTCCTGTTTTGAAAATTCCCGCCAAGAATAGACAAGAAGCCAACTCTGTTCTTTACAAACAATTTGAAGCTGCCAAAACCCGGCGAGCAGTAGACATTGCTCGAATCGAAGAAGTCAGAAAAATATGCCAGCTTAAAATGGTAGAACTGAAATCATTACCATCCGACTCTTGGGTACGCACTCCAAACTTAAAATTCAAGATACATTGGCCAAGCAACGTGAACATTTGGTTGATATTGGACTTACTATAGAGAAATTGATTGCAGAAAAAGATATGCTTTTACAGAATCTGGCAGAGCAAAACACCGTATTAAATGGATTATCCCAGCATATTAAGGACGAGTTGGAGCAGGACTCGCTAGTAAAAAGCTTTAGTGACTCTCTTGACAAGTACAGTACTTATCGTATAGATACACAAAACGAAATATACATGACAATTGCTCTTCGAGAAGATAGTGCCAAAACACTAGCATCTGCGATACGATTTATGTTAAACAAAAATCACCCGCGTACAGCATTTGAAGGCGATGGTACTGCATCTCGCCAAGCTCTTCCTCCTCATCCTGATGGTGTAACTCGAGACCCATTGGTATTTCAAAAATGGAACGAAAAAAATCCTAGTAAAGACCAGCATTCATCTAAACATGAAAAACATATTGATACCGATCATCCCCATAGACCAATACGTATTAGAGTATATAGTGGTGCAAAAATCGCCAAACCGTGCTCATCAGAAACCCGAAAAAGACTTGCACTTGCTGATTTACTTGACCTGGATCATAAAAGTGTGGTATATGAGCCCTCTTATTCACACGCCCTGTGGGAAGAACTGCACAATCGAGCTACAAAGCAAAGTCGGCAGGCACAAATTGCATTAGATGCGTTAGATCATCTCAAGCCATCTGAGCCAGTAATCCCGTCTGTTCCTGAGCCTAATCCATACGAAGCGCAGCGCACACTTGCTACGCTTCTAGCTGCAGCAACTGCTCCACGACACCCATCTACAATGACTCGAGATTTTCATCATGCTCACCATACACATACCACAAGCCGTCGAGTCAGCATGAACTCGCGTATCCCTGGTGGATTCCCACATGAGCAGTCTATAAACCCATCGCACATTTGCACACCAGCCGAATCCAACACTTCATCTACTGGACTATTGGATGCAGTAAGAGGATCTTTGTCTAAAATGTTTACATTTAAAAAGGAAACTCAGCAGCCGCAGCAAACATGCCCTCATCATCAGCAAACCACTCTAACAATAGAAACAGATGACAGCATCAAAAACCCATTTACACAATTCACTAGTAGTAGAAAATCCAGCTATGCGTCGGCTATTGAAATGCAACCCAAAACTTCAGCGGTTCCAGTCAAGGAACCTAGAGTTGTTCACAGGACAACCTCTCGTCGTGTCAGCTCGGCTTTGCCTCATCAGCCAAGCATAAAAATTGAAAATGATAGCGAATCAGTAATTGAATGGACAGACTCGGAGGAATCGCCGGTTCGTGATGATGTAGAAATTGAGATTGATCATTTGCCAAACGGTCAAGCCGATGTTACATTTCGTGTTTCAACAGAAGATGGAAACAATCAAGAACAAGTTCGGTCCGATTATATGATTTCCAGGCTCATGAAAGAAAATGCTCGACTACGTAATCAGTTTATTGGGCTTAGAAAACCTGATGTAGCATCTACTTCGGTTTCTCAAAAAGAATCTGCTTTTAAAAATGCCACCACAGATGAATCCATGGCCAACATCCACAAAATGATGAACCTGTTCAAAGAACAGGAGAGTCGAATCAACACTTTAGAGAAAAAAGTGATTGTTGGAAAACCCAAAGCAAGCAAATCTGAAAGAGTCGAGCGTACCAATCAAGCCAGTAAAGGTTCTACAAATACTGAGCGGTATCATCGTGAAATGCTTGCCCGATGGATTCGAGATCAGCACCGACTATCCGATGCATGTGTATCAACAGACTCGATTGGAGTGCTATCGACATCCTCCTCGGACGATTCCCCAAATGGACAGAATGGTAAAGGTGGCGAGATATTTGGTCGAAAAGGCAATCGAAATAGCTCACGAGACACTTGGGCTCAAAGAGTAACATTTGGTACTCAAAAAGGAAGATATCATCAATGTGGTAAACGGCACAGCGCTAAAATAAACTCTTCATCGATGGAGAGTTCTGCCAATGAGATTCCAAAGTGCTCAGAGATGCATCGACAGGGCGGATCACAAATGATTATGGTTGTGCCAGCCATTGATATAACCGTTTCTTCAAAACAAATGAGACCTGTTTCTACCGAGGAACCATTTAGCGAAGCACCTTTGATGGACTATGCCGATCCAAAATCAGTAAATGCGAGCCACAAATCGCGCAACAATCTATTTCACTCTGGTATATGCCATACTACCTTTGTACCAAATCTTACCAATAAAAAAGGACCCAATACAATGTTTGAGCGAGAAGACAGCGGGATTGGCGGTACGCCGATTCGACTATCCTCATTTGACGACGTTGAAGCCAGCTTGCCATCAAAAACTAGATTCGATATCCAGCCGGAAAAATCTGGCAACCGTACCAAACCATTTGGTCGAAAAAATGGTAAAGATGCTCGAGACATGAAACTATCTTGATGTTGTCCAATTAAATTTTAATCTAATATTTTGAAACTTTTAGTGCTTCAAGAGCCTGGCTATACCCCAAAAGGCTTAGCAAACATGAAACTGGACAACGATCGTTTGGTTGAAGCACTGACTTGTCTAGACATGAATCGATGATACTAATTTTAAACAGTAATTTTATCTTGCAGTATCAAACTGCTTTTTAAACAATTTGATTAAACATGCGTATTTTGAATGGATTGGATTCATACAAGGGTATTCACGTAAAGTGGAATACTTTTGTATATATCTTGCAGCGACTGCCTTTCACTTCAGAATAAATAATGGTTAAATATTCATTGTTCTTGACTAGTAAAAATTGACTACTTGAATTGATATTCCCAATCCAATAAACACAACGTCCATCATTAATACAAACTATAGTTTTAAGCCTGCTCTTTTTCATTTTGAATCAGATTCGTGTATTACAATCCATACATTGGACTGGATCGTTCTATGCTGTCAATACAATTTTAAAAACTCACTATCATTGCATCCTAAAATATCAGATGCGTCCATACCCTAGTTCAGAACGATTTCACATCTCGGGAATGCAATTATACATGCCAATCATCCAATACCGTAATGTTCAGTTTGTAGCAAAGAAGAGTTGAACATTGAGCAAGTGGGATGTATTGGAACTGTAATGCGAGCATTCGTTCAGTTCTATACAAAAATGAGTGCAAGGGTCAACCAACCCTGTCGAGGAATTCAGATGACATCAATCATTTCATGGGGCTGACTGTTTATGTATTTTGGTAATTTGTGATCCGCTTTACGTAAATACGGATGAATAAATCATTTAAAACTTGGCAAGGTGTTATACTGATGGGATCACTTTAAACCAGACCATAAAGTAGCGATGAGTTGAAGCCCAGCAATTGAGACCAACCACTACGAATGCATGTGATCGAACCGAATGAAACAACCCGTTGCAGAATGTACTGAAATAAGATTTAGTGATCATCAGACTTGTTCAACTAAATTCATCTCCAAAATACATAATATGTCGTGCCGTTTTATCCGCATCACCAAACCTTGTTTATCTCAGCACTGCAACTAGAACTCGTGCACATCATTTCAAAACTCGAGTTATAAAACCCGAATCTTGCGTATTAAACTTTTGATTTTCGACGTCCAGTTTAGATATTTCATTACCAACTCTAGCAAATTATCGACAACTTACTATGCAACAGCAACCCTTTTCTAAAAGCTCTTCTTGCTCAGTAACCTTACCGCAGCATGTGGATGAAGCTTCTCCAACCATTATTGATATTCGTGGAAACAGTTCTCATTCCAACACTGGCTCTGACATGAAGACTGCCGTGCGAGATGCCATTATCAAAAAAACAGTTCCATTTGTAGACTCTCGTCTAGTTCGTGCTGGAAAGCCTGCTCCGACAGAGCTATTGAGATCGTTGCCTACAATGGTGCTTTATGACGACGAAGGATTGAGTATTTTTGATCGAATTACATATTTGGATGAGTACTATCTGACCAACGCAGAGATTGACATTTTCCAACACTATGCAGACGACATTGTCAATGGTTACATCAACAATGCATCTGTACTTGTTGAGCTTGGTTGTGGGTGAGTTTAGATCATCCACGCTCTATTTCTAATATCTTGATACTGCTGCATGTCAAACGCCATTAAGCAACTATCCGCAGGCTATATCAGCCTCATTGATTTATATGCTATCCATGTATCTGTTCACTTACTCTATTTGCATGCAATCAACTGATAGATCCATGCGAAAAACTAAATACATTCTACAAGCATTAGCCAAGTCTGGCAAAACAGCAACATATTATGCGGTCGATTTGTCCCGGTCATCGCTACGCGAATCACTGCTTCCACTCATGGCCATGTTTCCTACCATCACATTTGTGGGTCTTTGGGGCACGTACGACGATAGTCTTGCTTGGCTGAAGCAATCTATTCCAGCTTCAATCTCTAAAACGTATCTTTGGCTTGGGTCATCCATTGGAAACCTCACAATTCAAGAAGCTGCCGTGTTTCTACGTGGCGTTGCAGATAATGCAATGGAAACTGGTGATCTTTTCTTTTGCGGTATCGACCGCCAAAACAGCTTTGAAATCCTGTCGCTTGCTTATAATGATTCACACGGCCTTACCAGAGATTTTATTCTCAATGGCATAAACCACATTAACACCATTTTTTCAGCCGACAACAATTCAAATCTTTTTGATAAAAGTAATTTTGAATATGTATCGATTTACAACGAACTCGATGGGCGTCACGAAGCATATTTAAAAGTACTTCGATCACACACTGTTGTTGGGCATAACCCTGATTTCGAGGTAAATCTGGTTGAAAATGAGCTGATCAATATCGAGTACAGTTACAAATACTCCCCAAAGCAAGTTGCTGATGTCGTTGATGCCGCTCATTTGTATCATGTTGGAAAATGGTCCGACTCCAAAAATCTATACGATATGCATCTGTTTCAGAAACCAGAGGTATATTTATCTCGTCTAGACAAAAACACAGTATCTGCGTTGGCCAAAGCCACCCATCCTACTCTGGATCAGTTTGAAGACCTCTGGAAAATTTGGCAAGTTTTATTTATGCTAAAGTCATTTTCAGAATCTTGTAGATGCCAAAAGTATTCATCTCAATCATCAAGCTTGGCTGACACTTGCTTTATGCATTATTTCACAGGGACTTGATTGTCTCCAGCATGATTCCTAGCGATCATTACATGTTCAAACCAATTGACTTGCGCCATCCATATATTTTCTATATTGGTCATCTTCCATCATTTTCAGATAACCAGCTGTCCAGATTTCTTGAAAAAGATTTGTCAGGAAATAAGCTATTTTTAGAAATTTTTGGTCGTGGTATTGACCCAGACATGGATTGCACAACAAAATGCCACGACCATTCTCCAGTTCCTTCTCAATGGCCACAGCTATCCACCGTGATTGAATATCAAAATATTGTTAGGTCCAAAATCCGAGAAATGTACTCCACCACAAACGTTTATTCAAAGCGCCTTTCTCGCACTTTATTCATGTGTTATGAACACGATATCATGCATGTTGAAACGTTTTTGCAAATGCTAGTACAAGATTCGCATATTCTGCCGCCAAGGAATGTTGCTCGTCCTATCTTGAAAAATTCACGGTTGCTTCCAAAGCCATCAGCTAAATACCTCTCCATTGAAAAAGGCAGTTTCATCATGGGTCATGATGATCACGAAGTGCATGATTTTGACGAGTCCGAATCTTTGGCGAGGTTTGGATGGGATAATGAATACCCTGCTCACAAAGAATATGTTGATTCGTTCAAAATACTAAGCCGCCCAGTCACCGTTGGAGAGTATTTTGAATTTTTAGAATCCACCAATTGGGATGCGACATTGATTCCTGGATCTTGGACTCGTGGTGAACATTCACAAGGCTACGCCATCAAGACAGTTTTTGGGCCCATCTCAGTTGACCAGGCGTGGATTTGGCCAGTATACGTTTCCAATAACCAAGCAGCAGCATTTGCTCAAGCTAATGATACCCGACTTCCTACTGAACAAGAACTATCGTTTATTCGCAGCCAGCAACCCGCAGCAGATACAATGGAGAATAACAATTTTACTCAATGGACCCCTCGAGATGTGCAATCCATTACCAGTGATCAAGTGACCGATCTCAATGGTAATGGATGGGAACATACCAGCACTGTGTTTTTACCATTTAAAGGCGGCGCCAATTCCCAACTGTACCCCAACTATTCGAGTGATTTTTAGTAAGCCGAACCATATATTATTGTAAAACATTAAAAATAGGTATCTAACATTGACACTGGTAAAAATAGCCATGGAAAGCATAATGTGCTTCTTGGTGCTTCTTGGGCTACCATGGACAGTATTGCTTCCAGACGCACTTTTCGTAACTGGTATCAGCGAGCTTACGCATTCGAGTTTGCCAAATTTCGAACTGTCTGTTAGATGGCCCATGTCATGATTAGGCTGTTTTTGAATTCATTTATCTTTGCAATAAATTATAAAGATCTTGGCCAGCCCAATACTTTCGTAAACACCTCGGAAAATTATGCTCAATTGGCAATATCTGGTATTGGATATAAATTGGTTTCATTGATGCTTTATAATCATCATATTCCTAATTTCCGGAATAGCTGATCTGGAGGTGTCAAAGCCCCCAACGCTCGTCGCATCGACTCGTTCAAATAAGTGAGTCCAACCTGGTAGCTAGCATTCATCCATCCAAATCCTTCTCTAACGACAAATTGAAAATCGGCACCAACATTTCCATACTCGACGTCTATTTTATGTGTCATGTTCACCACATCAAGTTTCTCGGACACGACACCATTGAAATCAACAAAGCTTTTGGTGAGAACATATAGCCATCGGTAGCAAATACGGCGAGCATCAATCGAGTATCCGTACTGTTTCAGCCCAGCCCAAGCCATTATCTGATGAGGAGCCCACCCAAAAGGAAAATCCCATTGTCGATTGGGTCGATCGAGACTAATGGTTCCGCGCGATTCCTCTGTTCCAGAAACTAACCCTCCAACCGCTTCAAACTTTGATAAAACAGTGGGTACCATAACTTCAGCCTGTTGAGGTGTAGCACAGCCAGCCCATAATGTCCAGAGACAGGTCACAGTTTCGTATACTGATTGTTCGTGAAGTTCACAGTCCCAATCAAAAAACATCTTGTCAGTCGGCGACCAAAGATACTTTGTGATTTTAGTTTGTGTATGGCTGGCCATTTCAGTGAATATACGTGCTGGTAGCTTTACAATGAAAAAATCAGGTGATGCATCTGTTTCCTCATAATCAATTACCAATAAATCTTCATGCTTCGTGTCTGGTATCGTATTGGTTGAAATAACTAGAATATACATTAACATACAGTGCATAGTATCAGGATGCATATTCGAATAGTAAAGCATATGTAGTCGTTTTGAAATCAAACTTTGGTAGTACCTGACTCTTGAAACAAATCTTCACCCATGATAGCCAAACCCTTTGCCCAAGATGAGTCCCAATGACCATTATCACCAATGCATCCTGTCACTCCATGACTCAAAATAGCCTCGCGCCATTTTAAAAACTTTTTCAAATTTGTATCATCTTTACCCTTTCGAACTCGGAATGCGATTCTAAATCAAATATATAACAACCCAAAGTATTAGTCTTGTGCTAAATATATTCAGTATCCTGACACATCACTTACACTGATTTGCAGTGTGTATCTATCAATACCCCAATATCTTTTTGGTATTTGTAAATCAAACTCGCCAAATCGACAGTGGCAAGATTTGCACAGCGTTTTTCAAACCGGTATGTGGTGTCATGACCGCTTTCGCGTACGGCACGATCATGTACAAAGTACTGATCAAGTTCAGGTTCAGAGATTTCCAAGTTGTTGTATAGAGTAGTATATTCTTCAATTGACAGGTTACGTCGATCAGCAAATGGACGAATAATGTGATCAAAATGAGAGCTTTCGGTTTCTGGAGGCATTCCGACACCTTCAGTGTAATATCTGTATAATCCCGTAGTAGCGTCAAGACGTGGAGAAACCATCCATACACCCAGCAGCTCCTTGATAGCTGCCTTGATGCTCTGAATCATCCACGCATGAAGTGTTTTGGGTTCCCATGTTCCTTTAGTAACAAGTTTGTTGTACACTTGAATTGTCATGTCGGTGAGAAAAGGCGGCTGAGATCGAGTGAGATAATAAGATCGGTTGGCATTAAGAATCTTTCCATAATGTTCAAGCTCGTAGTGGAAATTTTCTATCATTCCTCTAGCAAGCTCAATACGGTCATCTTCAGCTAGACCTAGTGCTTCAAAGTAGCTGTCCCAGCCATACATTTCATTAAACCTTCCACCAGGGACAACAAATGGTGCACCACGAACAACAATTTCGCCTGTGGCAGAGTCTACCTGTTTGCGTAGCGACAGGGAAAGGATTCCAGGCGACGTATCGAGAGATTTCACGTACTCGGGTGATATGATTTCAGGAAGCTGCACTACATCCAATCCCAGATGTAACCTTTCTTTAGCAATAGTGTTATAATACTCTAGTGCAAAAGCATCATGAAATGGAACATAGATACGGCTGCGCTGGTCTTGACCGCGATTTTTTGGGTCAGCACAGATTTTCTCAAGTCCATCTGCATCAATACGACGAGTAAGTCCGTCCCAAAAGTGATATTTGATGAGCCTACTCATGCGATCAACTGGATTTTCATTGATGCGAGCTTCATTCAGAACAATAGTCTTTCGACCATACTCGGATGCAAGTGCCAATTCTTGCAGTAAATTTGAAAGCGCATAAGTTCCTCGGATTTCAAATTTATGGAATCCTCCAGAGTCTGCTGTTCCGACAATGAATGATTTTGGACCTGTATCGTAAATTGTTATTTGACAGTCCCCGTCTGTGTCTTCTTGAGCAAGAATTGCCTCTAAAATACGATACGTTACACAAGAGTCAAGTTAGATTCGTGGGCCATCTCAGTTGAAATTGTATCATCAGCTCATGAGTCACTCCATTACGTTTTGTTTTCTCGACATCGATAAGAAACCGACGATCCTTTACCGACGAGGCATCATGAGAGCTACGACGTTTGTGAATACTTTGAACAGGAGTAGGAGAGGGTTGATGGATTTCCTGAAATATCCCCATGTGAACAGGCGGTACTAGTGGCTGCATTGTTTTGGGCATTTCAAATAGGATTAAACAAGACCCATGTTAGCACTGTGAATGCTGGTAGAATTGGAGCACCCCAGCATAATTGTAGCAAGTCATGTGGGTATGCATGCTTCCCATTTCTGGTACTCCATATCATGACAAGCGAATCTTGAGCAGCTACAGCTTTATCCATGTGTCAATGCAGATACTTACTCGAGCAGCCATAACTGACATGGCTCGTACCCTCCTAATAACTCCATAAGAATATTCTTCATCACCGTGGCCATGGGCAATCTTGTGGTCCTTGTCGGCATAAAACAGCTCTTCCTCTAAATGAATCTGAGGTTTGATCGATACCTGTTTATCAAGGTCGAGTCGAATTCGTCTGGCTGAATCACTGGCACTCATTATCATGTATTCAAAGAACTAATGTTGCTTTATTCAACTCGACAAAATCAGTTGTATTACGACTAATCAAAACAGTAACCCGCCAAATCGACCTGATATGCAGCACAGCAGTATAACAATTATCCACCCCGCAGATTCAACTCCACGATCCGACTCGAAACCCATTCAAAGCAGTGTTGTGTTGAATGGTCTTCAAACCAGTATGATACATTTTGAATACATCTAGGCCAATTTTATTAAGAATTTGATGAAAACATACTAATTTGAAAGTTTATCCGATGAAATGAATCAGACCCAAGTTAGCAATGGAAAAAGTCTATAGGTGGAGAATTCAAGACTGGATAGTGTAGTTGAACACGAACCACAGGTTTAAAAAAGAGACTATTGCATGGGTTCGCATACTTGATGCAATTGCTCTTGCGCAGAGAGCACAGACGCCAAGTAACAAGATATGGATTCATGCAGATAGACATTGCTGTTGTAAAATCAGGGCATTTGGCTGGAGTAACAAGGTGTCGCTAGTAGAACCATCAACTGGTTGAAAGTAGCTCATTTCGTCAAAATCTCTGAATTCAGGCTTGCACGAGCATTGCTTCCGTAGCGAGCTCCAGCAGGTGATTGGTATGGCATAGGCAAGGGAAGAACCGAAAGCGAGAAACGACGCGACTGAGATGCAATAGGAATGTCCACTCCAGAGCAGATTGATTGGTTAGACAGCGATATAGACCAACTTGATCTGTCAGACCTGTCAGAAATAGAGTCTGCAGAACTACCAGAACTAGAGGTGGTAAGCCATCTGTTACGGACATGAGGCTGATGCAGCGAATGACCAAAAGCGCCTGTACTGTTAAAATTGTAGTTGTTGCGATTCATGGTGGATGCACCCATACTGTTTCTGCGACGATAGCGAGAAGCAACAGAGCTATATAGGGAATCATCAAAACCACGATCCAATGCATTCAATGAAGCCTCTAACTGGTCCATGATGGTGGAGCAATGGCCTATGGTGGGGCTTGGGTATTTGGGCAAAAAGGATATCATTTCAACCACTTCGCCAATATCAGACTGAGTGATACTGTTGGTTCCGTCACTCGAGGTGTCATCTAGAAACATGCCTTGACGAGGTACTTGTAATGTCTGAATACTGTGTTCAAACAACTCGTGGCTGGCAGAGACATACTCGGCATCAAGAGTGGCTGTTATTCGGCTAGCAACAGAAGCACCAGGCCGAGTTGGTATAGGCATGACTATAGGGATAGTTGCTGATCGTGTAGAAAACGACGAACTCTGTGAGTTGAAACGAGGACGCTGGAACAGATCAAACTCAATCTCTGTGTCTGCAAAAGAGGTTGACATTGCCATGCTCAATGGCTCTATAGTGCAGACAGACTCGACAAGTGAACGACGGCGGACAGTCGATATATCAGAAGGCGTGGTGGAGAACATGGCAGCATTGGTGGGAGTGCTGTCATCTTCACGGCCAAGCATCCCAGATGACATGTCCAAGCGGGAGCTGACTGGGATGAAGTGCTGCATATCAAAACTCACGGGATGCTCAACATCATCGACACTATCATTCTGTTTGTCTGAAACAGCCAGAGTACGAGGTTGATTTGCCATGACGACGCTGACGGCCACCATGCCAACCAAACAGGCTCCCAAAACAGCACCCACAATCTGAAAAACGAACACAACGTTTTTATGGTCATTTAAAAAAGCAGTGTTTCCAGCAGACAGTTTATCTCCAATAGCGACTACTGCATCGCCAGTGGGATTAGTACTGGTCAAATTCGATGTTTCTATGCCAGTAGAAACTTGATCTTGAGGTTGTTTTGGCTGTGGTGCATCATCAGACAAGGCATCGGATAGTTGGACAGTCGAGACTGGTGCATCATGCGACTGGTCTGTTGCTCGCTTTCCTAGACCAACAAATGAAAAATCTGTAGCCGAATGGTCTGGCGATGGCAGTACACCATTCCTGTGCTTTTGATTTGCTTGTATATATCCTGGTGGCGATATATTGCTAATATGGGTGTGTCTACCAGTATTAGACTCGAAAGCATGGTCTTGGTGTTGATACTGTTCATTAGTAATTGGTGATTCTACTAATGTTGGACATGGCGATTGAATTAAAATAGGTGCATGAAGGGGTGTTTGAACAGCCAGAGAATCTACAAAGATGGCAGCAATGCATATTGTAACAATTCCCAGCGACAGACACCTCATTGAATCCAGTCTGAAATGAAATAGATTGTAACTATAGGCTGTAAAATGTTGATTCGGCAAAAAGGGAGAAATGTGGATCGTTGGTCATTCGTGGTTGATAAAAACAATTATGCTAGCTTTTGACATTCAGTATGTCTATTAAAAATTGCATAGCATTAGTCCACTTGTCTATTGATTGATTGTATATCGACTCAAGCCATGTGCTAATACTACGGGTTTTGAACCGCATTTGCAATATTATACGGGTCAAGCGGGTATGGGATCTGCAGCCCTACATATGCCCCAACCCTCTTATTCGATTCATATCAGCAATAGTCCGTCCATTCTGAAAGCAAAGCAACACTGCAGTTTGTTGATTCCTCCAATGTCATACTTGAACACTCAAAGACCAATTAGGATGGATTTACAGCAGGTGTAAAGAGCAGGAAAATGTAAAAGTAATTATTTATACTTTTACAATTTCATCATGTTTCGGAAATACTCGGACAGCATCAAGCAAATTGTTAAGCCTTTCGGAAACGAGAATTTTCCGTTTGTAAAGTTGTACAATTGTTTTAGGTTGGCGTAGATTATAGGTGAAACACAAAGCTCTTGCATCAGAAGACCAAGCGAGTGACGTCGAATCAAGAGAATTCCTGAAACGTACGATCATTGTTGTCTTGAGCCAGAGCACGAATGAGTTTAAAATACAGAGTCTGACTAGCAACAGACCCAATATCTGAACTCGAATCAATCTGATTTAAACTTTGTGATTGTACAATTACATCAAGAGAATTCCAGTTCAAACTTGCAGTTGTGTTGCATGTCTTATGACAAACTAGTTGATTTCCAACAACGAATATTTAACCACTCAATTCAAAAGCAAAATAAATTCAAGTATTCCATTTTACGTGAATACGATTAACATCAAGAATGGTTCAAGCCATGTTCAGGCTACTACAAGTAGTTTCTTCTTTGTTTTTACTACAAGCTATTATATATACTCGTACTTCTACTCTGGCTCAAATCAGTATTACTCTGCCTAGCATTGCTACCATTATTTCGATCAGCATCCCTCCACTTACAATCCCTCCGACTACTCTGCCTCCAACTACCACCACTACTATTACCACTACTACTACCACTCTGTCTTCAGCAGTCACCACTTCAGTCACTACATCCTCTTCATCCATCGAGTCTGTTACTCCTACCACCACTTTAAGAGGAAGAAAGGTAACATTTGGCTTGATGATGACCATCTTGGTATTTAACGCATGGGCGATGCACTGGTGGCTTTAAATTCAGGGCCAGTGTCATCAATGTGATTCCATAAAACAGCCATTTGTGCTTGGATTGCAGACTGTCTGGCTTATGAATCCCTTGTTGGACTCGATACCTTGTCTTGTTGGTTTCTATTACGCCTCATTTCCATCCATTTCAATTCTTGTTCCCAACTTGCGTGAATACGGCTGGAATGGAGTTTTTTATAACGCTCTAATCCTGTCTGCTTTAACCATGCAATCGATATTCTGTAGTCTTGAATCATACTATATCACTAACCTTGAACCAAAATTGCGCTATGCTCAATGATGATAGACTACTGAGGATGCAAACACCGTGATAGCTGATCCCACTGCAACCAGTGCCGCCTCTGATAAAAGTAGTGCCAGTAATTCTAGCCACTCCACAACCATTGTTGTCGTTAGTGTTGTTGCCTGTGTCATTGTATTTTCTATTATTGGTCTATTACTTTTCCGTCACTTTGCACAAAGGGTATGTATCGATCTAATGTTTTTGGCTCAAAAATCCAATTGAATCTTACAACAGCGTATTCATGTAAAATGGAACCTGTGTCTTGCAGCTTCTATCTTATTTTAGAATAAGCAATAGTTGAATATTCATTGCGCTTTTCTACTAAAAGTTGGCATTTTCAATAGACACAGCGTTCATTATATGAGACTGGCTGTTTATTATGTATTTTGGCACTCTTGTCTAGTGTTCCATTTATGCGAATACTGTTGTAAGCAGTTGGCCATCTAGAGTATTTGCAACTCATCTCACTTTAATCGAGTTCAACCAAACTCTTCATCTTGTGTAATCAAACCAAACCCTAATACTTTGTATTTTGGCCTGTGCATCATTTTGATACATTAGCGTCGTTCGCAAGGACTTTCTCTCGATGAAATTTCTGGTGGTAACAATGGTACCACATTTCCTGCTGCCGATGTTCTGCGAGCTGATGCTGCTAATTTTCGCCCTGCAGTTACTTCTAATCCTAGACCAGCTCAAGGAAACAATGCCAACGTTGCACATAATTTACCATCTCCAATAAGTCCACTGGGTGGTGCTTTACACAGCAGTTTGCCTCCCAATGAGCAGCAGCGACTACAGATGCAGCAGCTTCAGCAACATCAAGAATATGATCCGCGTAATTTAAACCAATATCCTCCTGGTACTATATGCGATCCTAGTATTAATCCACAGATATATAGTCCTGCCCAAATCCATCCTCAGTATTATATGCCTCCTCCTCTGGAAGGATATGCACCGCATGGAAATGGGGTTTATTACTCTCAATACGATCCTAACATGCAGTACGACCCCAACGTGCAGTACTACGTTGATGCAAATGGCAACTATTACACTGACACTAATCCACAATACTACGTAGATCAAAACTTGCATTACTACCCAGATCCAAACCAGCAGCCATTTGAACATGTACCGCACAAGGCAGAAGTGTACCGATTCTCTGATCAGAGCGAACCTGTTTTTTCTGATCACGTTCATCCACAATCGAGATATGAGAGTGCACCCCATAGTGCTGAAACTATTCAATCTCCATTAGAAAGTATTGTTCCTGCTACTAGCACGATGCGTGCTGAACACGATCCTATTGATGGTGGACATGCTACCACACTACCAATGCCACAAGCACCTGTTTCTTCACACCCTGTATCACCTATAAACCAACATTAATGTACCATTAGTATTGTAGACCTTTTTCCAACCCCCAGTACTTTGCACTGATTTAGTTTGATCAACTTGACATGGTTTGTTGTAATAATCTTGGGCTCTGCTTGCCCTTTCCTTTTTGCTTGTTATATTGTACTTTTTGGCTACGACTTGATGTATATATGGATCAAACTATTTGCTTTTGTTGTGGGAATGTATATGGACACTACTATGTGGTGTTTCCACACCACACTCGTTTGCTTTCAGAAAGTAGAAACTTTTCGAGATTGTTATATGGTTGACAACTCATTGTTACTTTTGGAGCTTCCTGACTAGAAAATTGTTTCAAATATATATCTGTACCTTTTATATTTTGTGAGGAATTGAAACGTGGTGAATCTGAATGTATTGTGGGGATTCGAGTCGATGCAATGTTGCAGTTTAATAATCTTTGAGTTGGTTGTTGGCAGTAGCTGCATCGACGACGTTGGTGTTTTAAACATGTTACAATACATAAGATCAGACAGCAACCTATTAAACATGGATGACTTTGATCCTATTTTAAACTAGTGGTTAAAGTTGGTTTGTCTCGACAGATGTTGAGCCAGCGATTATCTGTAACAATGGATTCTTTCATCACGTCATGATATCATTCATCAGTTGTAAACTGTCTAGCACAACACTGCTGATTTAAAATCATGATTCCATATAACTCAAGACTTTATCAGAATCAAATTGGTATTTGATTTTAATGAATATTGAAAATCGAGGAAAAATCAAATAAAAACTCTTGAATTCAACTCAACCCATTGTTAGAATGTCAACTGTTACTTGGAAGCAACTCAAACCAGTCCTATTAGATTCACTGGTTTGGACAACTAATACCAATACAAATGAATCCATTGTGTTTAATAAGCCGTTACCTACAGAATCCATTGAAGCCTTTGTGTTTAGTCAACCCTGGGATCTACCTTCAACTTCGTCAACTGTCGAATCTGACAAGGTTATTGACGACCTAAAGACTCATTTCAAGTCTTTACAACTTGTACAGCAAACTGCCATAACTTCAAACCCATCCATAAATATGATTCATACTTGCTCCCTTCACAGGTTTATTTCTTGTTTGAATATGTTGCTGCCAGCACTGGATCCATTGCGGGTATTTGCAGACTATTTCGAGCCACTGTTGTGGCCAGTTCTTACTCATCGCATTGCATCCACAAGTGATCAAAACCAGACTTGTCAAAAACTGCTGATTGCTTTGCTCAGGACAGACTTTCAGGCTGGATTGGATGTGAATGGTGTATATGCTGACAGATTCAAATCTGCCGCTCGTACAGTATTGGACAAGTGTGTAGCCGAATCAGATTTCTGGCATTTGGAATCAAATCCAACCGAGGTGAATGCATCGCAGTCTCGAGAGATTGCACTCGCCGATTCCTTGAGTAGTAACATTGAAGAAAATACTACCGTAAATCTGTCATTGACATCTCAGATTGATCCAAAGCAGACATTAACCGATTTGGATCAAGCTGTCAAACCATTTCGCTCACAGGTGCTTCCTGCACTGTATCATGTTTTGTTCTCATTTGGTATGAGCAAACCATTGGTGTTTTATAGTCTGTTGAATGAAATGGCAATAGATCCTGTAACTCGACTCAGATCATTCATGCTCCTGAAAGCGTTTTTGATTTGGGAGGTGAGTTGGGTTTTGTCACAAGTCATGCTGCTGATTTTAATCTGATTTTTGAGTATACTTTGGTCATTAGGATGCTCCAACATACTATTTGATTGACTCGGTTTTGTTTGAAAGTGTTGTGCACTCTGCTACGGTAACTAAACGATTTAACTTGCCAACAATAATTCTATTTCAATGCATAGGATTCAGCTTAAAGTCTTTACAATGTATTATACATATTTGATTTTGGCTGATTCAAATTAATAAAATTGTAGATTGACAGTGATGTGGCGACATTTACAGCTGCACTCACTATTCTTACTATTCTGTTGCCAATCGTGTCATCAAAGGCAGTTGCTCGCTTTGAGCGACTGATGAATTCATTTTTAAGAGCATTGCATTGGGAACTGACATATCCACAGATTATGAAAATAAGCTCTCAAGTACCTGAACTCCAAGATGGTATATCCATGCATTGTCTACATTACCAGTGCTCATTTATAGATTAGTGGTATTTTGCATGCGCTTATACTTTATTATTTTTTGATGTTGGACGATATCATTATAGCTCATGATAAACATTTGCTCCAGTTTTCGATATGTGCAACACGAAGATGTATTGATAATTATTTTACGGTGCTTTATGGAATGTTTCCTGCAAATGTAATTGCGCAACTTCAGCGGATATTAAGCTCGGGCATATCTGAACTTGCGCCAATACTACAACAGTCTGAACAATTTTCTGTAAAATTCATGCCAGTAAAAGATGTGTTTGTCAAGGTTCGGGAAATGGCGTATGAGGCGATTGAAGTAGAGGAAGAAGACTTGTTTCAACGGCGAGTAAGAGTAAGCAAAACATATTCGAGTTGTTCATCTACATGTTTTACTTTAATTTAGTATCAAAATTATGGAACCATGCAATCTGTCTGTATCTATATCTAAATGAGAAATTGTATTTTAGGATTTAGTGAGAGAACATCGCATACACCCCAGTATTGTCACAGCAACTATTGCAACCGAACTGAGCAATCCGTGGTTCACTACCAAAGAAGCGTCGGAAATCATGGTGGAGTGTATGAGTCTTCGAATAGATACTTTGGGCTGCTTCAATGCTCATACTGTACCAACAACTGTAAAATTTCAAACGGAAGCGTTGGAGTCGAGTTTTAAAGCGTGCTTGAATCAAGTTGCACTAATCGATGAGGCATTGCACGGTCATATTTCTCAATTTCAAGTACATACATATTTTAATCTTTGTATTTCAGGATATTGTTTTACCTAATTAGTGAAATATCAAACTCATGCTAAAAATATATCGTTGAATCAACCCTAGGGCATGATTCTGAATGAATCGAGTAGTGTTTTACGTGAGCATGATTGTGATCTTGTAGCATCACCCATGCTGCTGCTACGGATATACTACTATGTGTTGATGAATGAGTCTTTTTTCAAGGAGTGCATGCGGCAGTATCATATGATGCATATTCGGCGGTTACACAAAAATGCATTTGAAGCTGGACTTCGAGATGCGAGTATCCAAAATTTGGTATGTAATGCTCGACTCTTGTTTTTAAAGTATCGATGACTCTACTTTGAAATTAACACGCTGATTGACCAAACTAACTTTAATATCAAACGTATGTACATTCTAGCATCTGAGGTTCAAGCAACAATCGAGCGAGCTTGCCGAGCAGCGACAGCTTGTTGACAGACTACGACAAGAAAGTATTCATTTGCGTGAACGACACAAAGGGCATGATGAAGAAGACACCAAACGACTCAAGGAGATGCGGAATGAGATTCAATCTCTTAGATCAAGTGTACAGAATTTAACAGGAAAGTTGGAGAGCACGGCCAAGGACAATGTGGAATTAAAATCGCGACTGGCCGACTCGGAGCGATTGTTGTCGCAATCAGAGTCCAAATTGGTACTGGCTGAAAGAGACTCGACTCGGTTGAAGGAGTGTGAGATTGTGCTGTCAGATCTTCAAACTAAGCTCATTGCCAAAAACAATACGAGTACTCAAGTCGTTGAATCAGAGAGGCATTCCGGATTGGACAAAGTACAGTTGACTAGAGACATGTCTATAAATGATCAAGTAACTACTCTTACCATGCGAATCGAGACACTCCAAATGATTCTTGATGCTACAGAGCGTGAGCGAGACAGATTTATTTTTGAGCAACAGTAAGTTGTATTTTGGCATCATACTGAAATTAGATATCTATTCGCGGTTTTGTGGCATCTCATTGATATTGACTATAACTTGGCAGAGAACTGGCATTTTTAAAAGGGCAGCTAGAGTTTAAGAATCAAGAGCTCGTGCGATTTGAAGGACAAGTCAAGGAACAGGTACATTCAAATATGAACAATATTAATCTATTTTAATCTAAATACAAATGGCTTTTGCTGACTTGAAATGCAGTCTGGTCACATGCAGTTATTAAAACAGCAATTTCAAAAAAAGATTGAAGCACAAGATGCCAAATATGCAAGTTTGAGGAAACTGCATCTTCTTTTACAGGTAAATCTATAGTGCAATAAGGAATGACATGTTTCAGTGTCATTTGAATCTGATTTTATTTTTACATACTGTTTTGATTGTAAACTCTGAATTTAGTCTAGGATTGTAGATATGACGTCCAAGATGCAAGCAGTGAATACATCTACATCATGAACGGCAGCAATCATCTGGGCATCCATCCAGGTGGCTACGAGTGGAATTTGACCACATTAATAAAGTACAGATTTTTTGAATATCGCTGCACAAGATGGCAAAATTAACCAGCTAATATATATCTATTTAAACCATACGACAAAAACTCGGTTAATCAATAACCCTACTGAAAATTGCCGACAGTAATCAAATGGCTTTGTACGATGCGCAATTCCAAATACTGAGGAAGGGTTGAACGTGTATTGAATAAGCCAGTCAGCTTCTAGTAGGAAAACAAAGAACATTTAATCATTGTTTATTCCAAAGCAAAATACAAGAGTCATTGCAAGATAAATACGAAAACGTTTCATTTTACATGAATACGCCGTAAAACTCCGACATTGCTGCCATTGGTACCAGATATGTATGATTTATGATATTTATTCCTTTAAATCTGGACTTTTTCACAGACCAATACACTATTGTAACTCTGAATTGACAATAGCTTCGATTACTCAATTTACGAGCTACTCTTGGTTTCAAATTGGGTTTATAAATCAAACATCTACTTTTATCGACCCTGGACTGCCTGAATCATATTTCTAGAAATACGATTGAAAATAGCACCCATTTGTCTAAATTCAGACTCGGGCTATCTTGCATCTACACCACGAACAAGGTAATTATGACGAGTGCAAGCCATCTTTTGTTACTGAAACTAGCTTTGCATAGACTAATACTAATTGAATTCTACTCTGCTTAGACTTCTCAAAGCCACATTTCAGCTCATTGCATTATCGAACGAGTTTACTTGATCCTAAAAGAGCACATGAGTATATTAACAAAGATATGTGTTGCTATTGGACTGTGCATAGATCTAGAGCGTATTTCCGATACAGATTTTTTAAATAGAAAATCATCCCTGCAGCAACCTATGGCTCAACCTGTTTACGAAACACCATTGGTGGATACGCCTATCTCTGCATTAGCATTCTTTCTACCGCCAACATCACTGTTTAAACTGCAGAAAGAAAAGCTTGAAGACCAGCCTCTTTTATTGGACCGCCCATTGTGGCTCCCACTGGCCGCATTGCCCAAAACGCGACGAAAGGCAAATTCACTAAACTTTGCCATTCGACGACTTGAATCGCGCGCAGTTGGGCAACCGCCAGTAGCCGCAGAAATATCAACTCAAGCTACTTCCGCATCTAGCACTATCTCTTCTACAAATGCTGTTCAATCGTCTGCAAGTACAGCAGCACAATCAGAGGAAGGACATGGCAATGGCCCAGTTACATCGGTCTTTATTACTACAACTACGATAGATCCAAAATCCAATGCAGGAATAAGCATTACCAGTCCATCTGTAAGCAAAACTACTGGAATAGCAATTAATCCTCAACTCACAATCGCTCAAACAAGTACCAATGGAGTCGCTGGTTCTGCGATGGTCGCTACAACCAGTACTGCTCCAGTTCAAAATACCCTCATCACCGCGTCATTTGTAGATAGCAGCTTACCATCTTCCAAATTATCATCTGGTAAATAAGTCTTGGTTTGATGATTAGTTGGTTTGAAATTGTTGCAGTTGAATAATAACATTTGGTATAGTATCTACATTACCATTTACAGCGACTCTTACTGATCGTATCATAACCGCAAACCCGGTATGCATAGTTTTTCCTATTATCTATAGCAAGATTTAATACACTCATTTCAAATATTCACTCTCAGTTACTTGCATTTTTTGTTTTAGACACAAACAGCTGGTGGTACATCACTTTTGCCAGCTGAAACAAAACCCGCCGACGGGAACAATCACGCATTGAATTCAGAATCTGCTCATAGTGGATTGGGGGCTTCCGAAAAAGCAGCCATTATAACTGCATCTGTATTCATCGTGTTGGCTGTATTATTCATCTATATATTTCGCAAAGTCACACTGCAGGTACAATGCCAACAGCACTACCATTTATTTGCATATTACTACCAAACTCTATTAGTGAAACAGTCGAGATTCTGGTTGAAGCAGCAACATTTTATTGTTTAGATGTTCTAACCAAATTTATTTTGCTACGGATGCAACTTTTAATAGCCGTCGAGTCAATTCAGGAGTCGTATTAGCCATCCAGATAAGGACATTGACCAATACGCTACTGAAAAAGTACCACCTCCTATGAATACATTTCCGATCATGAGTGCTTCTCGTCAACCATTCTACAATACAGATGGCAATATGACAAATCCGCTAACAATCAATACAAACATTCAGAGGATTGATTCTCCCACTAGCCCGCATGGAGTAACCCCAATGCTACCTGCTGCACGTACTCCAAACGTGAATGATACACCAACATATGATTTTGACATTCATTTCAGAACCTTTTCTCCTCTGAAAACATTTAGATTTGATGGTGTACCAGATCCAGATTGTAAAGGATAAAACACTTGACGCAAGCCGTGTGGCTTTATAACTTGCTTTGTAAATCATATATCGTTTTTTCAATTCTACAAAATACCATCAGCACTACAAGCCAAGGTGGTGAAATAAACCGAGCTATATTGTGGATCGTTTTTTGAAATATGCGGATCAATTTATTAGAGGATTGTATGAAAAAATGACTAGACTGTAGCAATCAACAGCTTTGTAATGTCAAACCAACTGTTCAACATTACAGTTTTCATAGCAGCAATCGTTCTTGACTGAATGCAAATCGATTTTGATCAACTGAATCATGAAGATCTAGTCTGTCAACGCTGCATAGGCCGACCTCGGATCATTAATCGCGGCACATGCACTGTTGGATCAAGAGTGTCTTCATGTGGTTCCGCTTCCTCATTGTCAGAGACAACTTCAGGTTCAGGTTGAAACACATGAAGAGATTCCAGTCCCTTTTTCACATCATGCAGATAGATTGAATCGATTTTAAACTTGTTTTTCCAAGATCTATCGTGACCAGAAATCGTACACGAGATACTGTAGTATGCATCAGCATTGGGCCAAGTTCCGACATGGATTGGATCCATTACAAAATCTTGCCAGTGGTCAATGTCCTTTACAACATTAAACTTTTTTGTACTTTCAACTGGCACATGAGTTGGTGGTTGCTCAGTATGGCCCAACACCACCTTGAATGTGATATTTGCACGATCTAGAAATCCAATGTATTCGCCAGTCTGGAATCTGATTACTGGATAGTATTCACCGCGAGGCACTCCCTTGAAGTTTCCAGCAATCTATGCCATGGTAGTTACATATACATCCTAGGTTATGATACTGTTCTTGACACAAGTAGTCAGAAGTTTGAGAAACAAGATATACATACATCAAGCCAACACACACTGTGGAGTTGAGCAACCTCTCCAAATGTACTGTTTGGCTCGACAACTGTTTCCCAGTAATGTGGATCATTCATCCAGCAAATAGTCAGATTGCGAGGTCCCAATCGTACTATCAAGTTATTTTAAATTATGCAGCATGTATGAGCACATCAAAGACTAGTTTTTATAGTATTCGGCTTATTCTGTAGAGCCAGCTTACCAGAATGCTTGTGCAGCTGCTGATACACGGATTTCGAGCTTAGTCTGTCTTCTGGCAATTCACACTAGAGTACAGAGCATCACAGGGTTAGATGGTAGTTTAAATAGCTTAAAGACTAGAGCCTACCTTGTCAAACCTTGCTTCAAATACAGTTTCCCAACACACACAAGAACTGATTGCTTCATAATTATTTCGACAAGTCTAAATAAATGGATGAGTGGTCTGGATAGAATCAGAACAGCAGCTTGTATCATGAAGCCAGATATGTGAAAAGTTACCCTAGCAAGCCTGGATATTTCTCTAGGTTCGAGAAACTTGATAAATAGCAACTTGAGCTCCAAAGGCAATGAATTCATTTGCTATATCGAATAATAAACAAGTAAAGGGAAATCAGGTTGAATCCAATTGAATGCAATTGATTCGGTCCCTTGATTCATCAAGCACAGCAATTAAAAGTGTTGAGCTTGACCAATACATGAAAGTCATGCACGCTGTCTAAAGCGATTGACGAATTGGATTGACTCGATAAACAGCGTCTACAGTTGCATTGATTCACAGACTTGAACATTAACCCCGACGAATGACTGAGTAAATACTCGAATTAGACGCCACAAAGAATTTGAACTTGCCGTAATTCCAACAATTTACAAATACCAATTGGCTACTTTATAATGTTAGACTTGCCTATTTTTATAATCACTGCTACTCTATTCACTCTAGGATATGCTGCTGTCAATTCAAGTAATACTGGTAACTGCTACACTGGCCGTATTACGCTTGATAGCACCCGGATGATTCCTTTGTATGGTAGCAGCTCTATAGCTACTCGGCTAAGTGTTGATGTTTCCAAATATGATATGGCTTTGGACACTGGTTCAATCGAGGTAATACAGTTGTTTTTGAGTGGATTAACGCTTTTCAGTTTATGGCTCCATCGCCCCACCTAACACATTTTATTTTAGTATTTTAACCCGCGAGGAATTACAATGAACCTTAAAAGGGGACCAGACGGAAAAGGAATCATCACATCGTTGTCTACAACTCGCTACATCCTCTATGGTCGGTTTACTGCTAGAATTAAATCTTCTCCTATTCCAGGCATTATCACCACATTTATTACCATGTCTTCTCGAGGAGATGAAATCGATTGGGAAATTATTGGTGCTCGTCCAGGTTTTGCCGAATCCAATGTGTTTTATAAAGGAATCAAGGAAATGGGTATTCATGGCAAAAAACACCCCATTGAAAGTGCCCATGGAATCGCCGATTACCATGATTACACAATTGATTGGAAACCAGATGTGCTGACGTGAGTGTCCTGATTCCTGTATGAATGTATGAATGTTGGAATCTAACTCTATGTAACTCTAGCTATGCGGTAGATGGAACAATTGTTCGTATACATCGTCGTGATGGTGCAGAATCACAGTCTCCCATGACACCACCTGGAGAGGAATGGTATCCATCCACTCCATCTCTTGTGCAAATCTCGATTTGGGATGGTGGGTCTGTCGGTGGAGGAGTCAGCAATTGGGCTGGCGGCGAGATTCCTTGGACCAGTGCAAATCTTTTCAATTCAAGTTTGGAATACCTTGATATCTACTGCTATAACAACAATGGTAATCTTGCATCTAAATGGCCTATGGACAACACTGTAAATCCAGTTAGATCGGCCAGCATCTCAACTGGAGGATTCGGTATCTCGTGGATTGTATTGCAGATTGTTGTAGCTATGATCTGGAAACTAATTACAGCCTTTAATCTGTAATGGTTTCAAGGCATCCATTAAGCTATTCTTTAAATGATTGTGTATCTATATGACTCTTTAAATATAAATATAGTAGATACAAAAATAGTATAGTTTATTGAAGCATATTCAATTCCGCCAAATACTGGTGTACAACCATTTCTAAAACTATACAAACGACACCAGATAATAGCAGTGTATTGAAAAGCATAAAATGCAAATGACAATCAAAACCGATATCCAAGCAGCTTGCGAGTTTCTTTAGACATACGCTCCAGTACTGGAATTTCCCACATATCGATCGACATGTTTGCTACTGAATCTACATCCACAAATTTTGAAATCTGATCCACAACGATTAGCAAAAGCAAATCATAAACGCTGCACAAGGCACAGGTTGTATGCACATACCTGTGGGATTAATGCAGCAAACTCTTTTGCAGATCGGCATGCTTCAATCTTTCGTCTGGCAGAGAGTAGCAAGCATAACCCCAGATATGGTAAAATACCTGGCGCACCACCAATGACAATGTCCCAAACACTCTCTATTGCATGAGAGGAGATTACATTTGCAAAGCAGCAGCGAAACCAACAGCTACATACATCATGCCATGCGACATTCAGTCGTTGGATATAAGTAAAAAGCTGTAGATTGTGCAAACTCAACAGATATTTCATTGTATCTATACTAGATCTGATATCATTGATGAATGGCTAATCAAGAGTTAAAATACAAAAAATAACAGTGATTTCAGTCAATGGCTGAAAAGGTTAGTCTTGCAATACCTCGAATTTGATGGCAACCAACAAATAATTGATTCTATACAAAACAGTTAAAATTCCATAGAACTTTTACCTGATCAGCAGACACTAGCAACGGTTGCTCTGGTCCAGGATATACAGCAGCCGATTTAGCAATCAAATCTGCAACAGGATTATTTCCAATAAATGCAGTTTTCAAATACTGTGAGCCAGATTTGGGAGATTTTGAAATGTCAATGTGCATTTTCTTGATAAAATGCAAACAGATCCAGAATGCATCTTGATCGCTTGAATCGCTAATTTCTAGAAATGCGGCTGAAATGGCCAGTAAATGTTCTGGAGGCTCTTCATTTGTTATAGTCTATAATACTCGCATTAGAATGTATGCGTATATACGATTTGAATTCAAAACTCCAGTTGGAAGCACATCAATTAATAGCATTGTGCAATCTTACTTGTGATATTGTCCGTGGCGTATCTTGTATTAGTTCAAGTTGGATCATTTGGGCCAGTAGTAATGGAGTTAAATCCTCATCAATTCTAGAATATGTAATACAAAATAATTAGTTTAGCGGTATAAAGTCAAGTATCAGGATGGTATTGGGAATCAATTGTATAGCCAATTACAGTCGTATTCATGCAAATTCAATCACTCGATAAGAACTGGACGAATGTTTGCACCACATCTTTGCTTTAGTAAATCTCACATTTGCTGTCTTCAACTTTCCTTTTCTACACATCAACATTGAGTGATTGACATGGAAATAGCAGTTGTATTCCTGAGATATGCAATCATTGCTTTCTTGAGCTAGATTGTGATCGTATCTTATTTCAGAATACAGCAGAGATGAGTTTGATTGACAACAGAACCCAATATCTGGATTCAGATGAATTGTCTCAAACTTGACAATTGTACAATACATGACTATGCCAAAAATAGATAATCTCAGTTCAAAACTATAGTTTGATGATAGGATGAACACTGAAGAAGCAGCCAATTTGTAGTAGGAAAGCACAACAAATAGTCAACCACTGTCTATTTCAAAACAAGCAGTTACAGATACAAGTGTTCCATTTTACATGAATACGACAGCAAATTAACCATCTGTAAACTGAGGCAGTGTAGTTGTAGAATTGCTTGCCTGTCTAGTGACTGTCTGGTAAGCAAGAGTACTGATTCCTTGAGGATTTCAAAGTGCTGCTGTCTCTGTTCTGCCACAAAGCCCCAGGCTTCCTTATGCACAGGCGTTACTCCTAATCGATAGTCAGAAACTGGAATTAAACAAGTGTGGTTTGGGCCAAGCCATCAACCAGTGTAGCTAGCAAGACATGCTCGGGATGGCTGGTAGTGATTCTACTAGTGAACATACCCAAAAGAAGTTTCCATACTACAGGTCGATAAAAGTGAGGGATTCGGATCCACAGACACAGTTTGTTGAGTCTGTCTATTGAAAGTAGTTTTCCCTGCAATGCATTCTCTACTGAGGGCTTCACCTCGAGTGTCTTGACGCCAAGGGATGAGTAGTATGCCTTGCGGAAGTTGGCTGCCATATCTGTATAGTATCGCCAGTGAATAGCTTTGCAAGGAAGCGCAAACACAGCAGCACTGAATAGAAACGATCAAACTTGATGCTCGACAAACCTTGAGTCTACAACAATGTCTATTTCCATATCACTACTTTCTAGATTAAAGCACTTTGTCATTAAGACGGTTATATCTTATTATCCGATATGCCAATCCATCAATGTAAAACAGCGCATTTTGATTTATTTGGTGGACTAATAATGGATGAATCTGCTCAGGATATTTGGCTTTACATGGCAGTTTACACAGGTTTGAAACCAACTACTTTCAAAACTGTCGTGTAGAACCTAATCGAGTTTTAGATGATAAATCCTGATCAGCATAGAGCCCATAAAAGGAGTGAATGCCTGCAAAGTCTGTTTCCAATGAAAGTAGTAAAGATCCTGATTCAAAGGAAACGGTACCATCCGATGCTCCTTATATACTACTAATGGATAGACCAGACAAGAAAGGGTAGTATATAAAGATTCGATAATGTAAAGCATATCTATATGTATGGATATAATTTTAAAATGCAGTTTCCAAACAATCAGTTTATCCCCTCGACCAAGTAACTTGTTTGCAAAATACTACACAGCCAGTGGCATGGATTTAAAAAATCAAATTCACCCCCTCAATAATAAACTATGCAAGCGCATTTGTCATGTTTGTTATTGCAACAAAGTGCTGATCTTGCCAAGATTGCTTATCATCAGCAAAGTCTCAGCTGCTACTTGAAGGATAAAACGCTTTCTTGTACGTCGTTTTGATCTGCTCATTCGCACTGATTCTAGCTGGCAACATCGTTTTAATCGCATCTGTAGAATTATCAACCTTCATTTAATCAAGTATACTCTTATTATTTGCATAGCACGCTAGCTGACAAGCACTTCAAGTATGAACCTACCGGATGAATGGACCAACAACATAGACTTAGTTAACATACAGCGACGAGGATTCTCGACCGAATCGTATTCTTTGAGTTTGATTTCCATTCAGCTCAGCATCTCATTAATTGGCATAGTGCTTAATACAATCCTTCTTATCGCCATGTACAAATACACCAAGTCTGTAGAATATCTCTTCAATGCCAGTATTCTCTTTGTCAATCTTATCCTAGGTATAATCCTTTTCATCGTTTCAGTAGGCACACTCGGGAGTGAATCATCCGTTCTTAGTTTACCATACATGTGTCACGTTGTGTCCTCTATAAACGACTGCTCGCAGTACTTGAGTGCTATTTGCTTCATGGCTATTGCCGTATTCAACTGGAAAACAATTGTAAAGCACAGTGCATACAATTCATGCAAGTGCATTGCGATCTTTCTTTCGATTATATGGGCAATCGCAATCGCCATTACAGTAGTATCCACAGCTACCCACAATCTATCTGCGTCTTCAAGTGGAGTTGTGTGTTACCCTTTTGGAAAAAATGAGCTAGCAAGTGCAGCTATGCCGAGCTATCGTTTCCGCTTAATACAACTTCCCTTTGTGTTCGTCAAGCTTATCTTGCTCATACTGACTCCTGTTGTGGTCGGTATATCGTACACGCTCATTTACATACATGTCCATCGAGTTGGACAAAGTTTGAAGCGTATTACAGTCAGTAATGATGCCAAGTCTAATCCCGGACCAAGTGTCAATAGAGAGGCTGCAGGTGCATTAGTTGATGATGTTGAACAAGGTTGTGGAGCTTTTTCAACGAGTACTTCTGCACCCAAACCTGGTTCAGCTGCATTTATTGTCACAGTGAAACCCATTGCAGCCCATTCTAATTCCAAATCAAACTTGCCAGAAAGTGTAAATCCAAGCGAAATGACCAGTCGTAATTGTCAGAGCAGTAGTATGTCTGGTGTTAGCAGAGGCTCCAAGTTTTCGATGCGATGCAAGACACAATCAGGACTGGTTCCATCCACACCAGCCTCTTCTCTTTCAACTACGTGTCGTAGTGACGAGTTTCTCAATCGAGCATTGTCCAGTCTTGCCATTCGTGGTTTGGTTACCACTCTGGTATTTGTCCTGCTATGGGGTATATCCATGGTCATTAGCTTTGTTGGTATGCGAATCATGTTGAATTCAGTAGCCGACAACGGTAACAATAGCGGAGATTTTCTGCTCACGTTGACCCACAAATGGGGTCTTGGTATATGGATAAATACTGGCCATATCTTGTATATAATGACTATTGTTACCACTCCGATTGTATTCATTGCATGTGATTGTCGAATCCGCCAGTCGCTGTTCAAGTTTTTGGGGATTGCGAGTTCCGTAGACGCAAGAATTACTACAGATGCAGATGTCCCGTCTTCTCCACGATCGCTGATAAGATGGAGACCATTTTAAAGCCATATCCACGTAAAATGAAATACTTGGTCGCTATTTTGCTCTGGGATATAAACAGTGGCTAAATATTGCTGCGCTTTCCTTTTATCAATTGAATTCCATGGACCTAGTTCTTTGTGGTTGAAGTTGCTCAATAAAATCATTATTATACCTTGACTCTAGACCTCACTTTGAGAGTACGGCGGTAATAGGGTGGGTTCAGGTACCGTGAACACAATTGTCATCTGAGGGTCTACCTGAAAATCTGAGTAGACCCTTGATAAGCTGTTTTTGACCCTTGATTTGCATCTGTCCAGGTGGTTACACGGATTGACAAAATTTTCTAGGTTTGTATAACATGACATCATAATATGGTGGCTTTAGTGAATACGGGATTTGTTGATAAAAGTGTAATGACTTGACTTTGCCACAGGCTGAGTCTACGACTAGAAGGAATTCCATTTGGTCCATTTGTAGAACTCGATTCAAATGCGTGCTTTACTGGAATTGCTGTTGGGCAGTGTTTAATGAGTGAATGATGGCTATGCAATTGCTTGCAATGTATTGTTTGTTTGGATGATGGACCATATAGACATGTATGGTGGCAACTAAGCATCAAACTTGCAGTTGGGTTGGCTGTGATAGATGTGGATTTGAAAGCAGCCAACAAACTTGTTCCAACTGTTGATTCTCAACATTCCAGTAAAATATATTTTAACATGTCACATTGATTGCCTTGCCTCATTTGCCATATGATCGGGAGAGTGATGGGGTTGTTCCAACATTGAAGTGGATCGTGTGATGCGGGTAGTGTTTAAATGAGGCTACTTGGTTCGATGGAAGACTGCAAAATTATTCATTGGTTTGTACAGGTGGTGAAGAAAACATTTTAGTTGAGAATGATAGTATGTGCTGGTACGCACATTAGCAGTAGCAGTTGATCATCTTGCATTGAAGCCTAAGCAAGTCTAAACAAGTCTAAACAAGCACAAGTAGCATTTTAAAAAGACGTGGATTGAGCGGAATTGCCAGTTGCTAGTGAGTGGAGGTCGCCACACATTCCAATATTGATTATTCATTTTCAAATTGCTCGAGTTTTAAATTGTGCTTTTAAAACATTCAACATTTCTATTCAATCTATTTGCCACATATATTGGATCGAGTCACTTTGGCCAAAGTTGTCCGGTTGATTCATATATAGTTTAGTTGGCTTGTCGGGTTTTTACTGTTCAACATCATCAGTGTCAATCCAACTAGTCACTATTGGAAATAGCTCTTGTATCTTGATTGGCTTAACTTGATTTTTCGTCTGGTTTGGTACGCCTGTACATGATGAACTCGTCAACTTTTGAATCCGAGTTTAGGAATGAGTACCAACCCTCACTTATGGGTGGTCAGTTGGTTATTACGACCATTGCCATCTTGCTCAACTCAGTCCTCCTTACAGCTATATACAGAAACGGTAGATCCCCTGACTATGTCTTCAACGCTAATATCCTACTGGTCGACCTGCTACTTGCTCTTCTTTTGTTCATTATTGCTGCTGGGTCACTGATACAAAATACTCCTATTCTGGTCACCGAGCCTGGCATGTGTGTTGCCTTTTTACTAATCTACGACGGCTCTCAGTATTCGATTGCTTTCTGCTATATGGCGATTGCTATTGTTAACTGGAAAACCATAGTTTATCGTCAACTAGAACAATCGTATCAATGCATCTTAGCGTGGTTAGCTTTCACTTGGGCAGCCACACTTAGTATTGTTATCACCATGGTTATCATGTACCCTCCTCATGCTATTGGAAATGGTCTCCTGTGCTTTCCATTTTCCCACCACTTTCGATATATTGGCAACTCTACATACGACCCATCTAATACAACACATACCTGGCAATCTTTTACACAACCAAGACAGAACTTTCGCTCAAACTCGAGTCGGGTTTTTGGAAATGAGACAATGAATGGCGGTCGAGGTTCTTTCATGGGGAAGGGATTTAGAAGAAATCCATTCTTTTTAATGAGTTTTTGTCTCTTGATCGTTACTCCTATTGTAGTCGTGGCTGCATACACCCATATCTATATGGTTATTCGCTCTATTGATAAAAAGCTGCAGGCCAGTTTTAGCGCGTCCGAAGTTCTCGATGATGATACAAATGCCAAACCCCAAAAATATACACATCGTCTTGATCACCATCAACACGGATTATCGTCTAATGAACAGCCCTCTTCCACGTCAGGTAGCCCCATAATCCAGCCACGAGCCAAGAGGGTCAATTCAAAGTTGGCTAATGCAATGCGGACACTTGCCATGCGTGGATTTATTACTACCATAGCGTTTATTGCATTATGGGCTTTATCTATGTGTATAAAGCTTTTAATGCGGCATCAAAACGCCATTCCTAGAACTGATCTGTTAAAGTTGGGACATTTTTTGTATATTACAACAACCGTTGTAAATCCTATTGTGTTTATTGTATGCGACTATCGACTAAGTCGGTCTTTGTTGGAATTATGGACAAAAATCTTTTCGCTAAAAAAGGATTTGCCATCTTTGCCTGCGCATTACCCACCATCAAGACAGCCAGGAGTCGAGTTTCCTATTGAAGCCACATCAGATGTTTATTACCGAAATGAACATTTTTAACTATAATGCTTTAAACAGCTTATTGATATTTGTGTAAATGGTTTTGATATGCATGCTGGGAACCCAATACTGTTATTGTGTATTATTGCCATAAGAAGGCCAGCTTGAATGTCGTGTCTTTTAGAGATCAAGAGTTGATTCAGTAATGTATCAATGTTTAGACAAGAGAAAATGTCACTTAATCTTGAGCAGTTGGGTACATGCTGATTTGGCTTGTTATCAATCCAACTGCAAGACATTGAAAACTCTCGGATCCAGCAATGGTCAAGCAACGCCAGTTGAGATGGTTTGACTAGTAGAAAGAGACAGTTTGTTGAGTTGACTTTATCAGTCTTTTAAGCAAGTTATGACCTAGACTAGAGAATGCTAAACCATTACACATTCTAAAACTGGTTCTGATAATCAAAGCTTGAAAAACTCGCGAAAATCACAGTAATTTCCATCAATTCTGACAACTACTTGCTGTCTTGTTCAGTAAACTATCCATTTGTAGACGGTGTGATCCGCCGTTTGTTATGCTCTCCTAGGTAGAATAGCTTTCATTTATTGGTTTAATTAGTCCAACTGAGGCTCCACTGTTTGGTCTTTATTCAACAATAACTCGTCCAGGCTTACTAAACTCTTCAGCACTTGGAAAGCACTACCATATCCATTGCTTACTACATATTCATACTTTAACAGTCTCCTGCTTTAACCATCGTAATAACAAGAGTATAAATCCAGTTTCATGTCCAGCTCAACCAACAAAAAAAGCCATACATCTGCTAATGGAGATTTCACTCACTCGTCTGATTGCTCTGATCTCGATACTGTTACTGTGCACTCTGCGTTGCTGAGTAACTCTGCGACTGAATTCACTTCAAGCACTTTTGTGAGTAAAACTACTGAAGCCGGAAATGGCAGCGAGCTCTCTGATGGCTCATCGTTTGGTGCTGCCATGACTCGGCAAAATTTTCTATGGGCTAATCCGCGCACTAGTTCTCTATCGCTCATTATTAATTCTCATGGTGCTTCTGACAATCCAAGCACTGGGGCTGAAGGTTCTGATACTCAGGTATCATTGTCTGCTACTAGCTCACATAATGAGGCTAGCTTATATTCTAAACACAGGTCAGAAATACCAACTCCTCAAACCGCATTTCAAACCAACTATACGAGATTGCCATCATCAAGTAATCCATATCAACAACTATCTGATCTAGCCTGCAAGCAAGATATTCAAGTAGATGAAGACTTGTCTTTTATCGTCGAGGGAAGAATTGTTACCCCAATGAGTCTTGCCATTTATTATTTTTTATGCATCATCACAGGTGGAGCGTACCTACTGCTTTGTCGCTGGTATATTCAACTGGAAGTCAAGACTCGAACTCGATCCTGCATACTGCAACAGGCATCGCATGTTTATTTGATCAACCATTGGGGTGAACAGTCATTAGAACCAGTCAGAAAAGCCACGTTCGCGGGAAAATTATCCAGTGCATTTCCACAACATTTCGATCCGTCCCTTCCAGTCTCTCAGATCCCACAAGATATATTACTTTCTTATCTCATGTACTTTGAGTATCGTTATTTCAAGTTCATTCTTGACCCTGTCTCTGGAAAATTTTTGCCCAATTATATCTGGCGAGATCCCAAATGGCAATCAGTAAATTATATTACAAGCAATAGGGATTCAAACCTAGAAATTTCCCGCAAAGTCACCTTGTTTGGATCTAATACCATCAATATCAAGGAAAAGTCGACATTTCGACTGTTAGTGGATGAAGTCCTGCATCCGTTTTTTGTGTTTCAAATTGCAAGTATTATTCTATGGTGTTTGGATTCCTATTACCAATACGCCATCTGTATTTTGATCATCACCACAACTTCTGCTCTTGCTACATTGATTGACACCAAGGGTATGCTGCGTCGTATTCGTGAACTCAGCCGCTTTTCCTGCCAAGTTCGGTACTGGCGCGATGGGGCTTGGTCCTATGGCAGATCCGAAGAACTTGTTCCAGGCGACTTGTTTGAGTTGGAATCGGGTCAGATTCCAATTGTTCCATGCGATGCCATCTTGCTTGTTGGGGATTGCATTGTCAATGAGAGTATGCTCACTGGTGAAAGTCTGCCTGTTTCAAAATCTCCTGCTACGGATCAAGATATTTGTGCAATCAACTTTGAAGAAGAAGAACCTTCTAGCAGTAGTCGCATGTCTCGTTTCTTTTTGTTTTCAGGAACAGAGATGATTCGTGTACGTCCAGGTATTACCAGATCTGACCGTACTGTTGATGGCGATAGTATACATAGTCCATCATTGGCCAATTTAGTAGACCAACCCACGACAATTCAAGATCCACTTGCTACCCGCCGTGGTGCTGTTGCTGTTGTTGTGCGTACTGGATTCAATACTACCAAAGGTAGTCTTGTTCGATCCATCTTGTTTCCACGGCCCAACAAATTCAAGTTTTACCAAGATTCATTTCGGTTTATTGGAGTGTTGGCCATAATTTCTGGACTTGGATTTACTTCATCACTTTACTTTTTTATCCAACTTGGCATGCCTTGGACAACTATTATGCTTCGCGCACTAGATCTAATCACCATTGTTGTGCCACCAGCATTGCCAGCAACGCTTGCCATTGGAACGAGCTTTGCCATGAGTAGGCTACGTCAGACAAATATCTTTTGTACCAGTCCACCCAGAGTCAATATCTGTGGCAAGATCAATGTCATGTGCTTTGATAAAACAGGAACTTTGACTCAGGAAGGCTTGGATGTTTTGGGAATAAGATTTACATCGCCGTGTTTACACAAGGGAGAGACGCCATTTGAAGATGTACCTCAACCTAATGCACCTACACGGTTTTCTGGTTTGCATCGCAATATGGATGCGTTGGTTCCAGCATTTGCTACCAATCAAAGAATTGATTTTAGTAACAAACCTACGAAAGGAAGCATGAACATGCCATCACCATCACCCCGCACTAGCTATAGTTCTGGTGGACCATTGAATGTTTCATATAGCGCAAATCAATCAGGTGTTTCTTTATTTTCTCCGCGTGAATTGGCAATGGGAGGTGTAACCACAATTGAATCCGAGCATACTTATCCACTGATTGTGTGTGCCATGGCAACGTGTCACTCTATCAAGGTTGTCAAAGGAGCATTGGTGGGCGATCCACTTGATTTACGCATGTTTGATTTTACTGGATGGCATCTTGAAGAAGACGCAAACACACAACCAAGCGGATTTTTCCGACGAAGATTGAGCCGAACTCATTCAATTGGTTCTGGACAGTCTCATCACGCAGCCGCCATGATGGTAGTGCGACCATCATGGGTTCCTGATTTTGACACTGTAGTGAATGGATCGCGATATGGAGGAAGAGTAGGTTCAGAGGAAGTCTTTACAGAGCTAGGTGTTGTGCGTGAATTTGAATTTATAAGTCGCTTGCGACGTATGAGTGTCATTGTTCGTCAAATGCGGTACTGGAGCAGCATGTACTCACCTGGCTTAGCCGACTCCGCGACAACTCCTTCATCCGTTGCGTCCAAGGATATGAAAGTATTTGTCAAGGGTGCACCAGAGGTTATGCGATCAATTTGTATTTCATCGTCACTTCCACCTGATTTTGACGAACAGTTGCGTAATTACACTCATCATGGCTACAGAGTCATTGCTTGTGCATGGCGCAAACTTGAGAGTATGACGTGGTCTAACATGATGAAACTGAAACGATCAGCAGTAGAATGTGATTTGCATTTTCTTGGGTTCATTGTGTTTGAAAACAAGTTAAAAGCAGGTACTACTCCGGTTATTCAAACACTTCACAAGGCTAAAATCCGACAAGTGATGTGTACAGGTGACAGTTTACTGACGTCGATTTCAGTGTCGCGCGAATGTGGATTAATCGATCCAGAAAAAACGGTTTATGTGCCAAGGTTTGTTGAGGGTGAGGCACATGAAGAGTTTGCAAGGATTATATGGGAGGATGTCGATAAGAGTGGAAGTGTTCTTGATGGTGAATTTTTAAAGGTATCGGTTTGATGTTATGTTTGAAGCTTGTCAAACTGTGCGATTGCCATCTTGTTTTAATTATTTGGTTTTAATTTAGCCTGTTCTACCAACTGGACATCCACTTGCGCGAAGATCGTCGAGTAGTTTAGCACGGTCTACTTCTAGACTTCAACAAAGCTGGGCAGAATCTTTGGAAATCCAACTCAATAATTATGAGCTTGCCATTACAGGTGACGTGTTTCAATGGATGCTTGATTTTAGTAACGATGAGACGTTTGAGAGGGTAAGCTACTGGCATGGAGTTAGACTCGATTATTTGTGCATGAATAGCCAGCATATTTATTTGGTTGATTTTGCTTGATAGATGCTAGTAAAATGTCAAGTTTTCTCTCGAATGTCGCCGGATCAAAAACACTTTTTAGTGGAAAACCTTCAGCATCTGGGATACTGTGTTGGGTTTTGTGGCGATGGTACCAACGATTGTGGTGCACTCAAGGCAGCCGATACGGGACTATCGCTCTCTGAGGCAGAGGCTTCTGTTGCGGCTCCTTTTACATCCAAATCCAGCGATCTTGAATGTGTTTTGCGAGTGATTCGCGAAGGTCGTGCTGCTCTTGTTACTTCCTTTAGCTGCTTTAAATACATGGCACTTTATTCTTTAATCCAATTCACGACGGTGTCCCTCCTCTACTCTATCGGCCAGAACATTGAGGATTTTCAATTCATGTACATTGATCTGATGCTGATCATCCCCATTGCTGTATTTATGGGCCGCACAGGACCTTACTCGAGCATAGCTAGTAAACGTCCTACAGCGAGTTTGGTCAGCAAAAAGGTACTGACAAGTCTAATTGGACAAGTTATTATTCAAGCTACGTTTCAATTTTTTGTCTTTTTCTGGGTACGCAGTCAGCCATGGTATTATAAAGGCAAGGCAGATATGGAGAATCAGACATACTCTAGTTTTGAAAACACATCGGTATTTCTAGTGAGTTGTTTTCAGTATATTATTGTTGCTGTGGTGTTTACTGTTGGGCCGCCGTATCAAGAAACGATTTGGAAAAATGGTACGTTTTTGTTGTAATTGGCTATTCAAGATGCCATGCCTGATCCAACTGATACGTAAGCAGTAGATCCAGTTTGGTGTCGTTCTAAAATGTGATACTAACAAGCCATGTGTTTCATTTTGATGGGTATATTATAAACGAAAATCAGTTCCATATGTAACAACACTAGCTTTACTGAGCATACTTACAACAATTGTCACAATATGTCCAACCAACTGGATGATTGAACAACTCGGAATTCTCGTAATGCCGATCCAAGCGCGGTGGTTCATTTTATTACTTGGAGCACTAAATCTGGCTGTATCTCTAGCATTAGAGCATGGTATATCGCCCCTAATATCCCAAATGGTGGGCCGTTTTATAGACCATATCAGCTACTCAAGCGATTGCTCAAATGGAGTAGGGCACGGATCACGAATGACGGACCAACTCTTGCGAGTCAAGGTTAGAAAATGGAAGGATCGAGGCAAGATATTTAAAGTGATTCTCGAAGACTTTAAAGTGCATTCTGCCATTTCATGACACATTCATGTCCACCTTTGAAAATTAAACGTATTTCATATTTTACCAGAAATGGCTGTGATAACAGCAGTTTGTTTAGTAGAGGCTGGCATTCCACAAAACAGAATATGATAATAAATGGTAATGCAGTAAAATTTATCAAACTTTGAATCTAGTCCGACTTGCATTGTAGCAAGTATTTGAAAGTGTCTACGCCCGAATTGCAAGCTTCAATGTTGGCCCGGCTGAATGGAAACTAAACGAATGTTTGCATCATGTCTGTTTCAGTAAATCTTACACTTGTTCAATCTACAAGTAAACACTGGACGACCAGCATGGACAGTTGTATTCCATTTACGTGAATATGGTGGTAAATATCAAGGGTTGGATTTGAAGGAAACAGGGCCACATGCTCACACCAATGCTTGTTGAACCTGCTTGCAAGCTTCCCTTCACAATTTATGCTTAGCTTGATCAAAAGATTTGAGTCATATTTTGCAAATGTTGCGTCGTTTTGATTACAGGTTGCGTCAATCTCAATCACCATGAGCATAGACAAGAACTATAAAGTAAGACGAGAACGCTGACGTTTACCATCAAATACACCTGCATCCAACTAATTCTGATAGTCTTATCAATTCAAATGGCACTTTACAAAGGAATCACTAAGCTCCCGCTCGAGGTCTACCCCATTGCGTTTATGGTATCGTGCGCTCTAGGTTTTGGCTCTTATATTGCATTCAAAAAGATAGCATACGACGGTGACATGCGTTTCCGTCCCAATCAGGGCATTAAGGACTGGACTGAGCGTCTCGAAACTCTTAAAAAGTCCAGCAACTAAACATCTCGATACCCGACTCTTGGCAGTTGTGCTGCCTCTCGGTTCCGGCCTTTTTTGGGCGAATATTTACCTTTTTGATGGTCACATCTGCTCGACCCATTCCCACCACTGATTTCCAATTTCTTGCATATAATTAAAGTCTTTGAAAGTGTTTCAATTCTGATAAATTGATAGTGTTGGTTAGAAGAGTTAGTCTAGTGTGTGGCTAGTAAGCAATCATTGCGAGTCGTCAGGGCTGCTTCCTGCTTTGAAATTGAAATTTATTTTGGAATTTATTTTGGAATTTTTGAACTTGTAAAATTGGTTGCAAAGTTGTTGAATCATTACCAATGGCAACTCCTATTGTCACTGTAGATGAGCGTAATGTAGTCAATCTCAGAAAGTCGGCTGATATAGCCCACTCCAACTTGAATATTCCAGCCAGTTCGCTTGCATTGGCATTGTGTTCTTCCTGTATGATTATGCTGGCTTCTGGCACGGCGTATCTATTTTCATTATATGGGCCTCAACTATCTACCAAACTCAATCTCAATCAAAGTGAAACAGCTTTTATTGCTATATGCGGAAACACTGGCATCTTTATCAGTGGTCCATTGATGGGGTGAGTTGGAATCATCTTTACTATGTATTTGTAACCAGCAAACGTGAATGCTCGAATATCGGTGGATACATTCTGTTGTGATTGGATAAGCAGCTCCGTTGTTTTGACAAATCAAACGCCTATTGGTGGTTTCTAACCTCTATCTGTTTGGATAGATCATTAGTTGACAAGTATCGATCAAGACCACAGCTGCTCGTCCTTGCTGGTGGATGTATAATCGCATCAGGCTATATTTCCGTTGCAGCAATCTATAATGGTTACATTCCACAGCCACACTTTTTAATCATGGCATTTATTTTTCTGTGCATTGGGGTTGGAAGTGCTGCATGCTATCATTCGGCTCTTGCAGTCAATTATCGGATTTGGCCTGCTCAACATCGGGGGTTTGCTGTGGGTGTAAACGTTGGGTTTTTTGGACTCTCGGCATTTGTATTTGCAAATATGTCCAACATATTTCAAAAGATCAAACACAAGGAAAAATCAGTGCTGGATGTCGGAGCTTATTTGGAGGCTGTTGGCATCATCTGTTTGCTGTTGAGTATATTTGGCGCGGCTACCATGATCACTCGAGAGGAATTCGAAGCTCCATCCGTTGAAATCGACTCCAGTTCATATACCACACGGTTTTACTCGGCAGCTAGAGAAAATGACAGCAGTCCAAATCAAACAGCAGTATCATTACTGGTTAGCGCCGAGACGCACTTATCCGAGACCACACCACTCTTGCGTAGATGTAGACGGCAAGATTCGTGTGATCATGCACTTGTTGATGCTGGGCTTCAACCTATTGCAGATCCAGATAATTTGATGGAAGATATTGAAGAGGAAGTTTCAAGCAGCAGCTCAACTCCACAGATTCATTCTCCAGCCGAATTTGAAATCGAAGATATATCCTGTTTTGTATTTGCAGATACATATCTACTTGCCACGGTAATGCTGCTCCTCATTGGTGTTTGTCTCATGTATTACAACAACGTTGGTGCCGTCATATTGTCTCTATCACCAATGGATCAAGACTCGTCGCATCCTGATGTTCACTGGGCTCAGCGCATTCATGTAATTGTCTTGTCGCTTTTCAGTTTTGGCAGTCGGATCTCAGTTGGTTTAGCAGCAGACTATTCATACAGATACCTATCTGTTCCTCGTGCAGCATGGCTTCTTTTTTCGTCTTTGATGGGAGCGGCTGCATCTGTAACATTAATACTTGCAACCACGCTCGATCAAGTCATGATCGCGTCGGTGTTCTTTGGCATCTCCTTTGGTGGAATATGGACCATTATGCCTGTGCTTATTGGCGAGTACTTTGGCTTTAAGCGTTTTGGTCAAAACTGGGGATGGATGACCGTTATGCCTGCCTTTGGCGGGCCCATCTTTTCTACACTGTTTGGTATAGTGTATGACTATTCCACCTTGCACGGAAATGGAGTCGACCTGCCTTCAGGAATAGTATGCAAAGGAAATGCTTGTTTTTCTGACAGTTTTATCGTGGGGTCGAGCATGCTCTGTATCTGTGTTGTATTGACGTCTATTGTATGTGTGCGACGACGTTTGCTGTGATTTATTCGCGCAGAATGGGATACTGAATAAGGATGTTAAAGTATAATAAACAGTTGTCTACTATTTCAACTTTTATTCGTTGTCGTGGGCATCACAGCCAATATCCACCCTTGGTTTGTTTTTAAAAGTCAACATGGAGATGAATGGTTGAGCGTTTTCCGATTATATTAGATGGAACAAGATCGCAAATATCGAATAAATCCTATCTCGAAACACTTTATATTATCCTCTCGCACATAGGCTTTTACCTGAACAAGATCTAGAAGACAGGGCTAAACGTTGCTATTTATTACCAGTATAATGTCACTCATACATATCACAGAAGCATTTGTAAGCTATTTATATAATCTACTATTCTTTTAAACCCTTTTTCTGCCAACTCTCCTAGTTCTCAATCGCAAGACTATCTTTTGATTCCTGTGTGTTATACGACTATGTTTGCATATCAAATTATCCATTGTTCATATATTCAATTTAAAGATCGTGCACTAACAACCGCACAATCAAATAGATGCAAAATGTCGAAATAGCGCCTTGGAAATCCAATACTCCACTAGCATTCATAGAAAGCGTTGTTTTTGTCTGTGCCTCGTTGGATTATATTATCTTTACTATCTTATTTTTGGTGAATCTGGTATCGACGTGGCAACATGTTTCGACTTCTCAAAAGGTATAAAGTACCAAGGCATGCTGACACTGCACTTGTTCAGGGGTGGAGCAATTCGTAGCATGCTTTGTATTCGCGTTGACTAGTAATTTAAACAGTGCTTGAGCCCAAGCCAGACCAATGCTAACGCTTTTCCTATGAATTCGTGTAGATTACATCGTTTTTGATCATATTGGTGTTTATGGCATTGCGAGTCTTTTATATCCCAGCACTGCTACTACTGGTTCCGTCTTCCTACATTGTTCAATTTGAATTTCGTACCATTCTTGTAAGTAGAGTAAATCTGTTTGAATGCATGCCACTGCATAATGGCATGGACCACTGTCACTAAATAACACTATAATGTATGAATTCGGTTATAATATATAGTTTTCTGTGACATGCATTGCTGCAGTGTATGTAATGACATTCTTAATCCCCATGGCGATTGGTATTTGGGGTGCATTCAAGTTTGAGGCGTGGCCATCCAAAGCAAACACCGAAGCAGCTAATGGAAAGCTCGTGCACATGCTAGGTTCAGGAAAACTGTCTCAAATGGTAGTGTGCTTTTATATCTATGGGCTCGTAACTAATCGCGAGTGTGTACCTATTGACATTTATTCATACACATCGTGATATCAAGGTGATAATGATCCAAGTGAATAACGAAGAAGTTCATGCTGTTATTCGTACAATCAAGTCAATTGTGAGAAGCACTTATGATCCACGATATCTTGTGGTGCATATCGGATTCAATTCGGATGAGCAAAGCAAAACGTATTTGCAGATTGTTCAGTTTTTGAGTGGCAAGCGTCAGCATCCTGCCCAAGGGTATCCTCTTCGTCACCCCATTGAGCACGAAAGCGTCCAATTTGTACTTCATAGGGGTAAAGGACACGGACAGGTATACTAGTTGGTTGAGAGCTGAACTGTTTACATTAACCAGCATGCTGACTTTTTATAATCCATTGGTTGTGCTAGGGAGTTGTGTATTCTGAGATCCAGCAAACATTCAAAGGAATGAACCATCGTACTTTTTTGGTCTCGGTGGATGCGGATATGATCTTGTACGAGGATTGTCTTGTGGAAATGGTTTATAGCATGGAAAACCGTGCAAAGGCAGTTGGTGTTACTGGATTTATTACTGGAACGTAAGTTGTTTTACAGAATACACGCTGTCAGTTTGCCAAATGTTCGAGGCTGATGATTTACTTGGAATCGAACACGACATTGTAGATGTCCTAGTCGTGGAAGTGCGTTTCGTCATTTTCAAGAGGCCGAGTTTGTTGCAGAGCAAATGGTGGATCGATCTCTTGAAATGGTATTTGGGAATTCAGCCAGTGTTCCTTGCTCCTTGGTATGTCACTTTAAATTTTACAATCATAAGCTTTCTTGTCAAGACTAACTTTCGATTCTTCCACCAACAATCCAACTTCTCACTGATATAGATCATGGTAAATCTGGCCGAATTCGAAAAAATTGCCAAATCTTACTTGACTGATGTTAAATCGGACAACTTTGAGCACTTGGGTCAGGAACGGCTCATTCTGTTTATTTTGACCCAGCAACACAAGTCGACTTTTCTCAAGTTTTGTTCCAACGCACGAGTAAAAACTGAAGCTGCAACATCATGGAGCGCGGTATTTGAGCAAGAGCATAGATGGCATATGCCATACTTGTACAACAAGGTGCTTTAGTACATGTTTGCTATATAGCCACGACTTTGAGTCTAACTTTTGACGAATTTGGTAATAGGCTCACTTTATGGTTGACATGAATCTATGGATTGGATTGCCTATTGTGCAGACATTTAAGCTTCTTCGTACAAGTGTTTGCTCAATGCATCTGTTTTTTCATCTTGCCATACTCCAGATTTGGACTAGTAATTCCTCTATAAAAGAAGCTACGTCTAGTATCTGGCTGGCACCTATAGCCATATGGATTATGTACTCTACCTTTGCCATTGCTATAAAGCGAGTTTCCATCATAACCATGTTTCCGTTGACTCTTATTGTGAATCCATGGATGCGTAAGCTGCAATGTTTTTTCATATTTCACTGTTTGTATTGCAAATCTTGACTCATGCTGTTCAATTCAATGTCTTAGGTTTGCTTATCAATAGTATCAACATGATCAGACAGCAAATGACAAACCGTCCTATTCCTAAAAAGTATGTTTTTATAGATGCCTTTACTACCGTTTTTAGGAATAATGATTAGCGATTGCTTACTTGTGCACTATTTAAATGGTTAGACAAGCTGTATTGAAAAATATTCAGGTAGGATACAACGTCAAATCAGAAGCCAAAAGATCCATAGAGCTCGAGTCCAACATAGTGACAAGCACGCCGCGACCGGAATCTGTCCAATCCAAGCCCACAGGTACATCAACGACTTCATCGACCACCTCTATGTCGCAAAAATTGCATAGCTGCAAGAGTTTTGATAGTCTGCAAGAGCCTGAGCCTGCCAAGCCACAACATGGTACAGCGATTGCTCGACTTGTACGGACTTCTTCCATGCGTGGACTAAAATCTACTGGGCTAAGTTCAAATGCATCTTCTACAGTCACATCTGGTCATTCCAAGGTAGCAACATGCCATTTAGTTTATATTACCAAGTTTATTTGATACACGCGGTTGTTTAACCAACTTTTGATGGTATGATTTGGTTTAGGGCACTTCTGGATCGCAAACATTACATAGATCCAACTCTGCCAACTTCAAGCTATTTGGACGTAGTTGATCATGCTAGATTTGATGTTTGAACGAGTGTCTTTGGACATTCCCATCCCTTTGTTGCTAGCCGTAATGGAGTAATTATTAAGATTAAACATTGATGATTTAAAGTTTATACTATTAGTAATCCATAATTGGACACAGTGGGCATATATAAGACATGGAATAGGTTGAAGTCAATTGAAACTGGCAATTTCCAAAAGCAAAGCAATAGTCCTCAAGTTAGTTTGCATTGGCTCGAACATTTCTTGTAGCATTACAGGATTGCAAAGCTAGTTGGACAGGCAAATGACGACACAGTATGAGCTCTACCGACGGTCATCACTTGGTATGGCTCTAACTGACACTCTGGATGAGCTGATTCAGGATGGCCATATTGACCCACAGACAGCCATGAAGGTTCTCTCTCAGGTTGGTTGGCTATAATATATTGGCTGTATATGATGCATTTATGTCTGGGAAAGCAGCAATTTGCAAGATAGTTCTACTACAGCACTATTGTAGACCCACTGACTCTGACAGCTGGATATTAATGGACCTTAGTTTGACTTGAGTTTCGCAGAGGCTCTCCATTCCAAGGTCAAGAGCAAGGCAACCATCAAGGTAACCCAGCTTTTATAGTCATGCTTGGTTTGGAAGTCAGGTTGGCCTTTTAAACCGATAGTTGGTTATACTGTGTATTGACAGATCACTTTATTGCTGATATTTGGAAACATAAATCATACTATTAGGGACATTTGCATATATATCGGCTTTGTGACGACGTATGGACCTTTATTGTAGAAAATCCAGCGTTTCGATTTGAAAACGAGACAGTGACAGCCAACAAGATCAAGGTTGTAGCATGCAAGGCCAGTACTGCTGCTTAGAGCAATATATACTGGATGCTCTCAGTTTTAGTCCAAACGAGATTCGAGTATGCTGTTTCAAATGAAGACCTCTTAATAGTACAGATCAAACTGTTTACCTGCATTGATTGTTTCACTTGTGACCCTCGACAATGAGAATGAGAATGGAAGGATGGAATGAAGTGAAAAATAGTTAGTGGCCATCAGTGTTTATCATGTTTTTGGAAAGTATTCACGCAAGTTCATTCAACCACATTTGTGTGATTGGCTTTGCTACTTTTGTAACAATCACCACCAGATCCACAGTACCATTTTGGAGTTTGAGAAAGAGAGGTTGAGAGTTGCAGGTTTACATTGTAGACTACAAGCTTGCTTTGCCATCTTTATTAGTGTCAAATCTTGACCGTTTTGCAGTTGCCAACGTTGTCCTTATTACTCCAACATTGTGTCCTTATTACTTTATTGATTTGAATGATAGGATCATATACCACGGCGACAATCCGATTTGTTGGCACGATCAGTTTGTTGATCCCCTCGATTGAATATAGGATGTCACTCATTTGGTCTTGTTCTGACGCGATCTTTGGTGTTCCACCTACATAGTCCACATTAACCTAAATAATCGTGCGATTCTACAAACCAAACCCCCGCAGTTTCAAAAGGTTGCAACAATCTGCTTGATGCTGTCTAAATGGCTTCAACCCATGCCAAAATTAGATTGTTGAGATACAAACAAATATTCTTTTTTTGTTCTCATTCCATTGTCGCTATCCAAGCATAGGAATATTAGAATGTAATGGAATTCATCAAACCTGTCTATGCCAATGATAAAGAAATCAAAAGATGATTTATATATGGTCATGGAGAGATCGTAGTATATGCTTAAAGGGTGGCAGAATACAAGTTTGGTATAAATAAGTGGAAGCCAGCACAGAAGCTCAAGTGTTTCGTTTTACGTGAATATGGCTGTATTTGAAGGGTCAAATCTTGTTGAAGATTACTCATTTGCTGATGTTCAAACTTGGCTTTTGTAAAGCAGATAAAGTTCGATATTAAAGTCTGAGGATCATCCTCTACATATTTGATTCTCTGCCCTACCAGTAATCCCAATTGAAACCCATACTACTAATCATTACTTACATGGCACCTTCAACATCACTACAGTTCCTTGAGCTTCCAGGCTCAAATGGCTACATTCATGGTCTGTATGGACTGGAAGCATGCACCGTCCGTGGTCTTATCCGCATTCAGCATCCTATCCAAAAACCTCTCTACATCAAGCGGTTAAAACTCACTCTTAAAGGTCTTCTCTGGACTCGCTTTCTGGACACAGTCGTATCTTTTGACATGGTTCGTAGAGAAAAGGTTCTATTTGAAATATGCGTTGATGTCCTCCAGGATGCCGAAATCGACAAAAATGAAATCAATATATTGAGCGGAATACTGGATGTTCCTTTTGAAATTGCATGGCCATTGCATGATCCTGTAACCAATGGGCATGGTCCAAGCCATCAACTTCTTCCACCATCATGCACAGTATTTGGCCAGAGCGGATCGCTGCATCATTATCAGTCCAATGTCGAGTATACATTAACTGCAACTCTAGTTGAAAGTGCAGTGCCATTGTCTTCAACAAAATCAGGAAATTCTCTAAATTCTAGTACAGCCGACTTGGATACAGCAGATGGTTCATCTGGCCATCGATCGGGATTTTCTGCATCACTTGGCGCAGCAGCAGCAACCTTTGGGCTTGGATCGCTTTTTGCACCTCCAGTTCGAACCTGCATATTGCCTATTTCTCCATTTGTTGTTTATGATGCACGGATGCTGCCTATCATTATGCATCCAGATCCACGGAGATGGCGATCTTCACCTGGTATGGTACCAATTGAATATGACATTGAAGTGGGTCCTATCGCACTTGGACCCAACGATCCAATTCGGTTTGCATATAGGATGATTGTTGATAGCGAGTCTGCCAGACTGGGTGTACGAGTTAAAAAAGTTACATTTATACTCAAGGAAACTCATATTGTTGGGGAAGATCGATGTTGTATTATGGATGACCAGCAGCAGTACTATCATATCCACCAGCCGCCTGCTCGGGTTAAAGGTGTCACAGAGCTTTTGCGTTGGGAGCACACAGAATATAATCCAATTTCACAATCCGATTCCGTTGCAACAGGAAAACCTGAATCAGGATATTTGCGCGATTCGACTACTGCTGGTTCAGCCTCTGGACTTCGTGCAAGTTCATCTTCTGGACCTCGGCTATCATCATATCAGAATTCATCTTTGAGTCGTCAAGTCTCGTTTCAGCAGAATACCGCTGCATTTGAACTTCTCCCACTACGTGAATCACAAAAGTCTGTCGAGGTCATGTCACGTCCGGGCACACGCGGTGGAGCAGGCGACGGATTGTATGTTGAGAATGAAACCACACTTTATATACCCTCTCTAGGAGGATTCACAGCTACCACAGCAAAACCCGTTATACCTTCAGAAAATTACATTTGCCAAAAACTGAATCCGCGTGAAGCCATTTTACAAGTACGACATAGTGTACATGTTACTATTGATTTTATTGAAGCCGAGCGTATCTCGATTGAAAGCGGCGTGTATTTACTCTCTGTGGGTCATGAGGAGTGTGCGTATGTGTTGGATAACCATCCTGAGATTCTCCCAACTTTAGACTACGATAAAATTGTTGGAATAGAAACTTGGGTTCCAGAATACTCTGCTCAAGACCAAGTGTTTATGGATTCTTGTTCATCTTTGCTTCATTCACAACAGCATGATTCGGATAGCTATAGTAGCCATTCATTCCATCCAGTCGTACCAGAAAGAAGCCATTCGATAGATACCACGCATTCTTTATTGCCACATCGTCAGTCAGATGCTCAATCTATAATTTCAGACGACATGTATTCTACAGATACTGATTTATACGGAGATTCTAATCCATCCCGTAATATGATACCCGACTCACCTACACCGCGCTATGAAGATATTATGCGTGCACCGATATCCACACAGTCATCCGTAACGACGACCAAGTTGGATAATAATGACACCAGTCATAACTACCTTGATAATAATAGTAATAATATATCAGTTTCGCACGATAGATTGTATCAGCCCTACTCAACTGAATCTCTTCCGTCAATACCTTTAAACTCGGCCGCTTGTATATCTCACTCACCTGATTCTACTACTAGTAACTCTGACCGCTCACCCATGACTGTGTTGAAATCGACTTCATTGGCCAATTCAAATGAGGATCAAAATGCTATTCGTGATCCGTTGACATGGTTTGCATCTGAACCCCCATCGATTATGCCCTTGGAAGAAGCTTTATCCGAGGCAATGCAGGATTTATTGGATACACGTGTGCAACTTTCAACTGGTCGAAGCAGAGTGGGTCGATACTCTGTTCACTTGCATGGCAATACCAGCAACTACCGTGATCGTGATACTCGAAGCGACAGTCTTTTATCATATGGATCAAACTGCTACTATGGTGGTTCAAATCAATTGAGTCATGGAGACAGTCATATAGGAGAGACTAATGAAGATACTAGTCAATACCTTAGTTGATCTGGAATTGAAGAGGGTTGTAGGCATTCTGATCCAGCTTGGTGGGTGTAAACAGACTTTCAGTACAGTTTTTTTAATAGATTATTTTTGTACCTGTTTTTTTATTAAAACTAATGGTTTTTAAACATTTATTACTATTACTTTATGTATATTGATGCTCGTTGGTGTTTATTTGATATTTAGACATTGTCCATATAAGCCGCTCATTAATTCCACAAATATACACAGCATTTTAGCTAAACAAGATGATATTTTTTGCATACCGAGTTTTCATCACACAGTTATAATTGCCAATGATACTTGAATCATATAGTGTTTGTATCGCGAAGGAATTGAAATCGTTGAATCAAATTGTCTTGCTGAACCTGAAGCCATTCTTGATGTTGCTTTACATTCTGTCGATGCAAGCCAAGTTCCACAGTTATATCTTGATAAAACTGCTCATTCTTTTTCACGATTGAATTAAACGTAGCCAGTTGCTGAGCCATGGTTTCACAAAGCAAAGTAAATTCATTGGCAAGATCAGACAAAGACATTGTAGAAAGAGATTGAGTCCATAATGCATGAGGGTCTACCGATGACTGGACTATTGGCTGCTGCTCAAAATGATCAGGCTGATTTATGAGATTCGAGGATTGATGTGTTGGTAAATTTGATTCAAATTCAAGCGGAATGGATTCAAACTGGGGTTTAGATTGTTTTGCAACAGATTTTTGTGCACTGGAGATGGTGGGAGAAGCAATGTTGCACACTGGAGTAGCATGATCGTTTACAAAGAGTTGTGTAGTATGAGTGGATGTTAGAAAAGTGTTGCTTTTGATTTCATTCTCATGCTCTGTATCAGTTTTCAAATGCAACAAAGATGGGTGGTGGGGAGACACTGGAATGTGTGAGGCATTTTGTTTGTCCTGCGCTTGATCTTGTAGGTTGTATTCCAGATTACGTAACAGATCTCGCGTCGATGCCACGGCAGCCATCATTTCATCGCTATCAGATTCAGAGTTTTCGAGATCGTAGATCCCCGAGTCATTCATACGGATATGTTGTTGAGGCTGCTGTTCTTTATTTGATAAAGGACGGTGTGAAGATGCCTTGTATTCTTCAGATGGGGTATTACCAGCAGTACGCTTTTTGGAACTGTTATGGTGGGTTTGTGCTGGTGGATTGACTTTAAATCGATCAGATACAGTGTTTTTGTCGTGAGACATTTCCTGGCTAAACGAGATTCTCATAGACAAGGGATCAACTAGTGTGTTTCTGCTGCCAACATTTCTGGTTGTAGGAATGTCCGACTTATTTGCATTGGACATCTTTCTGGAAGAAATGGATTGGTATTTATAATTGGTAGTGAGCTTATTAGGACTAAGAGAACGCATATGAGACGTGCTAATTTGTCTACCAATTGTGCAAGTTTTGGAATTTGCGTTGACAAAACGCAGCAATTGTTGGATACAATCGTGTATCGTTTGTTTGGGAAACAATCAAAAACAAATCTTGAACAGCAAGAAGTTGCTGAAAATACTGTAAATTTTCAACCATCTTCATGGCTTGTTAATTGTGACTGTTTATTGCATTTGCTAGAATAATCAACACATTTTTCATAATAATTCAAACATACTAGCCAAGGAAGAAAGTGCTGCGTACAACATCTACCTGGCGAGATGTAGACATTTGCGGAATTTGCTCGTACTTTCCATGAAGTTTTTCACGAAGTTTGCGAAGTAGTTCTGTCATATTGGGGTTAGGATTCTCTCCCAAAACAGACAGCAGTGCCCATGACATGGCACCAGTAGCCGATCCATCAATCACTGCATCGGCAGATGTTTGCGAATCTTTGCAGCCAGAGAACATGACTACATCTGCCTCTGATGACTTTTGCTCAATGGTCTTTTTTCGTGCAGCTTCAGCATTGGCACTAGGCTGACCAGTCTTGGACTCTTTGACAAGCGAAACAGCCTGGAATGCCTCGCGCATAGCAGTCTCCTTGTCATTCTTGAAAAGAGCAAGACCAGCCTGCAGACCGTGCTTCAAAATTTCTTTGGTGTTGTCTTTGAAGGTTATCTCAAGATTACCATCAACAGAATAGGTGTATGGTAGATCCAATACAGATCCAGAGTGGCAGCAATCAAAAACTGCAGTGAGGCGGGCGCCTTTGGGCAAAGGATGAACCAAAATGGCATTCATTTCCTAATTGTTAATGTATAACAAGGTGAATTAGTATTTGATTGCCATGGAGAATTGGAACATCTAGTAAATTCTTACATCATCAGTAATTTGCCCAGCTTGTTCATGATCAAGTGGAACAATAGTCTGATCATAGCCACCTTCCTCGTCACCATCTGGGAAAAAATAAACTCAAATTTTAGCCTAATGAAACTACTAAAAACAGTACAGCATTTATAATGGCAGCTTACCAGTGTCTTTTTGGTAAGCACCATGACCGGAATAGTGAAGGAAGAATGCATCCCCATTCTTGGCACCAGCTACCAGCCAATGGAAAGCAGCGAGGATATTGGCACGAGTAGGAAGAGCAGCGGGGTCTTGCAGATCATCTGTCAAGACCTTGGACTCCTTAAAAATGCTTGTGGCACCAATATACTTGGACACGTTCTGAACGTCTTGAATACAGCCACGAAGAGCAGACTTGCTGCCAGCGTAGTTAATACCAATATACAGGGCCCTGGTCACTCGATCTGGGCTATGATTGGCAGCACCTCCAGCCGAAGGAGCCATGACTGGCAGCTATATGAACATGCCAAAGTATTGAACAAAAGTTAATAGATATAGCATACAGTCTATTCGATATCAAGCATAATTTATTAATAGGTTTGAAAGCTAGATATTGGTTTTACAGTCGTGTTCATGTAAATGGATCACTCCATAAAGGTACCAAAATAGATAATAAGCAGTCAATCCCATGAAATGATGGGTGTCATCAAATTCATCAAGCACTATGCCTTTTAAACTAAAACGCGAATGTATGAGATATATTTTAGGATACAAAGTGGAGTTTGTAGAGTTGGATTGACAATATCAGAACAATCAAACCCAATATCTGGATTGTAATGGATGAATCTGGGGTTAAACTTGGTGATCATACAACATATGATTATGCCAAAAGTGGAGGAGTGCAGATTCAAAAAGATGATTTCAGTTTAAACTAGTTTGTGCTATACAATGGACGCTGTGTTTGGAAAAGAGTTGAGAATGCCAATTAAAGGGCAATCAATATCTAGTAGGAAAGCACAGCGGGTGTTTAACCATTGTATATTTCAAAGCAAAAATAGAGGCAGTGCGACTGTAGGGTAAAGTGATCCATTTTACATGAATATGACAGTAAAACCATATCTATACCCAACAAGGAAATCACAAGAACTTACATTTTCAGGGGGAGCCTGACCTTGGCCAGCAGCTCTGCTCTCTCCACCTCCACCAGTAATCTTGGACAGAAACGGTTCGGCAGTATTGACCAGCTATTTTCCCACAGTCAAGATCCAAATGCAATAGCAGTGGTTAGTGGCGGCGATTCAAGTCCAGGGGCAAGTATTGAGCTGCCCTACTCAAACAGATGAAAATGCAGCATTCTATAAGACATGAGTTGTTACCTGATCAATATGGCTGCTGTCGACATTCTTGAGAGCCTCAGTTAGTTTTCCAAACATTGTTGATAGAATCAATTAGCAGATTGTTGAGTTTGAGGAAAAGATCGGATTCTAGAGCGCTTGAGGCTGTAATTGGCGGCCTGAGGTTTATGCGTTTGCGCGATAAATGATTGCCACATGGTTTCTACATTGCTTGCAATCAACATCGATTCAATTGTTCATTATCGCTTGCAACTTGCTCAGACTCCATGCAGTCAAGCCTGACACTATCTTTGTAATTCTAATATGGTTTTGGCACACCAACAGGTTAGATGTGTGCTTTCACTTGAGATATTTATCAATCCAACTAGAAATTGACCAAAACATTACTGGCTCCAAAATGATTGTATTTTTCTACTCATACAGCATGTTCATGAATGAGATTCGTACTATTTTGTATCTATATCCATCAACACACCCATTCAGTTTCATCACGTTTCAAAGTTGAGCAATGTTTCATTGACATTGCTTACCCAAAACCCAACTGCGGCTTTGGGCAAAATCAACGGGCCAGCCATCTTTTGTGTATAAATTCTGTCCAAAAAGCCTTTTTATCCCATTACATTCATCCACACTAATTTTTTATCCAATTAGCCATCACCTCATACCAACGCCGACTTTCAAATATAAATATAGCTTGCATAATTAATCAGTCTGGTTCTAGCCATGTCGTCGCTTGTCTCTGATATGTTGTCTGTTTTTGACGAGCGACTTGAAATCTTGCACTCTGAATCGATGCAGCAGATCCATAAGGTGAGCGCTGCATCCAAGTTTGTGGCTCAATCGCGACGAATACGGCAGAGCGAGGAACTGAGGGATCAATCCCATTACAGGGTTACCCGTTCCTATGCTACAGCAAATGGCTGCTTATGTAATTGTGAAGCTGCCAGGTCTATCTGCAATCACTCTAGCGCCAATGGTTGCGCTATATCAGCCAACAATAGTGCACTGGGTCCTGAATCTATATTGAATGGCAAGCATCTTGGTGCGGCAAGACATTCCACTGCTTTGTCTTGTTGTCCACAGCCAGAAGGTGGCTGGACTCCATCAAATCAGCCATGTCTATTTACATCATGTTTACAAATCGCTATTACTTTGCCCGGTCACTATCGCAAGCCTAGAACCCTTGGCGCTCTACGTAAATCAATTCCGGCAAAAACGTCTTTCTATTCTCAATAGTCTTTAGGTTTATATTCGCTGTGGGTGTTGCAATCATCAAAAAAGCTGAGATGATTTGTCCAGCCGCTGTTGGAGTGGAAGAAGCATGTTGGCGCACCTATTGTTCACCATATTGCGCAACTAATCGACTGAGAAGCATTTCATATCATGCGGGGTCTCTTGACAGATGTTTCGAACAAACAGATTGGCACCCGATCTGTTGTAAACCTATTGCGTAAACACGTTACAGAATCATTTTGCTGTTTTACAAAATGAAAGCGGCTGGTAAAGTATCAGCATCCAGTCGTGTGGGTGTGCCGGCCTCAAGCGATCCTGTTTTATGTCAAACTTGTATAGATAGTCCATCCAAGCTCTGAGTATCAACTGCTCAGTGCACATTGTGCGCCACAATCCTGTATTTAGGATCTTGTGCAGATCTTACCGTTCACAAGAAGAGCGGTCTCTACTTTTTGTCTTTGTTTAGCATCAACCTGTATAACGTGCAGATGCTCTAAAAGCGCAAACAGTTATTCACCACGTATGCAAGCGACAAACATTGTTGAACGTTTTTGGCTTGAGTTGCCGTTTGCTTCAACGTCCGTGGGTGACATATATTCATATCTAGCCATCACTATTTAATTGATGCAATGGCGCCAAACATGTCGAGCGATACGCATGTAGATTGCTTGCCAGATGGTACTACACGCTTGCCAAGTTTATCAACCAAATGCATGCTAGTCGATCTCCAGCTGCTCGTCTAAAAGAAAAGGCTTTACATACAACCCACAACGTAAACCTGCCTCCTCCAACCCCTCTTTCTCAAGCTTCTAAAGTACACTGTAGATTTGGTGGCGAGAGTCGCAGAAATAACAAGCTCAACCACATCTATATGGTTGGATGAAATTTACGCGAGCACCTCGACTGTGTGATATATACTGATGATGATCTGACTATTTTTCATTTCTCTGTTCGTTTTATCCCTTTGGCTGATCATCATGAATGAATAACTTGACGAATTACCTCGTGAAATTGACTTTTACTTAGTATTCCATTTACATGAATACAGCTGTTATACAAGCACATTCCAACAACTTCAAAAAATTGATGTTTTTATTGAGTGGCCAACATTCAATTTTTTCATGCGTCTACCAGAATATAGGTTAGGATTTATTGTCTATCACGACCGTATTCACATAAAATGGAACACTAAATGTCAATATATAATAAACAGTTATGCTTAGTTGGCGCCAATCTTACTGGGCAGCATTGTTTATAAACTCTTTATCGACTAGCCTACTCATTCTTGCACAAAAATACAGAACGAATGTTTACATCTCTGTTTCAATAAACTACACATCCTTTCAACCTTCAACTTTTCTTTTGCTAAACCAAACATGTGAAGTGAATATTAGATGATCGCATAGAAACAACAGTTGCATTCCTGAGATGTTCTGTTAAACTAGAGCGCAAACGTATCTGATATTAGGATATGACAGAGTTTTCTCAATGCCCTGGTTGTACCAGATATTCCTTGGTTGTGTGAAACTAACGTTTCCAATGACAAAACCAATGTCTGGACGTGGCTTGTGTAGTGGTAGTCGCCTTGCCTGTTTAGTTTCAGTTTGCAGTAAGGACAGTTTGAACCGGAGAAACAAAAGTGCTGTCTTTGGCATGCTTTGCACTTTGATGCTTTGCCTTGACCACTCTATTTCAAGAGGACGTTGAAATTGCCGTTTTAAAAAATGTTGGGCTTTAGCATTCAAAAGATGCTGTTTTAGGTACAAAATGATTATTAGGCAATGACTTTTCAGTAAAAGCAATCAGATACCACTTTTAATATTTATAGTATACACAAACAATGTGTTCGTATAGACTTGGATGGTCCTTGATCAATTAATAGTCAATAAGCCACTGTAGTACTTATTCCAGCCACCACCCATATTCTGGTAAACGCATAAAATATCGAAGCCCAAAAGATTTAAATAAGCAGTTTTCAGCACTTTAAAGCTTAATTTTTATCTACTAGACATCGGTGCACAAATCGTTTTGTTTCACTTGATATATATATTAAATTTTTTGTCGATTATTCAGTATCAAACATTATGTTCAAGTTCTATTTTAAATCGTATATTAGCCTACTGTTTTTGGCTGCCATTGTTCCAGCAACAGTCATGGGTCAGGCAAATTATCCAAAAGGTGTAGTTATGGCCAATGGAAATCCAGAATGGACTAAAGCCGTTGGCAGTGGCCTTCCCGCTGTAGACAGTAGCAATCCTTATGGTTGGGCCGACGATGTGATTGCATGTCCTGGCCCAAAGCAATGGGGTCTTACATACGATGACGGACCTAGGTAAATGTCATGGCTATCGATTGTGTATTTTTGAAATTTAATCGATTGACTAACGTTATTTTGTACTGATGGTTAAATCTACCGATCGATATTTTAGTCCCGAAACCCCAAAAGTACTCGATGCTCTTAAAAGTCATGATATCAAAGCCACCTTCTTTGTCGTTGGTGCTCAAGTTCAAGCCTATCCTGATATTTTAAAGAAAGCATACCAAGAGGGTCACCAAATTGGTAATAGTTGAACAATCACTTGATACACGTTGGACTAAACTAACAAGTAGATCTATTTGGTATGTCATACAACAGCCTTACACACATGGTCCCATAAATCACTTCCTGAAATCGATCTGGATAGTGCCATTGCTGAGGTTGTTTACAATGCTATGATTGTCAAGGATACAATCGGTGTTACACCCAAGTTCATTCGTGTGCCATGTGAGTATATGTAGTTTAATTAATGACACGATGCAATGTTTGGATAGTCAAGTGTATTAATTGTGTGTTATGGTTTAAATCGAAGATGGCAAGATCAACGCGCCGATCCGTAAGATGCTCCATAACCTTGGTCTTACTATTGTTGCATGGAATCTGGACACCAAGGATTGGAGAGACACTGCTCCTATAGTCGGTCTTATTAAAGAAAGAGCCGACAATGGTGATTCTGGTGTAGTTTCTTTGCAGCACGATATTGACGCAAAAGTCATTGAGCATATTCCTAAATCTATCGAGGTGATTGTAAATGGCAAGGCAGGATATAAGGCTATGCCAGTCTCTACATGTCTTGGACAAAAGGCATACGACGAAGGTTTCTGGACTCGTCTTGGTGCTGCTCCACCAAGTGGATCGGCTGCCTCTAGTCCTGCTGAAGCACCAGCTTCCGCTCCTGCCACATCTGCTGCTACTGTCACATCTGCTGCTCCTGCACCAGATTCTGCTGCTACTAAAGCCGCTACTGCTACTGCTCAAGCTAGTGGTACAGCTACTGCTCACTCATCCGCCGAAAGTACTCAGAAGTCCACTTATGATGCTGAAGCTTCACCAATATCATCATCTGCATATTCCATAGCCACTTCGACTGGTATATGCGTTGCGGCTGCTTTAACCATCATCTCGTCTGTTTTCTAAAGACCAGTTTATTATACATTTGCGGCTGTTTAAACTATGAAATAAATTCATTGTTTATCAAATGTGGCTTTAATTTACCGAATTGTGGAACTGAGAATTGTAAATCTGTATAGTATATGATATGGCAAGCCAAACATTGCAATATTATGGGTTCAGCTATACTATTGCTTTGCGACTCGATGATCCAGCAATATTTGCTGATCGCGGGTAAAAAAGCAACCGCCGGCGCATCTAGTGCCTGGATGATCACCTTGACCGTCTCAACGTTGAAAATGTCAGTCTATGGTTTGAGGCAGATGACATTCAAACTGTACAACTGAACAGGAAAAAGCATCATGTATGAATGCCGTATAATTTAGTGGCAAATGAATGTACAGCTAATCTAATGAAAGCTTGTTTTAAATTGTTAACAATGCCGCAAACACCCCTTAACATTCTGTAAAATAGCCGCAAAATTTAAAGCATTATATGGCTCAACGTGAAGATCCCTTGATAGGAATCCTTTAGCTATTGGCGATTTTACAGAATGTTGGCTTTACAAATTACTACATGAGCATCGATACATAAGTCAGTCGATTTCTCCATGCTTAGCTCTGCATCCCCAAACAGTAGGGATTGAGCATTTTGTAAATCCCTTTAATACTCCCTTACTCGCAAAATATAATGAAGAGCATAGCAGCCAGCCAATAGTCGTAAATTAGAATAGGGAGTCACTGCGCGTCGCCCAGCTTTAACAGCGATCCCTTATGCTTCACCGTCCATCAAGATATATAAACCTCGATTGCTCTAATGTGCAAGTTTATCAGTCGGGCATATAGCACAGGCATAATACTACAACTGATTAATACTAATTACTAAAAATCACTCTTTATCCATCATGCATACATCACACTCTAAGAACTCGTATGTCAGCGTACTGTTTTTGGCTGCCATTGTTCCAGCAACAGTCATGGGTCAGGCAAATTATCCAAAAGGTGTAGTTATGGCCCATGGAAATCCAGAATGGACTAAAGCCGTTGGCAGTGGCCTTCCCGCTGCAAGCGGAAAGGATTTTTATGATTGGGCTGACGATGTGATTGCATGCCCTGGCCCAAAGCAATGGGGTCTTACATACGATGATGGACCTAGGTAAATGTCATGGCTATCGATTGTGTATTTTTGAAATTTAATCGATTGACTAACGTTATTTTGTACTGATGGTTAATCTACTGATCGATATTTTAGTCCCGAAACCCCAAAAGTACTCGATGCTCTTAAAAGTCATAGTATCAAAGCCACCTTTTTCACCGTTGGTGCTCAAGCTCAAGCCTATCCTGATATTTTAAAGAAAGCATACCAAGAGGGTCACCAAATTGGTAATAGTTGAACAATCACTTGATACATGTTGGACTAAACTAACAAGTAGATTCATTTGGTATGTCATACAACAGCCCTACACACATGGTCCCATAAATCACTTCCTGAAATCGATCTGGATAGTGCCATTGCTGAGGTTGTTTACAATGCTATGATTGTCAAGGATACAATCGGTGTTACACCCAAGTTCATTCGTGTGCCATGTGAGTATATGTAGTTTAATTAATGACACGATGCAATGTTTGGATAGTCAAGTGTATTAATTGTGTGTTATGGTTTAAATCGAAGATGGCAAGATCAACGCGCCGATCCGTAAGATGCTCCATAACCTTGGTCTTACTATTGTTGCATGGAATCTGGACAGCAATGACTGGAAAGACGCTAGTCGTATAGTCGGTCTTATTAAAGAAAGAGCCGATACTGGCACTTCTGGTGTGGTTTCTTTGCAGCACGATATTGACGCAAAAGTCGTTGCGCAGATTCCTAAGTCTATCGAGGTGATTGTAAATGGCAAGGCAGGATATAAGGCTATGCCAGTCTCTACATGTCTTGGACAAAAGGCATACGACGAAGGTTTCTGGACTCGTCTTGGTGCTGCTCCACCAAGTGGATCGGCTGCCTCTGCACCAGCCTCTGCTCCTGCTACTGCACCCGCCACTGCACCAGTTACTGCTCCTGCTACTGCACCGGCATCTGCACCAGCCTCTGCTCCTGCCACTGCTCCAGCATCTGCACCAGCCACTGCACCAGTCTCTGCTTCAGCACCAGCATCTGGCAAGGGTACTAAAGCTCCCATTTCTACCCAAACAGCTGGTGCCCAAGATAAGGTTGTTTCTGCCAGTGGTGCCATATCTCAAGGCATTTCTATTACCGCTGGTCTTGTTGCAATCCTTGCCATTTTTGTCTAGTATCTCAATGTTCCGTTGATTGCATTCGAATAAATCTTTTAATCATTAAATTTTGTCAACTTGATCAAAATGCTTAAATAGTGTGCTGTGGTTTAGTTGATTGTGTCTAGATTAGGTGTGGCTACATAGTTGCTCCCATTGTTTATTCATTATGAAAATATTGGTTTATAGAGCACCGTGGTGATGTACTATTGAGTATACATGCATCGTGAGTGTTGGGTAATAACAATTTACAATAGAACTTGTACGAGTATTCTTTCAAACGTACCTTTTTCTTGTATCGTGTTGTGCATCCAATAGCCATGACACCATCACGGATCGAGCATGCATACAAATGGTTCAGTGTTACATGTGTTGGAACTGGTAAGATGTACGGATCTTGGTTAGATACATTTTTTGAATTAAGCAGTACTTTTTGAAGATGTGCTGGGAGCATTGGAGGGGGTTCAAATGGCAGTGTCTCGACAATATTACGATGCAATTTGAGTTGGTTATTGCGGAGGTAAGCAGGTATTTCCGAAGTGTATGATTCAATTGGCGAATCTGGTCGAGCTAGACCATTCAACAATCCAAATCATGGCTGTTAGTGTATGCCAATACTCGACTGGTCAACACATGATACAAATGATACAAATGATGCATACCGTCTCCTTCCAACTCATCGCCAAGCTTTGATAGCCCATCTAGTCCATCCCCCTGCTGATCGCCATCTTCATCGATTACTTCTAAATAGTTTACTAAATTTCCATCAGGACCAGATGTAATGGGAAGATCCTCGGAACACTTCCACTCGTCATCAACTATGAATTTAAATCTGTGTGTCCCAGGCGACATATCAACCACTGTAGAAAACTCATCCGTGCTGGATAAAACAGCAAGTTGACATCAAAAAGCAAAGTAAGCCATCATCACATTGGAATAGAGCAAACCCAGCACTAGTTTTACTTTTTGAATTACCTTCGCGACAGTTTAACTTTTTGCTTCCAGTTATTAAAAGTGCCTGTAAGATATACTGTCCGACCTCCATGAGGCCAATTAATCATGATAGGTATGAGCCGTTTTTGAGAATCAGACCGTGTTAGTGGGGCCATTAGGCTAAACCCCGAGTTACCAAACGAATGCATAATCCGCGCCGAGTTTTTATAACTCTGTTCGCCTTCTGGCTGAACAAACGGTTTAGCCTTGATATTGATTCCGTTGATGTTTCTTCCTGAATATTCTTCAGACGGATCTTTTGTGCTACTGCTACGCCGCCTTCCGGAAAACAGCCCAGCAGATGAGCTACTTTCCAAAGTATTCGTTCCCAGCCAAGGAAATGCAGACAATGATGAATGAGTACCATTCGACACAGGCTCAACAGCAGTCACAGGAGCAGAGGTCGACATGGATATATCCAATGGCTGAATCTGAAGATGCTCGGCCATGTCAGCTAATTTTGCAATAGATCGTGACCGCTTTGACATGAGAAATCTTCCAATCCAACTTGACGAGGTGGAATCGCCTGTGGCCGACACAGAATATATTTCGGATAGTGCCAGAGGCGATCCAGCAACAGGCGAGGCTTGAACTAATCCAGCCGTCCTAGATATGGTTGTTGGAATTGCTGTTATCTTGGGCGGTGAATGCGCACACGTGGATGCTTTTGGAGTAGTAGTGCTAGAATCGCTAGACTGTGTAAATGAATTGGAGGATGGAGTAGTTAGATTTGACAGTGCAGGGTGTCCTACTATATAACGCTGTGTTCCATCTGATGTTGCTACAGATACAATGGGCATAGAAGCAGAAGCCCCCATTGATGAATTGCTGTTACCAGGGATACTTGAATCATTGATGGGTCGTTGTGCATGAAGTCCAGCTGTCCATCCGTCATTCCGCTTATCAACAGCAGTGCCAGCAGCACCATTTTTCAACCCATTCTCTACCTCTTCAATAGAAGCAGTGTTTCCCATATATCAGTAATGTTATAACAAGAGTAGCAAGGATGGCGATTTTCAAGCTAGTTTTTTAAACGCCTTGAATGTGGAGTGTCGGATAAAGTGCAAGCAGCGTTACTGCTTGAAATGGCAATTATCTTGCATTCTACATACAATTTACAGATTGTTATCGCTATGCATAATTCAATGCCATTCTCGTGCTGATTCTTTCCATGCAAACCCGACACGCTATCCAGTTTATCAGGAATGAATGAATCCCATGAATCAACAGCCAACCTACAGTCTGGAGATTGATGCATATGTTTATTTTGTTAAAATCTAGATTCTGCCACGAGTAGTACGACGCACATCCATCAACACATCTGACTCGATCTCATCTGATGCAAGCACTCCCCGATGCCATGCAGTGCAATCAAAAAAGAATCCTGCACCCCATGACACGAACAAGAAAAACAGCCAAGCCATTAACCAATTGAAGTTTGTGCATCCAGGCAATGATGCACCTGTGCATGCGCCTTGGACGTTTACTAGTTCAATGATGAATCCAAATATCCATCCAAGAGTCATAATGGCGTCGGCAATGGTTTCGATTGTGAGGATACGGCGCGATGTCCATGAATGAGAAAACCACGGAGATACGTAGACTGCTATTAATAATCCTGAAACAACTGGACTGCAGATGGCAAAGATGCTAGAATAGCATTATTGGTTGCAAAAAGCTAATGGTTAAAACACAATACAGTATATGGGCATGACAATATGGATAAATACTGCTAAAATAACAATATTTCTAGAGCATGATTACGTGGAATCTTGTATCCACGTAACTATCCAGACTGGAAAAAGTAAACTTACAGCATGGCAGAGTTGACACCTCCAAGGTTTTTGGAAGCAACCAGACCTATATCTTGAGATCCAATCCAATAGTACGACACAAGAGCCAGCATAATCTGAAAGCATCGAGCAGAATACCGACCTTGCTTATCAATAGTAAAGTTTTTATGGTCGCGATACTTTGTGATGCTGGCTTCAAGATTCCATTTCACAACATTGGATGCGCTTTTAGCTTTACTGGCCACTTTGGATTTCATATCCTTAAAAGATGGCATTTTGCTCAAGCTGGGGTTTAATGACTGCTGTAAATGGGTAGGATAAGGTGTGCTTTAGTTTTTAGAAAAGATTGAAATAATTGGGTTTAACCGTACAACTATTTTTATATGATTCACGTGAGAAAGTGGCAACCTCGACACGTTGGAAAAGTTTATTTAGCCTGCTTATCTACACATCTAGCATATCCATGCTCATGTACGCATAGCCAAATCAACCCATCTCATTCATCATTATAAAACGAAAGATCCATGCAAGTAAAATATAGTTCATGGGACGCCACATGCTTTGAGTTGGGCTGCCAGATAAAGCCCATGAAGGTGGAAGAGTACCAATTCCTGATGTAGTGGGCATTGGCGATGCATTTGTCCGGGCACCTACCACAACTAGAGTATGTTGAGCAGATGTCAAAGGTTCTGGACTTGGCATTAGTGTTCCTGTCCGAATGCTTGATGTGGTCATTACCGACAACAGAGTGCTTGTAGTAAGTGCTACTAAAGTTGATGTGGGATGCAAACTCGTCGAGCTTATAGTTACGGACGCAGATGAAGCTGCAGCCTCCATGTCCTGGGATGCCTTGCATGTAGAAAACACGGACTGGTTTTGTATGGTAGCTTGCAACTGCAACTGTGGATCATCAGGACATACTGTATAGCATTGCTGTAGTTGCTGATTTCCAGTGCACAAACATTGATAGTAAACCAAATCAGGAACACTTACAACCTTGCCATTGCATGCTGCAATAGCAAGACCTGCTGTTGTAGTACATGCTGAATACTCGGCAGGTTTTGAACAAAGACGAGGTTGAGCAGTTGTTTTGCCAATCCAGTCTGAAACCATGATTGTTGTAGTCAGGATTGCATATACTACATAAACTGAATGCATCGCTATCCAACGGGTTTGTAAAAACGTATATAGCAGTTGAATCTGTCATACTTTGAATCGTTTATATAAAGATTTGCATATATTTCGTGAGAGCAGCTATACTTTGTAGTTTTCATTTGATAAAGTCTATTTAAAGTGGTCCATTTTACGTCAATATGGCTGTAATGCGATTAGCATGTTTGATGTGAGCTGATTCTCATTGAGCCCATCTTTTGTATTCACTGCCTTTTTTGGTTTGAAAAATACAATGGTGAGATATTTGGTAGCCATACACTGTACGATCACCAGACTCGTGCATTGTAATCCAGATGTTGGATTCAATTGTTTTCAAACTGTAAAACTATTTTACAAACTCATAAATACGTTATAATCCAGAAAATAAAGTGTACACTCAGAAATGTAGTTATGCATGCCAATCACCGGGAGACCAGTAAACTTTAAACATTTATTCCATAAACCTGACTGTTTATCATACTTTGACTTGTTTAATGTTCCATTCTGCGTGAATACAGCTGTGAAATAAATGAATCAAAAACTGATGTTCATTTTTAAATCGCATTGTAGTATTGGACAGATTCAACAGAGTAGACGTGATTCAAATTACATTCAAATGACCTCTAGTAAACTTTAAACTGCTACCATCCAATCGTAGGTCGAACATACACATACAACTCACCATGTCGTGATCCATGCATATGAGGTTTATCAGCAAGCACAGGAAATAGTTTGTCCCGAATAGTAGATCCAAATGTATTACCTCCCTCGGCTGCACCCGACGCTCCATCTGAAAATAGCAAGGCTGCGTCTGTTTGCTTCATGGTTTTAAAGTTTGGTAAAGCGCATCTTCCACTACTCAATGGAACGAGTTGAAACGTCAAAGTTTGTGTCGAGAGTGGCAAGAGTTTGTAATTCATCTGTTTATACCCTGCAAAAACAAAATGTTCCGATGATTCCATATAAGATAAAAGTTCAGCGAGATGAATGGTTGTGTTTTGAATCGTATACCGTAATTCAAAGGGTGTTCCCACTGCCAGATCTCCAGGTATGGTGGCATTGATTCGGAGAATCTCTGGAGATAGCTTCGGTTCAGGCATATCAAGAAAAGTACAGGTCCAAGCGCCTAGTGCAGGCTTCAATCTGCGCCATTTTAAAGCAAGACGACCAATATCAATCTTTAAACTTGTAGAAAGAACATCTACCCGTGTAGTAACTCGAAAGGCGTAACCCTGGGAATGTCCCTTCAACCACTCTTTGGAAGTTTCTGGCTGAGAAACCGGCTCAACTTGAACGGCTGTGCTTGACAGGTTCTAGCAAATAGTATTGTGATTAGATACTGGTTTCAAAATTGATTCATCGCGCTTTTTACATACAGTATTGTCAAATTTAAATTACAGTCAACTCAAAAGTAGCACACCTGTAGATTGTCAACATTCAGTTCTGCATGTTCAACTTCAATCTCCCATTTGCCGATCATCCGCACAGTGGATGTAAGCAACCACTTATATGTCCGCTGAATATCCAACTCAATATCATCAGTACCACATAGTATGCCAGTAGGCGAATCTATTGGCAATGCAGCTGTGCCATACTGTGCAAGTTCTGAGCTAGTTTCAAATGGACACTCGCATGATATATGTCCATCTTCAGTGCTGCACAGCTTTGACAAAAGTCGAGTATCTGTCAAATCAAGCATAGATGTTCCAGGAAAAGCAGAGATTGTAAGAGGTGCAGAAGCAAAGAAACCATATAAAGTGGTGACCAAAACACGAGGTCCTGGTTTAGATTGAACTCGTAGATAAAAGACAGAATCAATTGTTGCATTGGGCTCGACTGTGCCCATATCAATTTGAAGCATCGAGTTAAAATGTTGTGGGGATGATGGCCGCTCCAAACTTATATATGCCTTGTCATCAAATGGTGTATCAAAATCGACTTTGTTCAATGCCAGTCGTGAATGGATGTCTGGCGCACCATCTTAACATAGTAAATGTATTGTCAGTCATTGTTTACACTGTAAGCAAAATCGACTATTTACAACTCAGTCCGGCTATATCACACTCCAAATCTTCAAAAATAGATATTACCTGAATCTGAGCCAAAACAAACTCTGCAACTTATAAACAGATGCATTGATTCAGACTCTTGGTTTGTCAAACGAATAGTAATAGGAACCAGCTCGTCAATGTATCCTGGTGAAACAAATGAATATTGGTGGGATACTTTAAGCTCGCGTTGATCAATTCTAAAACATATCGAGAATGTTAAGATATAGACACAATTATCTGATACAAAGATTGAAAAAACAAAATAATATGCACATAATTTGGCACAATGCACTACCTTATGCATGAAAGTTCTCCAACATTAGGTAAACCAATATATCGTGGAATAGATTCGCCAGCTGGCAGTATAAGCCATTGCCTTTTAGTAAAAGTTGAGGGTCGTTGTTGAATATTGAATATCATAGCCAACCGAATAGAAGGAGATTCAAGAATGATTGATACGGATATGATTTTCAACTCCTGATTCTTGGATGCATTTATCACACCCTCAAATATTTTGCTTGTGCCCGTAATAATATTGATTGGAGCATACTTTACCCAATACAAACGACCACCTTCTTGAGGAACAGTGGTGTATACGGCATCACAGCAATCAATCAACTCAATGGGTCGAGCAGATGCTATTTCAGTCTGCATAGATGTAGGCTCGTTTGAACTAAGCGGTAACAAACACATATCGTATTCGCTGTTGGAAAATTTTACAAGAATACGATTTACTGGTAAATAGCAGCGTGACGATTGTGAGAGTGCACGAGGAAGTGCTGACAAAACTAGTTGATAATTAATGCTTTCCAACACATGTGCTTGTGAAGTTTTAAGCTGAACATTGCATTGGAGAAAACTGGTCAATTGATCCATATCAAGCTGGACATCGAGAACACCATCAGGTCCGAGAGATGTGGCCTGAGAAACATTGCCTTGCAAAATAGTTTGAATTTCCAAGAATATTGCTTGGCGATCAGAAACCAAGGGAGTGAGCTGGTGGCTAAGCAGTTCCACAATAGATTCCAAGGCAACTGCATGAAGTTGAAGCTGAAGCGCACATTTAATCATCCATCGATTAATGGATGCCAAAATAGTGAACCAACCCTCCTTGCGGTAGGTCTTGCCGATACGATCAAAAAACTTGAGCGCCATATCGTACTTTTTACCCTCTTCATATACTCTTGCAATATCAGATGCCAGATAAAGCGTCATACGGCTGCTCTTGTACTTTTTAAATTGTTCATATCCTTTGGTTAGTAATTCGATTATATTCATGGTGTGGTCCGTTGCATTTTCAAGATCCAATGGAGTAGGAGGTGGTAAAGCTATATTCATTACATGGGGTGTTAATACTAGAAATCAATCCTTTCATTGGAAAATAAGATACAAAACTCACAGTCTACAGAGCTACTTCGACTGTGATTTCTGACACTTTGACGACTCAATGTTCTACTTGGCATAATGGACTAATAGTGGGTAATTATGAAAGCAGCTGCGTTAGAGATATAAAACAAATACACTATACCATGCATACACCTTACAGCAATGCCTTTTTTGAATTTATTCCATCGCTCTTCAGCGCATCGAGCAGCCAACACGTAGTAAAACCCGGCATGCTGAACCGTGAATACAGGATTTACGCTGCTAAATGGACTGAACAAAGACGTTGCAGCTTCACCAGCAATCAAATTAAGCCCGGTATTTGACACGGTGTTTAAAATAGACTGAGCTTGATTCGAGGCAAATCCAGGAGGTGGATAAGGCAACACTAGTTGGGTTTTGGACGATGCAATTTCAATGAGTTCACCAAAGGCACGATATTGAGTGGATGCCCATGCCCAGTATTGGAATGAACCTCCACCTGTTGTGTTTTTAAGGTGTCCAAGACCACTAACGTTACTTTCATCGTTGGCAGAACCATCAAATGAGGCTGTTGTAAAGGCAAATTCAGGAAATTCTCGACAATGAACAAAATGCTTATGAAGTTGAACTAGAGCGTTTACAGTATGTCCACAATAAAGAAGCAGCTTGAACATCTAAAAAATAGCAAGTTTTAATGTGACTGAACGTGAACAAATTCCACGATCAAATACTTACCTTGATGCTTAGTGAGTCTGCAAATATGCGTGCTTCTGTCCATCTTAGAGAGCCGGGAGTGATTTCTGCCGAACCAGAATTTCCACCACCTGGTGCCAACGTTCCGCCAAACTTTTGAGATTGGTGCAATATATTAATGATTCCAGTATATGCTGTATCATAATGTCTAGTAATGTATATGGAAAGCATACATTGCAAAATGTTGGTATATTCAATGCTATGATGTACAGGATATTTTTACTGTAGCAATAATCTAAAATAAAGCCCAATGCAAACCACTTACCTAATCGCAGCCTCCAGATCCTGGCGACACTCGGCAAAAAACCCAAGTTTAAAATCATAGCGAACGCTCCATGCCTGTGATGATAATGGCCGAATATGAGGATTGGCCTGTAGCATAGATCCAGTTGGTTTTCCAGTTGGAGAAAGCTTTGCTCTTTTTCGTTTAATTCGCTTCTCGTGCTCTCGATAATATACCGAAGTTATTTCAAGTAGACCTCGCTGTAACCTATATAATTAAAAAATTAAACCATGCTTAATGGACAGAAATGTAGGCGATTTGAATAAGCATGCCATTTGGTCCTACCCTTCCACAAATGGCACAAGGTCTGGAATATTGCCATTTTGGGAATAGGCGGATAGAGTAAACTGGTGCTGACGATCTATCATGGAAGCGCGACGAATATATGACAAACGTTCATCTACAAATGGATCATCTACAAACAGCCGATGACCAACAAAAACACAATGAGAAATTAAACATGCAAGGATTGTTTTGAACAAACCAAGCCATTCAAGATACCTGGATGAAATGTTTTAACAATTATGATAATGGCAAACTTTAAACCAGCCTCATGTATCTGTTTTCTAAATATTATTTGCAAGATTGAGATTATATCAGAGCACGGTTCAGTGCATTAACGATAAAGCATGGATTGATGATTGAACACATCAAAAGTACCGTTTTTCGTTGATTTCATTAGCCAAAATTTGGTCACGATCTCGCTCTAGTCCAGAAATCTGTTGTACTCCCAATGGATCGTTTCGATTGACTTGCTCGACGGATTCCCACAAGTCATATATCCCAACCACAACTCCTGGAACCAACTCGCGATGCTTGCTGGGCCAGTGCGGTGTTATGATGCCATCAGGGTATAGCAACGAGTTGGGGTTGTTTGGAGATAAAGACGACATGTGGGTTGTTCCAATTGTTTTAGAAATCAGCTGGCGCTTTGGGAATGCATGGGACTGGAGATACAGGTGACGATGGTTTATTCCAGATCATCAGGCATATATTTGACAAGAGTTATTTCAGATGGCAGGATTAATACAAATGGATGATTTTCTAGTAGATGTTTAAATGGATAGATTGAAGATTTACACAGTAGTTGACCAAGAAACGAGACAAGTATGAGCTGAATACAGATAGGAACAGCACAGACCTTGTCAACAGCCATGATTTTATATAATGACTTTGAAGTGGGAGAGTCCCAAAGACCAATGTTGTTCTTTGCCGTGAGTAGAGTCAGTAGAAGCTTTCTGACATGAGCAGAAGTCTGGTCTTGGACAGCCCGCAGATACATGGGCGAGTTTTTATCGACATCGACGGGGAGTGGAGGCAGGACAGAATAGCACGACAGACCCACCACAGCAACCAAAGGCACTTGATGCAGCACAAATTCAAGAGGATAAGACTCCATGTGTGATGACAGAAACTGGCTTTGTGTGTGTCGATGGTAAGTGCAAGACTTGCGCCATTCGCATCGCAACGCTTGCAAGTCAGTGACGGGCAGTCATTCCTACTTTATCCCATCCCATTCCTACTCAACCATGTCTCATTCCTACTCAACTATGTCTCACTCCTACTTGATCCCACTTCACTCCTACTTTATTCCATCCCACTCAAGTATTCAACCTCGTATGTCTTCATCACAAATAACCTTGAATTCAAGTCTCTTTATTCATTGTCATCCCACTGGCGAGTTGGTCTCGCTTCCTACGCATTACGAAGCTTGGCCAATCGTTCATTAAGTGCATCGTGTTCCTTCTCAACTGTCGCTGTCCCAACAAGCGATCCTGCCCCCGCACCCGGCATCTCCATCTGCAACTCCAATCCATTCTCATCTGCAACTTGATGCATCAACTCCTCCACTTGATCTTGCGGTGTCGTCAGTGCTGTGGTCTGTCCCATGGCATTCTCCATATATTCTGTTTGCACATCCAAATCCTCAAACTGCTTCTCAAACTTATCCATCACCATCGATATCTAGTTGTTCCATTTAAACCATCCAGTTTGGTATAAAGATTTCAGTAAAAAATGGTTTGATCACTTTAAAAATAATACGAGTACTAACCTGATCTAGATTCATGCTCTGCATTGCCTTGTCCATGCCCTTTACAACTCCTGCCATGGAGGATGTGACTTTACGCATGGTGACTGCTGTTTGAACTCGAGATGCCACTGCATCTATGCGAGAAGACAGTCGCAGCAAATTGAGTGACTCGTTCTTTTTCCGGATCGCATTTGCTGCATAGATACGGGCACCATCCATATTTCCTTGTTGGATCGCCTAAAATGCATTGGTTAGAAAGTGTAAAGTTGAGATTTGCAGTCGTGTTCACAAGAGTATACAATAAACAGCTAATCCCAATGACATGTTTCGTCTCCTGGTGATTGACATGCATAATTGTATCCTGACACATACGATCCCTGTTCTCTTGAACATATGGAATTAAGATACAAGAGGAGTTTCCAAGACTTGGCAACAGTCAAATCCAGTGTCTGAATTTGAACGAGTCTGGTGATTGTACATTGTATGCCAAAAAGAATAGTCTGTTCAAAACTATAGTTTGTCATATTGTGAACATTTGAAAGAACTGACAATATCAATTTCTATCAAGTGTAACAAACATTTAACCATTGTCTATTCCAAAGCAAAATACAAGTTCCATTTTACACGAATACGGTGGTAAAATAAACCTTTGATGGATCTCAGACTCTATTTTATCCACTAGATAGTTTATCTTGAAATAGAAAAGTACACATAAACCACAGTTTGATCATTAAAAGTACCTTTTTAAGCTTTGCCTTTTCATCAGACTCATCCTTGGTGCTTTTCTTGGATTGACGCTGTAGCTGTTTTGCTGTAAACTAGACATTCCAATGGGACCAGATAATTCATTGCAGATGGGTTAGAATGATGGAGATTCAAAGGTTCGCATAAGATTAAAAACTCTGCTTCAGCTGCTAAAGTGTACCTTGAGGTTAAATAGATTTTCTGTAAATATACAACCAGAAAAGACGGTTAGTTTGTAATTCATTATAGAAACATGGGTTTACACATGCTAGATTCCAAATCAATTGCTGCATCAGAAGTTGATGGCTTTGTTGACCAGCCAAGCGCAGTACACCAAAGCATAAAATACAGCATGCACATGCTTTTTGAAAAACAAAGACGTTTCTGCTAGCCATGCCAGACCACTACTCAACTCTCCATAGCTGTATATCGACTGAATGCTGAGTGCATTACATTCAAGCCAGGAAATGTATGAACATAATCACGTGTCGTATACTCACTTTCTAATCATCGACTTGTTCAAGATTGGCGATTACACGAAACGACTGCTAGCTCAAGCTATGTGTTCGTGGTTCAATACGTGCTGTTATCGACTATTAAATTGAGGATCCAATATTGATTGTCGCATAAAGCAATCATCAAACCTGTATTTCTATCAATGTTTTTTCAAGAATTCTTTCTCTTGAATATTCAAAATTCTTGGAAATATATTTGGATTCTCGCTGATAGTCCGCTCACCACTCTTGCTAGATACCACTCTCGTATCTGTGTGCTTCAGGTCTTACTGCGGATCTACTCAATTTTTTACTTGTGATTCTAGTATTCAATCCACTATATTGCTTCATCGACTTGACACTCGCTCATTTTGCAATTACAACAATCTCGATAGAATGTCCGTCAACAAAAAACAATCGACGCTTGGGTATGTGTCCGTTACTACTGTATCGTTTAGTATTTTTGGCTGTCATGCTGGTCTGGAAACTAGCATTTGGCATGCTTCCATTTTAAGAAATTCTAGATCCATCAATATTTTATTCTGCTGGCATCAAATCTATATTGATTCATCTGACCTATATTGCTTATAGACGATTTTTTGGAACATCTGCATCCGTTTCAGCACATCCAAAACTGCCACTCTTTCCAAAAGAGACTGATAGTTCATCCAACATTGAAAGCAATACTTTGAAAAAGTCTCCAACCAAGTTCAAGACAAAAATACTGGATACTCTTGAGAAATCAACTGCAAAACCATCTTTTTTGAACGATCAGGAATGCGAGTCGACCAACAGTCCAATAGATACTCTTGAACCAAACAGTGATCTTGACAGCTTGGCTCCAACAAAAAAGTCGAAACGCAAGGTAATTCAGTCCGATTCTGACGTTACATCTGACGACGCTAAAACAAAATCTCCAAATTGTAAGTTGTTCACCTTGTATGCAGTTTAATGCTTAGAATAAAAGATGAATCAGATACTTTGCAATATTTGAAATCTGAGCGTTTATTAAATTCAACTTTAAACTTTAATAATTGATTTGCTGGCTTTCCTTTAGACAGTAGCAGCTCCAAAAAAGACAAATCATTGCAAAAGTCTAAAAACGTGAATTAATGCTTCATTTATCGGGTAAAGGCACCGTGCTAATCCAACTACTGTCCAGCTAACACTTGTTATTTCTATCTGTTAGATAAAGCCATCCAAAGTACCAAAATCGGATAATGCTTTAAATCAGGTAAAGGTCGTGTGTTTCATTGTTTCTAGCTGCTGTTATACTCATTTGTATATGATTGATGAGCTATTTTTGCTGACATACTTTCTCATTAGTCGAGTGATGAATCTACAACTCCATCCTCTGTAAAAAGATCCTGTAAACTGTCACCCAAAACTAAACCAAATAAAAAAGTGCTGCCTTCAAGCCCTGTTAAAGAAACCGATCAGACCGGGTAAAGTTTATTGTGTATTACTGTTCATAGTTATCACAGCTAATATTGGTGACTTTAGATTGTCTTCAAACTCGGAGTCTTTTCTTGAAAACAAAACAGATATTACCGAGTCCAAAAAAAGTATTATCAAAAAGAAGAAAGAGTACGGTGTTTTTCTTGACTATCAATTCATAGCATTATTCTTAAACGGCAATTCATTTTTGTATTATTAATTTGTATCTCAGTGTTTTATACAGTGCTCTTTGTGACGCATTTTTAAGCATTGAAGCGACTACCAAGAGGTATGGTACTCTGGTATAAATACTTTCAACTACTTGATTTTGTAATTTATCATGACAAACAGGCTGATTGTTTTTATATTCAGACTGGAAATTCAATCTATTTTGTCAAATTTCTTTCGCGAGGTAATTGTAGCATCTCCCGATCAGCTTATCGAATGTGTCTATCTGTGTATCAATCGAGTAAGTAATTGAAATCATGCAATATATTTACCCAATTTGCATAGTCAAGTTTTCAGATATCAACAGCTTTGATTTGTGCTGTGTTTTAGATTTGCCCAGAATACGAAGGAAAAGAGCTTGGTATTGGCGAATCACTACTTATCAAGGCGTTGGCTAATGCATCTGGACGAGACGCAAAAAGTATCAAGGCTGAGATTGATCAAGTTGGCGATCTTGGCAGTGTGGCACAGGTAGCTAGTTTTGCTCAATATACTGTTATTTAATCTTGTATGGGTGTATGTTTCTATTTGGTTTAATATGTGATTGAAATATCGTGTACATCCGTGTAGAGCAAAGGATATCAAAAAACTCTTTTCAAGCCAAAACCATTGACTGTCACCTCTGTGTTCAAAACTCTTAAAGAAATATGTAACATTTCTGGCCAATCGGTATTTGAATTGCTTTTTATGCTATTTTTACGGAGCGGGGTTGAATATTTATGCTAAACGATCTTCAACTCTTTGTGAATAGTCTCAGCAGCGCAAGATTAATATTATTCAAAAAATGCTGGTTTCATGCCAGGGATCAGAAGCCAAATATCTCATCAGGTCTGTATTGTCTATTATATTTGCTAATAATGGATTTAGATTTGTCAACCTTTATACGTATTAATATTGTACGCTTTTAGATCTCTTGAAGGAAAACTTCGGATTGGACTTGCCGAACAAACTGTGTTGACATCACTTGCTCATGCCTCTGCACTAAACGAATCAAGTACATTTACTACCCTTGTATACAATCGATATTTAAACCATGCGTTTTTAATCTCCAAAACTAATCATATGCTTATACTTGTCGTTTTTTAGCTACTATCAAGATGTCTACTGAAAAAAAGGCTGCACTTTTGGCCGATGCTACTGTAATGATCAAAAGCGTATATAGGTAGCGCATGCAATACTTTTACCATTTATACTGAAAGCATATAGTGAAAACCTTGAATTTTAATGCATGTTTAATATTTAAAACTAGTGCTATTCCCTCGTACGATGCGATTATCCCTGTACTTTTAAAGTATGGTTTTAAAGAATTGTCTACCCATTGCCATATGACTCCAGGTATCTACAAAAGCTTTGGTTGTTTTCTAGCCATCAATATGTTTATGTTATTTTGTTGGATGCACTGAAATAGGTATTCCAATGAAACCAATGCTTGCGCACCCTACAAAAAGTTTATCTGAAGTGCTGGATAGATTTGATGGTATGGCGTTTACTTGTGAATACAAGTATGATGGAGAGCGTGCACAGGTATGACAGCACTATACTTGCTACTCAATAGGATGGATCTAATACAAAAATATATAGCGCGCTAACAACCATGCACCAATAGATTCACCGACTTGAGGATGGACAAGTGATTATCTATTCACGCAATTCCGAGAATCTTTCTGGAAAGTATCCAGAGGTGCTGGAGCGAATTCCCAAAGTATGGCATTTTTATGACTGCATGGTTTTTTTACCATTTTCATTTTGCCTTATACTTTTGACTATTCATTGTAGGCTTCCAAGGAAAACATCAAATCATTTGTACTGGATTGTGAGGCCGTGGCTTGGGATGTGCAGAAAGAGTGTATATTGCCATTTCAGGTTCTGAGTACCAGAAAACGAAAGGTACACCACTCGAGGCAGCATTAGTCAATTAGATATTTGAAATCAGTCTAACGTTGTAGCGCTCTGCCATAATTTTAAATAGGATGTTAAATCAGATGATGTTCAAGTACAAGTCTGCATTTTTGCATTTGATTTGCTGTATCTTAACGGACAGGTAAATATAAAGCTTGACTACAACTTTGCAGATAAAAAACAGCAATCTTACTGACACTCTCGTCATTCAGTCTATGATTACAGAAACGCTAAAGCGCCGACGAGAGCTTCTTCATGAAAATTTCGTTGAAGTAGATGGACAGTTTCAATTTGCCAAGCATATGACATCAAACAGTGTAGACGAGATTCAAATATTTTTGGATGACTCGATCGTTGGTAGGATAGATGCGTTGTGCCTTGTTTGCCATCTATTTATGTTTGAGCCTATGATTATTTGGGTATGCATAATACTCATACAATTTTGCTTTTGATGGATCCAATGGGCTACAGGAAACTGTGAAGGATTGATGGTCAAGACGTTAGAGAAAGAAGCATCGTACGAACCTAGCAAGCGGTCGCGTAACTGGCTCAAGGTTCTGTAATGCGACATGTAAATATTTTATCCACTTCTATTAGTATTCACATCGCTGAACATAAATCACTCTGAATGCACATGCTTTTAGGTCAAAAAAGATTATGTTAATGGACTTGGCGATAGTTTAGATTTGGTAGTTATTGGCGGGTTTATTGGTCGTGGCAAACGAACAGGATGGTATGGCGGATATCTCTTGGCGTGTTTTGACCCCGATCGAGAAGAATATCAAACCATTTGCAAAATTGGAACTGGGTTCTCTGAAGAAGCATTGGCTGAGCAGGCCGAGTCATTCAAATCTCACATTATTTCAAAACCAAAACCTTACTACAGATTTGGAGATGGACCCAACGTGCGTCCTGATGTGTGGTTCGAGCCTACACAGGTTTGGGAGATCAAAGCAGCTGACCTATCTATCTCGCCTGTGCATCAAGCTGCAGTTGGTCTTGTTGATCCACAAAAAGGAATCAGTTTGCGATTTCCAAGATTTATTCGGGTTAGGGATGATAAGAGTCCCGAACAGGCTACATCTGCTTCACAGATAGCGGAAATGTACAATGCTCAGAACATCAATACCAACGAAGCCAATGACAAAAATGATGATTTTATGGATGACGATTTTTGACTAGGCTCAAATGATCGGATTTGAAGAAACGCCATAACGATTTGATTTAACTCGTATTGCTTTATACGAGGCTTTATAATTGTGAATGAAAACTAACATTGAAACATCAATAAAGACATTTGCATGCTTTATTACAACTTTGTTTTGGTGGTTATGATATGGGGTCAAGATTTAGTTGTATTGTGTTTGGGATACTCGAACTGCTTTAAACTCGGCTGCGCAAAACAATACATAGCTTAAACTATAACCGTATTCATGAAATGATTGGTGTTGATTTTGCTTTGGGATTTACTAGAAACCGAGATTTGAATTGATATTCCCAATTCAATGAGCACAACGTTCATCATATGATGAACAATCAAATTATAATTTTAAACTGAAACTATGCTATCGGCATAACCATGCATTGCACGATCACCAAACTCATCTATGTTGTATTCTAAAAACTTGTACGTTTGCACTCTAGTTCAAGGAAACGAGATTGTACACATCAGAAATGCAAGTTATTCCATACAAATCATCAAGAGAAACATTAGCAAAGGTTGCCAGGGAATTCAAAAACCAATATTGTCTAGTGAATGTGTGATACCCATCATTTTGAGGCTGGCGGATGATGATGCACTCTTGCTTAGGTTTCATTTTACGTGAATAACTTGGAAATTCTAATTTGAAACGTATCATTAATTACAGAAAATGGAGCAATGGAGCAAATACACAAAGGTTAAAGTGGTGGGTCGAGGTGCTCATGGGTAAGTTTATCATCTAACCCATATTACAGCACAGTTGTTATGAATGGATACGATACTTTATACTGCATAGGGTATGCTATGCAAATACAGTGTTGAGCCCATATGCCAGTCATATCCTGTTTCAAAGATACTCGAGTCCAAGCGCGTTCAGCTCTATCTAGAGTCGATAGCACTTGATGAACAGCATATGGAATGAACCCTTTTTATACATGCATTTGTCTGAATTCAACTTTCAAACTCTAACACATGCCATGCATGAAACTATACATTTACTAGTATGGCAATTTTATGCCGTCGAAAGCAAGATAATTCCTCGGTGGTTATCAAGGAGCTTTTTACGTCTTCTATGAGCGAAGATGAAAAGCAAACCTCGCTCAATGAGATCAAGGTTCTCACTATTCTTCGTCACCCCAACATCATTTCCTATTATGATTCTTTTACAGGAGTGGGCACTATGGAATTAGAATCTCCTGAAAATTCTTCCGCTGCAGGTGTAGATAAAACGGGAGATTTGAGTACTAGCCAGCCTCGTCAAGCAAATCGAAAACCAACAGACAAGAAAAAAATGATGGTAATGGATATGAACCATAGTACTACACGCAAGGAAAAACTACCGTCCACTTTAATGATTGTGATGGAGTATGCTGATGGTGGAACATTGAGCGATTACTTGGAAGAATTGGCAGCAAGTGGGAAACGGTTAGAAATCGATGTAAGTGTATATTTTAATTTGAAATGAGGATTAGTCATTCGATATGTAGATGCTCGATTTTGATTGATCATATAGTGCAAATCTAATCGTTCTGTCGATATAATCAATACACTAATGCATTCAATTGCATCTATTAGGAGGTTATGAATCTTTTTTGTCAAACAGCATTGGCTCTCAATCATATACATTCCCTAAATGTAAGCTATTAGATGTTGCTTTGTCGAAAAACCTCGATATTTGAATACTTGGCTAACAAATTATTTGTTCAATTTTGTGGCTGGCTCGATAGATTCTTCATCGTGATCTCAAAACAAACAATATTCTCATATCTGGTTTGGGAAAATACAAGGTATTGAAGATTGGTGATTTCGGTATTTCAAAAATCATGTCTGCAACAGCCAATGCAGAAACTGTCGTTGGAACGCCTGCATATATTTCTCCCGAGTTATGTGAAGGAAAGCCGTAAGTAGTTGAGCATCACCAATTCCAAGAGTTGGCGCGTTTTATTGTCAGAATGTTAAACCAAGCTTATTTATACTGTACTTGGCCATTATTTAGATACAATGAAAAATCTGATATTTGGGCACTTGGATGTGTACTTTACGAGATTATATGTTTGAAAAAAATGTTTTCAGCACATGTGAGTACTTGCAACTACAATCTACAAACCTGCCCAAATACTCGTACTGACATATTGTATACAAATCATTTATTCGGTAGAACCTTCCCGCACTTGTTTTGAAAATTCTCAGAGGAACTTACGATCCAATTCCTGCTCACTTTTCACCCCAGCTTGACAATCTCATCAAGTCGTGCATGGAACTCGAACCAGAAAATCGTCCCTTTATGCCTGCTATTATCGGCATGCCTTTTCTACAAGAGTCTCTTGTTCAAACAATTTTTGGTGTTGGTAGAATTGAGCATAATGATATTGCTACTTCAAACGGTGGTACTCCTGTGGTATTATCTGCTTCATCTAATGGAATTACTACGTAGATTTGATCTCAAAAGTATCTGCTTGGGATTGTGGAAATAAAGAATTAAAGCAACTTTTTTAATCTTTGTATTTGTTGAATGGTAGAAACTGTACAACATCAGTAGTTCATGCAAATGAAAGATAAACTCATTTTAATTGCAAAATGAATCGTTCGGAACGTGTGTATAAGTGCCGTTTTGAAAAAGCAGGGGTTTACCAAGGAAAGTGAGCGACTACAGTTCTACCAAAAAATAATAGCAAGATCAAATGCAACAGAAATAGGGAATATCAAACAAAACCAAATAACTGCTACCCAATTATAATTGATTTGGATGATTATTGGTTATTTCAGAGCTATCCGCATTATTGTTATTATATTGAATATGCTGGCCCATCCTTGGCGGCATATCTATGTTCCAAAAAGAACCATTTGAATGAGGAGCATTCATCTGTGTTCGATGACTGCTGCCATCATCAGGTCCTAATATGCTCGGGTTTTGGTAAAGCTGGTTAATGGATTGGCCAAATGACATGTATGGCTGGTGCTGCTCCTATAATTACAATGGTGTAAACATACTTTCCATAAAGTAGCCACTGCCTAAAGTTAAAGCATGTTTGTGTAAAAATATAAAGCGCTTACAGTGTTAAAACTCTGAGTTGTAAATGACGGATACTGCACTGGAAATTCCTATGGTTTAATATATTAGCCTTTACAATTAAAAATAAAATATACAGCTGTTCAATCAATAAATATCTCCAAATCCCAAATATATACCTTTGATGCAGCAGCTTTAGTAACAGGAGTATCCGAAGCTGCCTCTACAACTGGCAGATGAGTTTTGACAACTTCATCTCGCGGTACAATATCAATCAAGACTAGTCAAGAAAAATTAGCTAATGCCAAAGTAGATGTAAATTATGGTTCATGTTGATTTGTTAGCAAATCCTATGCTTACAATCATACATGTCCGATTGGGACGAGGCCATAGCTACATCGCTTTTTTGGAGTGTCCGACGCTTATTTTCCTCAGTATGCATCCACGATCGGAGTGTCAGCTCTAGAATAAATATCTCGCATGCTTTTCCAAATATAAGTGGTGCTTCTGCACTTATCATCTAATATTGGCACAATTAAAGTAGGTATAATATCAATTTCCGTAGCTCTAAACCTAGTATGTAGCACATGCATGGTGTGGTATACATCAACAAACTCGATCACAGTAAAATCATACCATTTGCTAGTTAAAGTGTCCAGTTATTGACAAGTGCAGTTCACAATATCGAGTATTTGAAACCATATTAGTCTGCCATGATCAAACATACATACTGCATAGCAACTCGAACATTGAGTATGAATCTACCTTGACGTCCTCGTCTGCTTTCATCACTTTTTTTATTCTTGCCAGCGGCAACGGATGGGCTTTGAAGTCGGGTGTAGTACGGATGGTTTCTTCTAGCTGACGAGCCCAGAAATTTTGCATGATAAGATGAACCTGAGCATTTGAATTTGCAGTTGATGCAGTGGTGGTATTAGCAGCAGCACTTGCAGCAGCAGCCGTAGCAGCCATTACAGCAGCAATATCTGTACCATCAACCAGGCTTGATGATCCCTGTTGATCCTGAGACTGTAAATGCATCTAAGGTGAAGTTGGTTTGACGAGTGCTGGTTAGAAATAATAGAGACTAAAAGTTGCAATTAAATATTCAGAGTGATGGCAGTCCAATGCTGATTAAAACCAGAACATAATAGTCACTTGCTAGACAAGACATAATCTGGCTGTAATAGTTCAAGGAATACTCGAATGCAGTCAATAGTGTTGAGAATATAAATCTCCTCGATGCCAAACGATGATTATCCAGCATACACATCAACAGAATCCCAATCCTAACTTCTCAATACAGACTAGGTTGGCTGTAAACTTGCGTTGTCTGCTGGTTGATTTGGAAGCAATGTTGGGCTAATTGGACGAGTTCATTCGTTGACTGATAGCTCAAGACCATGCTAGAGTGAATGCTCATCAAACTACATGGACAGGAGCAGAAAAGCGTATCACAACACTGTCGAATAGATACTCTCATACAACCATGTCAGTGCAAGCAGTTCTAACCTTTTGCTATCAATTCACTGCTGTATTCACGTAAAATGAAACAACAAGTTGAAGTGCATAAAAATAGTCAATTCATGAAACGATGGGCTGCAATTCATTGACAATATTGTTTTTCGAGTTTCTTGACAGCTAAATACAAATAGTTTATTTTGCATGAATACAGTTATCGAACTGGTGCAGTTACAGTTGGTAACAAAAAGCATGAAAATGAAGAGATAAACGAGAAATTGTTTGCAATTGTCATTCTTGGCGATGTTTTGTAAATATTAGCAAATTGTCTGCTGATTCGAATGACATGATCATCCATCGTTCGTGTTTCGTGACCATGTTACCGGACAACTTTCTGCTTCTTTCGATTCAATACAACACTCGTTTGGTCTTGTCCTAGCACGATACTCGGCGTTTCATTTATATAGTCTACATTAACCTAAATCAATCGTGTAATTTAGAGAATTCATGTTTTTGAGATGCTGCAACAGTAGTCTGATTGATGCTGTCTGAATGTTTTCAAAATATGGCAAAATTGGGTTGTTGAAATATAAATACTTGATCTCGTTCTCATGTTTAATCTACAAGAGTTGACTCCAAGATAATTAAAAGTTTGCAATACAATATCTATTCAACCTTGAATAATATATGCACGCACATACATACCCATCTGTGATACCAACGATGAATTTAAATCCCAACAGCACCAATACAACCAAAAACCACTCTTGCGAACCGCCATCAGTCTTGCGTCATACTTTGTCGGCAGTGCCAGTGCCGCATCTTAATCAAAATGTGGTGCTTTCAATACCCAGCTCTTTGCAAGACAGCACATCTACTCCCACGTCAGTTACCGAACACAGCTTTCCTGACCGCTCTCAAACCCCAAATACCACTGAATGTTCATTCTCTCAGCCAGAGTGCATCTCCTCACCCTTGTCTACCAATACAGCATTAGAAACACCACGCGTCGAGCGTGTACCATTTCCATCAGCGAGCTACACTGAAATCACTGTTGCCAACCCGATCGCCTTTACTACTCAACCAATAGATCCAAACTTGGAGTATTGTCAGTCCCAACCCTTGAGTTCTAGTGGCTTCTCTTTCCAAAGCACATCGCGATTTGCTACGTTTGAGGAAATGTCCACACATTTATCAAATACAGAGTCATTGCTGACAACCCTCACTGAAGAAAACCGAATCATGCATACTAAAGTAAATCGGCTGCAATCCATTATAGACTTTCAGCAGTGTCAAATATCTTGTCAAACTGCTACAATTGATGCTCAAATGGATTTGGCCGAACAGCGTCAAGCATGCAAAATTGAGCAGGTAAGAATCTACCCAGATTTTGATGTGGCCAGCCAAAATGAGATAGTATGGTATTAGTAGATGAATGGTTTAAAAACGACTATACTGTTTTTTCCTAATCATTCTATAGTATGACTAACCATATTTTTTGTTATTTTAAAACTATTTGTAATGGCATTGCAAATTTTCATGCACACAATTGGGATCACCTAGTTGCCTGACATATGTGATCAGCAATGGGTGAATGATGTATTTGAAGATGAAATGCATCAGGCGGAGCTAAAGATTAAAGAATCAATGAAGACGCTTTTATTTCTTGAAAATGGAATCCAGGAAATTGATGATGCCACTAAAGCCATCACTCAACCTCCTTTGCTCAGTAAACAAGACTATTCTCTACAACACAACTACTCTTCACCAGAAACAACAGAAGAAATCACTGGAATGGCTATGAAAATTGGGCAGCTTCAGCAGCGACTCAATGTTGCCAACAAGTTTATAAAAGGTGGTCGTCTTCGAAAACAAATTGATATGCTAAAGCAAGTCATTACATGCTCTCACAAGGCTGTTCAAGTGCGAGATCAACTCATTTGCATTTTGAAAAAACGGTTAGGACTGCCTCATTCTGTTTCATTTGATGCTCGTATACCAGAAAATCACAATTTAGCACATTTAAATGTGGCTAATGAATCAGAGACAATGTATATGCATGCATCTGTAGATGGCGGGTCGAGTTTATCGACGCGTCCTGCTTCAAATCCATCGAGTATTCCTGCTCATGTTGGAGGACCATCAAATACACTAAACACTGGTCAGTCAGGCTCCATGTTTACCACTGAATCATCCAATATATCAAATGAATGGCAGGGGAAAAAACAAGATCATACAGTAGCGTCATCCACAGATGGAGTCAAATTGTGGCCATTTCTGGAAAAGGTGACCATCGTAGCAGCTTCAAGCCACTCTGCATCAAGACAGCCCATTCACCTGAGACTTGGGAACAGTTTGAGAAAACTCATGATCAAAACTGATCCGCCAAGAAACCAGCAGATTGATATCAAAGCTCAAAGAAAGATTTTTAGAGATGATACCAAAGTAAATCTTGAAAGGGGAAGTTTGGGCATTAGCGCAGATACCATGCCAGTCATCCAAATTACTCCCGTATCTACAATTGTACAGATAAAAAGAAGTCAATCGCTTGGTGGGACTCCACATCAATCGATTTCTCAGACTCTACATATTAAAGTAAGTCACACATGACTGTATAGGACAGTGCCATTGTTTTAGAACTAACTTTAGCTATTGTTTAAAATGGAATATTTGGATGGGATTTGCCTTTTCAGGCTAATTCTGCTCAGCAAAGACCATTTACTGCATCTGATTCCATCAAAGAAACCACACAACTCTCCAACCCTCAGCAGCGTATAGCATCTCTCTGGTCTACAGGTTTTCATAACCCAACAAGAAGATTCTCAATTCCATCAGGGTTTCTCAGTAATGTCAGGCGATCATCTGTGCCCAATACAAGCGTGTCGGGTAAACCAGGCATCATGCACCATTTGTTCAAGGAGCATCGAGTGCGTGCATCTGATGAGCCAAGTCATGGAACTCATATTGGCGATGGAAGTTTACAGAAAGTAGTGTATGGCGGAGATGTTAGTGTATCTACTACAATCAAAATTCATTCCAGCTTGTCTTTGCCTCATCTTTCTTCACAGCACGATCCTACGCCTAATACACGAGGACAAAAAGGATGAGAGTGCAGAAAAATAACGAGTATATACTGCCAAACTATTAACCCTAGATCAGTATGCTGTGAGCAGTTTTTTTGGACTTTCTTGACATCCATTTAATAATCACATGTTGATAAATTGTCCTACTTGAACCAGTCAACAACATTGCAAAACTCTTAGACACGCTATTTGCATACCAACTATAACATCATTTGATGACCCAATGATACCAAGAAACAGTGTGAATGAGTGTTGCACATAAAAATACATTCATAAAACAAGTTTATAATCTATTTTGGCTTATATATTGGTGAAAATAAGATTTGAAGTAATATTGTATATGGAATAATCAGACATGTTCAAACGAGAAATGTGTTACATTTGGAGTTGTGATCAAATAGATATACATCTTTTATTATTAAAAGTGGCATTGTGATCAATTTAAAAAAACATACTTGACAATGAGTGCAATTGAAAGAGTATTACAATACAAGCGCATATGTATTACATTTGAATACTTTTATCGGTACCATTGGGAAGCGGGAACGCCAAGACATTCACCAACTGTTACAAAATTGTAACCAAGCTTTTTGAACCTGGTAATGACATGTCGAGCCCAGCCAATCTCATTATCAACAAAATCGTGCTGTAGAGAAATGAATGGTGTGGCCGGAATAGGATGTCCAGCCATGCCCTCGGCATAACTAGCATCATTCTCAGCAATCATGTTGGGACTGCCATTGTGTTCCCAATCAGCCGAGTCGATATTCCAGGTCACTACTTGGTATCCCCAAGTTGCCATGGCACTCAGAACAAGCGCGTTTACGTTACCAAATGGTGGACGCATATAAATGGGTGATTTACCAATAATGTTGCGGATCAAAACATCGTTCTGGGACATTTCGTCCCACATTTGAGCTGCATTCAGTTTAGTCATATCGGGATGGGTAAGTGTATGAGAGGCAATCTGATGTTTAAAGTAAATATCAACAGTCGAGTATTAATAAATAAACCCTGAATACAATGTGAGATTGAATACAAAGTATATTACCTGGTGTCCTTCAGTGTGTGCACGACGAAGAATAGAAATATAAGGCTCAACGGTAAGATCTGCAAAGTTGTTGCCATTCACGAAGAAGGTTGCTTTGACATTGTTGTCTTTAAGCATATCCAAAATAGCAGAGACATTGCTGGTCGGTCCATCATCAAAAGTCAGGGCAAATTGTTTTGGACTCTTGCAAGTAGTGATGACAGGAGCAGACAACTTGGGATCAGGGATGGGGAATGAAGAAGTAGGTGCAGGAGTCGGTCCACCTTTAGAGCTGGACCGAGTTGGAGATTTACACGTTCCAAACGCGGACTGGCATCCAGCTCCGCAATGAGCAGCAGTGTTTCCACAAAAATTGTACTGCGAACAGCAATCACCCTGAGCGCATCTGTAGCCGGCAGCCTGACCACAAGTTGAATCTGGTGATTCTGGAAGCTTTTTAGGCGTTGGGCTTGGTTTGGGTCGAGATGTTGAAGTTGGGGTATTCTTGCATACACCAAATGCAGGCTGACAGCCTACACCGCAATGAGCAGGTGTCACATCACAATAACCATATTGCGAGCAGCATTCTCCAGGATCACATCTTCCGAGACCTGGACCACAGGTAGGATCGTCTCCAGTTGCCGCGGGTATAGCAGCTAATAATCATTCAGTCGTATTCATGTAAAATAAAGCGTTAGCAAGTGTCTGCATAACCACCTGTCAGTTTATGGAGTGATATTTCACACCACATTTATCAAGTGTTTGCAGTTCACTGGCTTTTCTGCCAGTGATTGATCTGAAAACAACTTGCATTTCTAAAATATACAGCCTTGTTCTCTGGAACTAGAACGCGATTATATGGTATTTTAGGGTACAACAGATCAGTTTATACAGTTGTATCGACAACATCAAAACAGTCGAATCCAACATTGGAATTGCAATACATGAATCTGGTATCAAACTTGGTGATCGTGCAGTATATGGCTATGACAACAAATAAACGGGATGGTTTCAAACCAAAACCATAGTTTGATTGAGCATCATATGATGAATGCTGTGTTAAAGAATTGAACATATCAATCCAAGAAGCAATCGATTTGTAGTAGGAAAGCACAGCAAATATTTAATTACTGTCTATTTCAAATAAAATAAATGATCACTACAAAACAAGTGTTTCATTTTGCATGGATGCAGATGTAGTTCCTCGACAATATAGCTTGATATTTCCAAAATAGATTGCCAACAGAACTTATATCAAGGAATAATAATAAACCATTAGCTAGTAATTACCTGAAAGTCGAACAAACAGAGCTGTAAGGATTATTTGGGTAAGAGATACCATTTTATGGAAACAAAAACTGTTGAGCTTGATGTCCTTCGTCAAGATTGTCTGCAATTTATAGGCGTATTTCATCTACGTTTGTTATGTTGAATAATACACCCGTTTACGGCTATAATGCTTGTGGCAGTGATGTTATCAAACTAATACACGAGGAATGAAGTCATCCTATACACCACGTGGTTAGGTTCATGCTATCTCTATACCCGTTATGATGTATATTTGCCACTTAGTTGCTTATTCAGGATAATATAGTATAAAGCAGAGGCAAATTAATTGCATTGGAAAAACAGTTATTTTGCCAAGCCTTGAATACAGGGTTGCGCCATGCAAACTACATCACCGTGTTTTTACCCATCTAATATAATGAATACAACTATAGCTTGTAGTTTCTTCTATAGTATTGCTTTTTGAATTGTATTATGGCGCTGATACGGCTAAACATTCAATCATAATGAAGTTTTAAAACCGGCCGTTGTATTACAGTTGTATCACGTAAATGAAACACTTGTTTTATCTTGCAGTAACCGTTTCTTGCTTTGGAGTAACAATTACTAAACACCCATTGCGCCTATTAGAAGCCGACTGCACTGCCACGTTAATAAAACTCAAGTTTTAAACACAGCATTCATCATATGATGCTCAATCAAATTATGGTTTTGGTTTGAAACCATCCCGTTTATTTGTTGTCATAGCCATATACTGCACGATCACCAAGTTTGATACCAGATTCATGTATTGCAATTCCAATGTTGGATTCGACTGTTTTGATGTTGTCGATACAACTGTATAAACTGATCTGTTGTACCCTAAAATACCATATAATCGCGTTCTAGTTCCAGAGAACAAGGCTGTATATTTTAGAAATGCAAGTTGTTTTCAGATCAATCACTGGCAGAAAAGCCAGTGAACTGCAAACACTTGATAAATGTGGTGTGAAATATCACTCCATAAACTGACAGATGGTTATGCAGACACTTGTTAACACTTTATTTTACATGAATACTGATCTTGTCATGCATTGTATAGTTCGGACACTTCAGTCTGTATGATCCTGAGGACGCGTGTATTGAGATTTAATATTTTTAATAAAAAGAATTTTCATGTAAATTGCAACTCGATGGCCAAAAAGACAAACAGACGGGCAAAAGCTGCCACAAATGCATCTGCTACTCAACCTATTGCAAAACCAACGACTTCCTTGATCAAGGAAGCAACCAATTTACCAGAAAAGACTTTGACAAAACGATTCAAAAATGCTGAACATGCAGATTCATCCCATCATGAAGCCTGTGATGATCCAAAATGTGTGGGATGTGATGCGAGTCAAACAGAAGTAGAACAGGTGGATGCTGATGAACTAGCGATAGGTTCTGAATCAAAAGAGATGACTGCAGTTGATATCTATCAGGCTGCTTTGGAAGAACTTGCCAAATCTCAATTGGAAGAACAAGATACTGATCAATCTGCGCACGATTCGATTGTCATTAGAATGTTTGAGCAAGCATTAGAGCAATTTGAATTGGAGGAGAAACTAAAAGAACCGACTGATATCAATGACTCTTCAGCCCCAACTGATAAACAACCATCAAAACTCCAACCATCACCATTGAAGCGCAAGGTTGCGGATCTAGAGTTTGAGTTGACCAAAAAACAAGTTGAATTAAAAGAACGACATAGCGAATGCCTACTGGATTTTGGACTTTTTGTTAAATTTGAAGGGCATCTGCGAGATGCACTGAAGCTGTTGTCTGAGTGCAAGCAGGCCAACAAATCTACGGATTTAAGTTTATCTGGATGGTGTCTGGAAGGACGTATTGCAGCAGCTCTAGTACAAATACTATACTACCCAGAAGTTAAAGTATTTGACTCGGATTCTGACAGCGATCACGAAGCCGACACGAGCCTATCCAAAACCTCCGTTACTAAAGATGAGCAGCAACTTACAGCGTGCTCGCTTGATGCATTTGAAAAGGCAAGTTTGTTAAACATGCAGTTTGACTCATTATGGAATGCTAATAATGAATGAAACGAATGTGCTAGGCAACTCGAGTTCAAAATCCAAAGAAACTGAATGCTCAGCAAATCTCAATCTTTAGACATGCAGGAAAGACACTGTTGAATCTTGCAGTATCTCAACGTCGCACTGGTAAAGGTGAGTTGAATCACTTGTCTATATTAGCATGTAGTCTAACGAGCCATATCTGATTCCTGACTAGATCATACAGCCGGACTAGCCATTCTAAAAACTACACTCGGATATATTCAACAGTACTTTCAATCGTTTGCAGAAACTCCAAAGACTTATGATGCAGTGTACGTTGATATGCAACGCACTCATGCGATCTGTCTCTACCATCTTGCATGTATTCTTCAACATTCTGAAGTCAAGTCCAAGCTCAAAAAGGCTTGTGATTATGCAAAGCAGTCTGTGGTTCTTTGGCGAGCAGTCCTCGAAGTCTCAGAGAATAGCTTATTGTCCTCTCAGCACCAACAGGTAATTAATTTTAACATTTACTAGTGTATGAATATGCTAATGGATAGTTATTTTGGGTTATTCTAATAGCTTGGCGAATCAGCTATTCTATGGAGTTCGCTGGAAGATGAGGATGACGATGCAGCACTGACAGCCTTTGATGAAGCGAGTGTCGCATTGCAGAGAGCATATGAGCTTGATCCAGACAATGATGGACTCCATCAGCAACTTGTGGATCTTGGACTTGTTAACGAGGATAGTGATGATGAAGCATGAAATGAAATAGTATTATTGAATAGCAAGACTGCTTTGACTAGACAACGATCTGTAGGCCACAATGATTGAAGATGAATCTTGTCTAAAGACTTGAAACCAGTCGACTTTGGACTGACATTTACTCCTGCAGAGGGTTCATGCTTCTGGACAACACTCTGCTAGCAACCACTATAGAAAAGTGGGACATGAGCCATGCAACAGACTCTGTTACACAACCGGATCATCACTTTCTCTCTCCTCCACAACATCTGCTTCTGAGCCATGTTCTCCGTTCTCTGCTTTGTCCTCTCTACCATAAATCCACCAGCCAAGCAAGCTTAAATCAGTTCCAGCTGCAGCAACATACTTCTCTCTATGGAAGCAACAATAGTGTATCTCTTGCCTCGAGTGCTTCTCCCTTTTCAAACTCGTCTAGGAGTTCCATTGCATCTCCGCTTACTTCCAGTCTAGACCAACGTCATCATTCAATAATACAACGACTGTCCAAATCAATATCAACCATGAACTTGCGCCAATCTTCTACTCTTGCTGATCTGGCTCCTCCTACACTCCCTCTCTCAGGCCCACCAGAAGACATTGTCCTTCAGTGCTGTGATCGAGTTAGGGCTATTTTTGATATTCATCAACAAGCCTATGAGAATATGGTTGATTCCATTCTGGAAGTATACGAGGTGGATACTGTTGCACAGGACCTGGATGTCTGTCACTTGCTCTTGAGCAACCATGCTGGATATTTGCATTTGAACGACTTTGGCTCACAGGAAGAATACGATTTGTGGCGTGCAGGAGAACTGGCTGCACTTGATAAACTTGTTCAGCTATCACAGCTTGGTATACCCGCTCCATCTTCTGCTTCCAGCTTCTCTAAACTTCACGCGAATCGATCCGAGGCCATTCTTATACTTCGCGTCATGGGTGCTCAAGGACTAACTCCGAAAGATAAACAGAGCGGCTCTAATAATCCGTACTGTGTAGTTGAATTCATGAACCGTGTCTTTGTTAGTCCTGTGCACAAACATACAACCTCCCCTCAATGGGAATTTCAGATCCCACTGTGAGTTTGGGCTTCTATAAACGGAACGTATAGATTGGCTATAGAGTTAGTGAACCGTATGAATTGACTTTTTTTTAATTTTCTGGCATTCGTTTTTACAGTGTTGTTTCTGATATGAACAGTCAGGTAGTTATAAGTATATGGAATCGACCAACTGGTATAGAAAAAGGTCGCATTTCTCAACCCAGTTCTTCAAAAGAGGCGTTTTTGGGCGTTTGTGTTCTTTCAACAAGACATCTTTTTGAATGGGCACAGCATAAAGAGCAGAGAACTCAATCGTTGGATTTGGGGAAGAGATCTGCAAAAAGTAGAGTATCAGGCTCACTCACTATTGCCGTAGAGTTGGCTTTTTTTGGAACAGTTTCTACAGATCGATCAAAACATATTTCTGGAAATACTCGGCAGATTTCAGAAGTGGTGTATCGAGCTATTCCACCCGATCCAAATCGATACTATTATGAACTGTATAGACTAGTGGTGGAGTATGATTTTGCCGTGTGTGGCGCGAGCTCGATTTCAGATCTGTCCTTGACACTTTTACACGATATTGCTGGGTCCTGGAGAATTAGACCATCATTTCGCACTCTTTGGTAAAGTAATTTGCTTTTGTATTGTGCTATCAATTTAAACGCATTGCTTATTATTCTACTTAAACTTTAGCGCATATGATATACTCTCCAAACTATATTCTCAGGGTTACATATCAGCTGAGCTACTATATCAGCAGGGATTTACAAAAGCATTTCATGAAGTGGTTGGTGGAAAAGTTGCCATTACAAAAGCAGAGGTTTGTGAAATATGCACTGATTGCAATACTTGTTTTTTAAGCATCAATTTAATCGATAAAATGCACCAACACGTTCATTATCAATAGAGCCATATCTTTCAAAGTTGCTCAGAGACTCTATCCAAACTTTTAGAGTATCAGCTGTGTACGTTTTTTAACATGATCAAATCCACCACTGAAGATGTGGACTGTTCAAGAAAATCAAAACACCAACTTGAAATGATGACTGTCATGATCAGTGCACTACGAACGTGTCCGCTTATTCCTGGCTCAGTTGAAAACACTAATGTTGCTGAATATGCAAGCCAGCTGCTTTTGGTAAGCATATATGGCTTGAATGTGTTGGATGTCCTTATTTTATGACTTGAGTATCTTATATGTTACAATATGGTGTATCGCTTGTACGATTTGACAGCAATCGCTTACAGCGCGATACCATGGGTTATTGGGAATATCAAATATTTGTCAAGACAACACCGACTATTTGCCACTCACACTGTTGATTGATTCTATTCGATCCGAGCTTGGAGTATATAATGAAAGATATGATGTTGTTTTATTTGGGTCAGTTAAATTTGAATGCATTAAAGTTTTTATCAAACTGGTTGATTTATTTGTCTAAAAAGGAAATTTTACTGAATTGCTTACATGTTATTTGATCTTGCAGATCGGTTCACGTTCCATCTTTAGCTGCAAAGGCATTATACGGCCCAGTTTCCTCTCAGCTGGAAGAGTTTGCAAAAACATATGTTGCTGTATCTCCAGATATGAGTGATGTATTTGACCTTTATGCTGCAACACGCAAGCTGCAGTCAGTCTGCGAACTGATGGATTTTCGGTAATTTTTAATCTGTATCACACCTAAATGTTGAGCTGAGTGAGTATCAATGTTAAACTATTTTGAAATGGCACATGTACCGTTTTATACTATAGTCTCTCGGATCAATTTCCAGTAACTCGATGGTTTAGATCGTTTGTTAAAGAATGGCTGATTCGATCAGGTATTTACATGTATTTTTGGCATACATACAGCATATATGAAAAATACACTGCATATTGTTTTAAAAGGCATTTTTAAACCAACACGTTTTATTGTTTTTAGAAAAAAGTGTCAATGAATGGGTCAAATCTGCGCTGGATGTTGATAAATTTGTCAGAATATCGAATACAATCCTACATTCTACGTCTATAATAGATATTTTTACATCTTTTCAGCAGCAGTTAGATTTTATACGTATGCTTGACTGGCCCAACGAAGTTGAGCTGCACATGTTTTATGGCCGCTTGTTGCAGACATTTGTTGAAGGAATTGCGAGATACACACAGATGACAGATGAAAAACTGAATGCAGTATTGATGGATTCCCGAAATCGACAGGCTGTAAAACGTCGGATTACTGTTGCTCAATTTGACAAAATCCATATTCATTTCAAGATCCCAAATTTTATCAAAAACAAGGCAGCCGAGGACCATGAAATTCAATATCGATTTACACCAGAAGTAAGTGACAGCTGTCAACAAGGTGTGACTGATGCATTGAATATATTTGATACAATCCAACTGAAACTGCTTGACTCAATATTTAGGCGTGCGTTCATCTCAGTAATATACAGGCTCTTTATCCCCGTTTCTGCGATCTATTGGAAAATATTCCAAAACCACACTGCGAAACCTCGCCTTCAACAGGACTTTTTCAGTCCAGTGAACGTATGCTTTATGGTGAACCCAAATATTCGGTGCGTATAGAAATTGTTCGTGGTCATCGATTGCTTATTACACGACCATGGATCACTCGGCTTTCGTGCCAAGTCTCGACTGCGTATGGCCGACGACTTGGTAGCACCTGTTCTATTTTGCAGGCATCCAACCCAGTCTGGAACCAATTCATTTATGCTCATTTGACTGGATCGGAAATTATTAGTGGAATTCATTTCTTTGTGTTGCATCATTGCCCTGATAAGCCCGATGCACAATACGCAGTTGGGAAGGTACATATTGAGGGAGTGCAGTCTGTTATGGATATGAGTAATGGATTGGAAACACTTGTACAGCTAGGATCGTATGGGCGACTATTGGTCCGTATTCATATTTCCTCACCAGAAAACATACTATTTATAAAAAATATGGTTAGTTCGCGTACCAATGCATCTATGAAGCAGGTTATGAAGTATTTTGTAGATCAGGTAATATGGCTTGTTAATTTTACTACTTATGTATTTCTGTCGAGTTTTGGGCATGCTAACTCCTGGATGTTTATTTTTGTGGATAATTATGGTTATATCAAGCTATGCTTTGATTTTCAGGAGAGAATCTATCTCATCTCGCTAAAGTACAAAACACAAGCCTTTACTGCATTTATTCAAAAAAAGAATCCCATGTTTTTCAAAAGCCGTGATGCTACCGAGCCTTCTCATAATGCAATCAATATGGATGAATTGGGTGTAGATTTGGAGCCCTTGTTTGAACACCTGAATGCCAATATGGAGGTATTGACTGAAAATGTCGATGAGCCGCTTGCATTCGAGATTATTGGAATGATATGGGATTGCGTACTTACAACCGCCGAGGGCTTGATTGTTCCTTCCTTGGCAGACGAAGCCAAAGAAAGAAAACCATGGGATGAGCGACGAATGAGTTTTTTTAGAAAGTTTATCGAGGTGAATGGCAATGTAAATCTTGATTGAATCATTGACATTAGTATTTTTACTGACAATAGTGTTATTTTTGTTGACTATATCATGCATTGTACTGGCTGTTGATGATCCAGGCAGCTGAACTGTTTTTTCGAAGTGGTGGTGAAGGACTGCCCGATGATGCAATATTTACACGAGCTTACCGACAGCTTCAATTTATCATTGCATCTTATGAGCACTCACGACAAATATTGATTGAAACTTACAGTCAGTGTATCCAGACCGACCCAAAAACAGCACCAAATGATATCCAGATGGATAGCATAAAAGTGCCGATTAAAGAGAGTGATGTAGAATCCCAGAAATCGGCACTTTTATCCAATTTTACTCCGTCGACACATTTAGTTGCCATGGATGCGCAATCGGACTTGGATTGGATTTTAAAGCTGCTTAAAATGAGAGGAGGAAAAGAGATTGTGGACAGCAAGCTTCGCGAAAGACTCTTGATTTGATAGTAATTGTTTTTGTCGTACTCACGTAGTAGAGTACTAAATAAGGGTGTCAAACTACATAATAAACAGACAGTCTTATGAAATGATAACTCCCACTATATTCACTAGGCAGTAGTGTGTCTGGATTCTTGATAAAACTACACATTCAATAGCTAAGCATAGTTTGCCAACCATTCAACAACAACAATGTATAGATCTTCATACTCGTCATGTTTAAATCCTTTAGAATTGCTTGAGCACAATAACGAGTGAATTTGCTTGTCGAGCGGTTATTATTTCATAACACAATAGACTCTACAAGGTAATTGCAGGTGGTTCATTTTTACGTGAGCACGGCCGTAAACTAAACGCACCATCTGAATGTATTGCATTTTGCTGACAGGACTGTTTTATTCTCAAAAAGAAACGACTCATGTCATACACGAAATGCCTGGTTATCAATGCGATAATAAATATTTGATTTGAAAGCAGGTTTTGTGACTTTTGCCAATAATTATCGAGATTCATGGCAGATACAGGTTCGCATCCATCCATCTTAGTAGCTGTTCGCATTCATCGCAACAATCAACACACTCAATCTGATTCTATTGACCTTGTCAAGCTTTGTAAGCTTGTTACTCAATCCAAACCCTATGCAACGCAAATCGCTATAGCATACCCACAATCGGATACTTTGCTTCATGATGCACTTGTTGGAACCTTTCATCCTACTGCAGTGGAACCAGATGACAAAAGGGTTGTGCTGGTTCCTGTGGTCAAATGGGGAAGGTTTATCCCAGCCTTGAATGCTCTACTTCTCGAAGCCGTGAACGGAGGATTCAAGTATATTCTGTACCAAAGTGTCGAAGCAGTCGTATCCGCCAATGAAATCCATACAATGATCTCTTGGTTTGATCAAGGTATATATGCAAGACCATTCATAATTGAACCCATCTAACAAAGGGATTGTAGATACGCTGGTTGTTGGAAAGGCACTTTCCGGACATGCATTTACTGTAGGCAAGCAACGATTAAATGGAGTTACAACACCATGGAACACATTGGCTTTGTGGGCGGTATCCAAGCTAAAATGTCTTGGATTTCTCATGGTAGCAGAAGGCGTGAGTTGACACGACATGCTGTATATATTCATTGCAGTGATGATGATCAACTTATTGGATTTGGCTCGAAGCCATTTAAATAGTCTGAAGATGTCCAAGGCGGAGTAGAAGAAGTTTCTGCGATTGCGGTATTTCAGAAACTGGTTTCTCCCAATCATGCAAAAGCAATTCTTTTACGTATGTCTGAAGATCCATCTCAAGATTGGGATACTCAATGGTAAGTACAAATCGGGTGTGTAAATGTAGATCCAAGTTTAAAATCAATAGTTGAATAGGACTGATCAAGGCAGACAAGCATGGCATGATAAAAAGGTGAATAGACTGACAATTATATTTTATAGCTGACAGTAATACGGCCTGTTGTGTGGGTAGTTGAATAGATGTGTATGTCCAGTACAACTGATTCGTGCTGTTTATGGTCACAGATGCAAAGCAAAGTATCGCGACCAGCAGAGCATCTGCGACTTCTTCAACTGGACACCTTTGAAGCCATAGTAAACCATGAAATAGCAATCCAATCGGTGTCTTAAAAACCATGGATGACAAGTAACTTTTTTGAGACGTAGGATAGGGTGGTAGTGTAGATCAAAGGCATACCCGAATGCAATAAAATCAGAATGGTTACTTGTAAAAAGGCATGTTTTATTGAGAATGCTCAGACATCAACGGCCTTGTCCTTGACAATGAATAGAGGGCATTGAGTCAAATACTCGGAGAGATAAGTAGCAACAGGACCCAAGACCAGACTCTTTTGATCTGTCTGGCCATGCATTCCAACAACAACCAGATCAGCCTTGATCTTTTCGGCTTTTTGGCAGACAGCAACACCGGCAGACCCAAAGCTAACCTTGGTTTCGATGGTAGCAGTCTTACCGCCAAGTTGGAGACGGAGCTGATCGGCCCATTCGTTCAGCTTACGCTCGGCACCCTGATATAATTGCTGATTAGCAGAGGTCGCAAGGTTATCGTCAGCATGAAGTTCTTCCAGGGTATGGAGCAAAACAACTTTATCGCCATTCTGCACAATGAACTTTGCAGCCCAAGCAAAGGTCTTTGTAGCCGAGTCAGAAAAGTCGGTAGGCATAAGGATGGTGTTTGATGTGCTCATGATGCTAGAGGCAGCGAATCGATTATTGCGATGCTGAGGAAAGCAGCACAAATTCCTTTTATATTAGCGAGCTGATCACATTACAGCCATCTGCGTAAAATGAAACAAGGGTGTCAAAGTGTATAATAAACAGTCATCAAGTGTTGGTTTCCACTCAATTGACTAAAAGCATGCATTTTGGCTCATTAATCGACCTTGTGGCTGACATGAAAACCATTGTATTCCCAAGACTGCAATCATTGTTCTTCAAGAGCGCGAACACATCCGAGTGTCTGTCAAAGCAATCAATTCGTAATAGAAAAGCATATTTGCTCATCATACATTCAAAGAAAATATTAACTCCAGCTGAAAGCTAAATACAATAGTGCTCCAATTTACGTGAATAAGACTGGTAATACACTAAATTCTTGAACCTGCTAAAACTTTTATAAAAACAATGAATTTATTCGTGCAAGATCCCTTTCTATATGACGAACGACCTAGATTTGACTGTCCAGAAGAATATGCAGCAGCTATTATTACGATTCTATCACTCATCGCTGCCATATATAATTTTATAGTCCTTGCGATGCGAATTCGTCGCTCGTCTTCTTCAGCACTCCTCCGTCTTTTATTTTTTGTCAGCATATGCACTATTATAGCTCTTGTCTGTAGAATTATTACACAGTATTTCTATTTTATAACTTTTTTCAGTGGTATCACAAACTTAGCACTCGCAAGTGGTTCTATGGGATTTATGATTACTGAAGCTTGGACCACCAAGATTTTTATGCCCAAGATGACTGCATGGACCATGAAAAAGCTTGTTTTTCTCCAGGTCGCTGTACATATTATCACAGCAACACCCATTTATTTTAAAGGATTTTTATTTACCCAAAACTCTGACCCCATATTTTTTGCAAAGGTATATCGCCTGGTGTTTTTATAAAAATATTGAGACTGACAAGCGTGTATATCACCCAAAATGTTCAGCTAATATTCCATGTAAATTTTCAATTTGGTAGTGGTTCAAATACACTTCTGGAGTATGGTGAGTTACAAGTGGCCCATCACTGACATCTAGACGCACTGATTGCATTGTATCTGACGTCACTTTAATCTGTAACTCATTACACTGTCTAGGTGGGGATGGTGTATTTTCATGGACACGATTCTTAATATCTGGCTTGCAAGAGAAATTGTTGCTCTATCTGCCAGAATGATTGTAATAAAAACACAATCGGGAAGATCACAAACATCCAAATCAGCAGCATCAAACGGATCCGTGATATCTAATGGTGGATCTACTGATGCCAGCTCCTCAAACACACCCCAGCTTTTAAAAACTGAGCAAAAACTTGGTACAAGAAAATCTGTCGCGCCAGTTAAAACATACGCTGAAAACATTGTAAGAAGATTCCAGCTCCAGTTCCGCAAAACCATTGTGTGGATGGTCATCTTTTCCATTATTGATGTAACCAGTGTAGTCACGTACTTTATCTATGTGTTGAATTATACACAACCTGGATCTGTAAAAAATCGTCATGCGAGTGCATTCTCCCAGATTGCCACATCAAGTGTTGGACTGCATTTATTGGCTGTTTCATTATTGATTCGCAATTTGACTAGACTGGTTAGAATACCTAATGACAAAATATAAAGATATTTTAAAGTTGATTGTATTTGGTGAGTCTATACCATGGGTTTATAGTCATATTAGCGTAGAATGAACTGCTAAATAAGTGTCCGTGTACAACAATGATGAGTGTAGAGTTGTATTGACAGCATCAGACCAGTCAGATCCAATATATGGGCTCAGATTTGGAGAAAGGTCATATTCAAAACTATAGCCTGATTGTATTATATGATGACCGTTGTGTTTAGAATTGAGAATGTCGATTGTAGTCAATTTCTAGTAGCAAAGTACAACGAATATTTGACCATTGTTTATTCCAAAGCAAAATAGACAGCTACTGTAAGATAAATACAAGTGTTCCATTTTGCGTGAATATGGCGATAAGATTAGAACAAATTGGCATTCCAAAGAGGGTTTGCATGAGACTTTAGACGGAGAAATGTGAAAATGCTGCTTTGAGGGGCTTCAATATTGCTCGCATCTGCATAATCATGCCATTTAAAGCTGATGTTAGATCATCCTAATGGATTGCATGAATCTACTATTTAAATTATAAATTACTTTTGATTTGACACATCCCAGATCGCAAGATAGCGCACAGACACAACAGAGTAGTACTTTCTGCCTAACAGCATGAATCACAATCAGGCCTTCCTAAGTAAATCAATCGCAACGCTGTCAGATCAGGCTGGTCATGTTTTAGAATTGGCATAACAGCTATAAAATCTGAAATGGAATAGCAAACCTCGCATTCAATAATCAGTTCTTGCTGCCCACTCTCATGACTATCCAATGCCACTGGAGTCTCTGCAGACACTGGCCGCAAAGCACCAGTGTCTTGAAAAGTACTGAGCTCATTATGGCTGTTTGCATGCAGCGTTGGCGGAGACAACTGTGCATGTCTGTCATACGCAAACCAGATATTGCTTACAACAGCAGCAATCGTTTTAGCTCTCAATATACTTTCTCCTTGAAACGATAGCAATGATCCATCTGTGCTGAGAAGCCTGTTTAGATGAATGTTAGTTTGGTATAGAACGGCAGAGGATTGCTGCTAGGAGTATCTGATAGTCTTGAACACTAGCCATATCCATACATTGTTGACTCTACACCTCCATATGTTGCCTGTGCCAACAAGTCCCCCACTGCACGTGCCTTTAGCATAGTAGTGATAAATTGGTCAAGCTATGAAAGATCAATATAAATTTCAGCAAACGCATTGTTATCGGTTCAGTCTGGAAACGCTACCACATCAAAATACAACAGTCGGTGATATAAACTCGAAAGGATTTATATCAAGCAATGCATATCAGCTGTATTGAACTAAAACAGTAATCTCACATACATCTACTGTCGTATTCACGTAAAACGGATCACTAAATAAGTTAAAATGCATAATAAACAGTCAGTTTCTCCAAACTTGCTGGACGATCTTGTTTTGTGAGTTCTTTAGCTTCCCGGTCTTCTGATGATCGAAATAGAAAAAAACAGAATAGCTGAACCCAATATCCGATTTCAAACTTTAAAGAAACGGTTTGATGTAGATGACCGTTGATTAACAGTTATTTGATACAGGTCATAATCAACATATTGACGCTTTGCTTTTTGCATTAATCAATGCTTAAACACCTGTTGAACAACATTAACAACTATAAAACGATTAATATTTAGCATCATTAATATAGATGGCGACGCAGTTATGGGAAGTGAGAATTCATCTTGCTGTTTGCCCAAAATATCGTGCTTCAGCAAGTGTAAATTCAAACCATCGGCATTCAGATGTTGATGGGTATCGTGCACTCTTGACTACGACATTGCATCATGCACGAGTCTGGTTGTATGTAAAACCTTTAATCGCTCATTTTTGATGGCGATACAAACTTGCAGCCCACGATTAAACGTGTCTTTCAAACCCTCTTTCATAAGCACTAAAAAGACATTGTAGATTTGGTAGTAGAAGTTGCAGGAGTAACAAACCCAACCCCGCACAAATCTGGTTGAATCAAATTTACGTGAGCACCTCGAGTATACAATGTACACTGATAATGGCTGTTGACAGCTTTTCATTTCTCTTTGTCCTCATTCCTTTTGTCGATAATCATGAGTGAACACAATTTTGACACGAATTACCTCGTGAGATTGTTTATTATACTGACTCTTGCTGTTCCATTTTACATGAATACGGCTGTGATTATTCATTGGTGAATTAACATTCGACTATGCCCAGTTTCAATGAGTAATATGTAGAGATACTGCAAGCCTATTTATCTCGGCCTCCTTTTAACAGCAACATCTTGCCATTACTGAGCCGTAGAAATTAAAATGACCGTGATGTTCTACATGTATAAGCAAGTGGATTCAATCTTAACCGGCACCGTCATTGTTCATTGTTCATTTCAACTACAATATGTAGTGTATATCAAAGCATTTGCAATGAAATCAATACAAGCCATTTGTTCAAATGTAAACTTTTTAAAAACCTATTTCCATGAAACTGTTCAGTTGATATTGTATGCTTTTATTTCTCCGTTGATTCAAACAAGCTTATTTTACAAAACTCTATTTTGTTGTCGTTGTACTAATACATGTCGCTATTTACTCAAAATTCTGTCCTGTATGCAGAACGGCCCCTTTTTGATTGTCCAGAAGAATATGCTGCATTGGTCCTAGTTTCTGTTTCACTTCTCTCGGCCATTTATAATTTATACCATGTATCTGTTCGCCTTTACCGTAATCCCAGCTCGGCTCTCATCCGTCTTTTATTTTTTGTTGGCATATGCTCAATAATTGCGCTTACTGGCCGGATTCTGGTCGAGTATGTCTTTTACATCAATTTTTTGAGTTCAATTAGTAATATCACTATTGGTGCTGGGTCTATTGGATTTATGATTACACAGTCGTGGACAACTAAAATCTTTGTGCCTAAAATTCGAGATGTAACTGTTAGAAAGATTGTTGCTTTGCAGGTTATTGTACATTTGATGACTGCCACTCCCATGTATTTTAAAGGAACATTTTTTGTTCAAAGTACTGATCCTATTTTTTTTGCAAAGGTGGGTTTAGTTGTGATTGTATGACTGTTATTTATCATTCCAACAATATATCTTGTATAAAAGCTTAATTATTGGTTGTATACTCGTTAATTTTTGAATCAGTGGTTCAAATATACAACATCCGTATGGTAATTACAAATGAACCCACTATACCGAAACAGTCATGCCTTGGCTAATTTATAATTTATAAAGGTGGGCATGGTGCTTGCTCACTGACACTTTTACCAACATCTGGCTAGCCAAGGAAATCATTGCGCTTTCTCGCCGAATGACGGCCATGAAAAACAGTTATGAGATGCCTACTTCCAAAACTACAAACCAAGGTTCGGCTAGTGTATCTTCCTATGTATCTGAAAAATCGCAGTCGATTACGCCTATTATACCACGCCCAGTCGTCAACCTGCACATTTCTGAACTTATGGCTCGGTTCCATGCCCAATATCACAAGACAATCATGTGGATGGCCATATTTTCCATAATGGATGTAGCAGCACTATGTCTGTATATTGTTTATACTTTTAATTATGATCATCCAGGGACCGTCAAAAACCGACACGCAAGTGCATTTTCACAAATGGCAACCTCGATGGTTGGAATGCATTTAATGGCGACCTCATTGCTGATCAGCAACCTAACAAAACTGATTAGCATTCCAAATGAAAAGCGCTAATTACAAATGCCAACTTGATGAATGGTTTAAAACATCTACAAACAATCCATTGAAATTCAAGCGTTTGCCTATCGTATTGTATAAACCCAACATCATATTGACTGTAGATTGTGCGTGTACAAAGTGATATAATGTTTTAGTATTCAATACTATTAATCAAAATTCAATAAACCATGTGCTGGTTAGTTTTTATCAGATTGGATTGTATCTAGTCTATTCAGTATGAACCATGTTGTATTTATAATGCCAAGCCTTGCGATATGAACAGATTGCATCATTTTGCAATGACCAACTATTTGCATTCTTTCATATTACAAATTGACTAGTTGAATACATTAGTAAGATGGGTAATAATCATTCCATGAGATTGGCAGTTTATGATGTATTTTGGCACTTGTTGATCTATTTTACGTGAATATGACAGTAATTTCTAGTGAATCTCAAGCGACCAGTGATGAAACAATACAATGAAAAGAGTAATATGAGATGCTGAATGTGTATGTTTAGTGACAATAAGATAAAGTGTAGAAGCCAGCAGACTGGAATAGAAACACATGGAAGTTGATCGAAGCCTTGATGGAAACCGCCCGAATAAAACACAGAATGGTTTTTTATTTTAGTGATTTGAATCGTTTTTGACCTTTCATATTTACATCTGTTATAGTCGAGTAGCTTCAAGCACTGGAACTCTTTTTACCAGTCTCGCTTCAAGGTAAGGCCATTCTGGACTAGAAACGAATCAACTTTATTTACATCATCACATAAGCCAAGTCTTGTACAATTTAAAAAATCAAATTTGAATTCATGTGTGGTCTGTCCTATTCAATGCGTAAATCCATTGGTTTCTTATGAAAGTGCGCATCAATAGTGGATTCGAATGTAATGATTGAACAATTGTCTAAATAAGATGTGAATGCATTCAAAAGCAAGCCGACCCTGTTGCCATCAGCTCAGTGGATCTGCCGCTACAATTTTGTTTTTCTCCTTTTTCCTTCTGTTTCCATCTACTGCATCTTTCCACTTATTAGCAGCCTGTATTGTTGCTGTTCTTGTGCAATTCATCTCTAGTTCCTTATACTGCTATTCTGGCTTTTCACCCTTAGTATCTAGTGCACTCTGGCAGTCTCTATTGTGTTTCTCGAACTCATTCGAGACTATTTTTCTTCTGACATCTTTCTTGCTACTGCGTCTGTATCTGTTCTTTTATTAATTTGCTACGCTGTTTATCGTACGATTTGGCCATTTTCCTCTACTACCCGCTCCAATAGATCATCCTCAAAGCACAACCGTCGAAAGCAAGAGTCTCTTTTACAAGATAACCATTCAACACCCCTTACTGAACAAACTGCTCTTAAAACCATGTCTGTCGTCGGAATTGATTTCGGCAACCTCAACACAGTAGTTGCTGTTGCTCGTAATCGTGGTATCGATGTCATCACCAATGAAACCTCAAACAGAGCAACCCCCTCGCTCGTGTCCTTTGGAGAAAAACAACGTTTTCTTGGAGAGGCTGCCAAGACCCAAGAGGTTTCCAGCTTTAAAAACACTGTTGGTGGCTTAAAGCGTGTTGCTGGTCGCCCCTTTAGTGATCCCGAAGTCATGGCCAAGGAAAAACGTTTTATTAACTCCAACATTGTCGAGGGCGAAAGCGGCGATGCTGCTGCATCCGTCATGTTTCAAAATGAGGTCCAGACCTTTTCTTTTGCCCAAATTGCATCCATGTTTTTAGTTCGAGTTAGAGAATTCACCAGTGCTGAGATCAAGGCTCCCGTCACAGACTGTGTCATTTCCTGCCCCACATGGTTCACAGATGCCCAGCGTCGTGCGCTTATTGCCTCTGCTGAGATTGCTGGCTTGAATTGCTTGAAACTCATGAATGACACTACTGCTGGTAAGATGGTGTATCTGACTACTGTTTTGTATTGAAATTAAATGCTCGAAGCAATTGTTGCTTTGTCAATGTCTACTACAAACTAGCCGTTTCTAAATACCATTGCATGTTAAACTACTCTAGCCGCGCTTGGTTATGGTATTACCAAGACTGATCTTCCTGATCCCGTAGATCCCAAAGTGAAGCCTCGTGTCGTAGTTTTTGTTGATCTTGGTCATTCTTCGTACCAGGTCGCTGTTGTCTCTTTGGTCAAGGGCAAACTCATTATCAAAGGAACTGCTTGGGATCGTAATCTTGGTGGCCGTGACATTGACGATGCCATCACCAACCACTTTATCAAAGAGTTTGATGCCAAATACAAGATGGACATCAACTCTAATGCCAAGGCTGTATTCCGTCTACGCCAAGGAGCTGAGCGTGCCAAGAAGATCCTTAGTGCCAATGCCGTAACCACCCTCAATGTCGAATGCCTTTTAGACGATAAAGACGTGTCTGGGCATATTAAGCGTGCTGAATTTGAAGAATGGATTTCTCCACTTGTTCAGCGTTTGATTCCTCCTCTTCAGGCTGCTCTAGATGCTGCTGGTGTGACTCCCGATGAGGTTGACTTTGTCGAACTAGTCGGTGGCAGCACTCGTGTTCCACTTGTAAAGGAGACTCTTGCCAAATTCTTTGGTGGGTCACTCGAAGGCCAAAACAAGCTTGCCACTACTCTTAATCAGGACGAAGCTGTTGCCCGCGGGTGTGCACTTCAGTGTGCTATTATCTCTCCTGTATTCAAGGTGCGTGAGTTTGCTACCCAGGAATGGAATGGATATCCAATTGAGCTTCAATGGGATCCCTCTCAAGCCCCTCCTCCCAAGAAAAGTGGCGAGCCTGTTACTACTTCTATGGAGGCATTTGCTCTTGGAAATGCCATTCCTAGCTCCAAGATCATGACTTTTGTTCGTGCCATTAAAGATGAAGAGCTCGACCCTCAAGACGAAACGGTCAGTCTTGAGATTCGTGGTGAGTATGGTGCTGCTGCTCTGGCACGCGATTTCCCCATGGGTGTAGGCGCCAACATTGGCACATGGACCATCAAGGGGATCAAAAAATATCCTTCGTGCGTAGCCAAAGATGGTTCTGCCAAGGCCACCATCAAGGTCAAGGCCAAGTTGGATATCAACTGCCAGATTGTTCTTGAGGCTGCCAACCAGATTGAAGAGCTTGTTATCCCCATTGATGAATCTGAAAAGATAGATGCTGCTACGGTCGTATCCCCCACAGGCGATGCCATGGATGCTGATGTATCCGTCACCACTGAAATTTCCAAGAGTGGCAAAACTAAAAAGGTAATCAAGCGACACGACCTGGTCGTCATCCCACACACTCACTCCGCATCTGTTGAACAAATTGCCAAATGGACTGCTGCTGAAGGCCAGATGTATGCATCAGATCGCCTTGTTATTGATACTGCTGAAAAACGCAACACTCTTGAGGAGTATGTCTATGAAGTTCGTTCCAAGCTAGAGATGGCATGGAGCGAATTTGTCACGGATGCCGATCGTTCAGCTTTCCTTGCTCAGCTTAATGACACAGAATCGTGGCTGTATGGCGAGGGCGAGGAAGCCACCAAAAGCATTTATGTTGAGAAGCTTAATGAACTTAAAAAGGCTGGCGATCCTATTGCATACAAGTATCTTCAGAGCGAGGAGCGTCCCAGCGCTGAAAAGGCCTTCCGCGAGTATGTCAATTCTGTCGTTATTAGTATACAAGCCGAGGACGACCGTTACGCACATATTTCTAAAGATGATCTTGACCGTGTTCTTAACGAATGCAAGGCCAAGCTTGACTGGCTCAATGCTGCCATTGGCAAGCAAAATGAGACTCCCAAGCATGTCGATCTGCATGTCACTGTTGAACAAATTAACATGGAGCGAAACGCTCTCCAGCATCTAGCCACACCCATTTTGAGCAAACCTAAGCCTGCTCCCAAAAAAGAAGAACCTAAACCTGCTGAGCCAGCTACCGATGCAAAAGAGGAAGTTCCCGAAGCAGCCAAGGACACACCTGCTGCTGAAAACATGGATCTGGATTAAATGGTCTTTTAACAATTATTTCGGCACATAGTGATTTTTGGGGTTTGGGATGAAAGTAGGAATGTTTGGAGTGACACATTGTTAGCATGTCCTGGATTGCCGTTATTTTTCTATTTTTAAACAGATAAATGTCATTTACCAGACAATTTTGTCAGTGTTTTCGATTTTGTGATTTAGTTTTAAATAGTTTATTGTGTAGATGACATTATAACAGTCGGGTTTACTACACGCATTGTTTTCGAGTACATATTTTGAACAGATCGAGTTTACAACAGACCACTTTGATCAGTCAGACTCCTCGCTGCTCATCTAGTTTCTGACTATTTATTGGTGCTGTTTTGGTTTATGGTTTTCAACGTTTGAATCTTTCACCCAACTAGATCTATAGTAATGCAATGGGCTGCTAATCAACTCGATTTATGGCTAAAAATAATATAACCAAATCCAATACGTCCAACATCATTCCAAACAAGTTTTAATCTGTCAGCATCTTACAGCTCTTCTATATACCTCTCACATGACATCACTAGATAAACCTTTTGCCTTTAACAAGGATGACTGTTCATGGTACACTCCGTTTTATTGTGAAGAAAATATATATCGTCTTGGTTGTGCCTTGAAACAGCTCGAGCCAAGTGCTAATTTCGAAATCGTCTTTATATCCAACGAGCATAAAAAGGTGAATGAGTCAAAGATTGATACTAGTTTGTCATGCCAGTATATAAGTTGTTGATTTGAGCTACAAGGCTTATCATGAATCCACCACGTTTATATATTGTTTTGAATCAAGTATCATGTGAAGACGATCCATCAGACTGTATGATCAGATTCACAACCATGACATTGTCAATACCCACTCACTCGACTTTTATACGGTTTGCACCATAAATGTGTATTGACTTCAACGATTTAGATTCCTTTGTGGGCTCAAAAAAATGGATCTAGCGACGACTCCATACCAGTGATTTGGGTAATCTTTAGATTCAATGAGCTTCTATTAATGTATTTAGCTTATTTAGTTTTTATTTAGGACTATCATGTCATACTGTTTCAATCGACAGAATCAGCAGTCACTTGTGTGTACGATCTGGATACAGTTTTACCTTTTCCAGTAAGCTTTTCAGAATACATGCTCAAGGCATTGAAACCCTCTATTATAAAAACACTACCAAAGCAGTATCATAGGTATATCCAAGTGTATCTACGATTTGGTTTGTTTCTCGTGTCAGTCATCTATACTGTATATTAAATCTGCCATTCTAGATTATTTCGTGTGATTCCAGGTCATAGTTTTTTAACCCATTTCGCATCAGATAGAAGCCATATGGTAAGTTGATATGGGTTAAATGGTTTTCCAACAAGGTGGGTTGTGAGTCGAATGGGTTTATATTGTTTGTTACTCATACCAAGTTGGGTTGTTTTTAGTTCAAAGACAAGGCCTGGATAGCCGAACCACCCAAAACATCCTGTATTGCAACCCAAGGTGCCTTGGTGGTCATACTATTGATAGTGTTGGTGATTTATTTAAATTGGATGGTATATGCTGACCTTGCCTTTTTAAAATCCCGCTAGATTCAATCATGAATTTGCCAGAATATTTTAATATGACGACCAATACCAACCATCCTGTATTTGGAAAAGTACTGACCGAGTCGGAATTGATTGCCAGATATTCTTGATTCTGTTGATTGTTTAAACATTGTGGATGTTAAGCCTCTAATACTGTTTAAAAATTGTGCACAAGTATCAACTGTCTTGAATAAAATATTCATTTGCTGGGATTGCCCATTTGAAAGCAATGGCAAAGCATAAAGTGTGTACAGATCATTGGCAAACCAAGGGGTAGATTAACATTAGCAAAAATACATTACACATGCTGTTGGCAACAAGTAGCGGTAGCTACATTTTATGAACCAGCTTTAAAAACAAAGCATACAATAACGGGGACAAGTCAATATTATTAATAGCAATCGCGTTGAATGTCACCATGGGTAAGTTGTCATTACATATCCGATTCACAGACGGCTTTACTGTTATACGCAGAGTTCGCTTGCAATCTTTGAAGGCGTATGTATAAGTGAGTCCATCGCGTGCCCATGTTGGATGTCGAGGAACCTGATCGAATACAAAGATACTCTTGTGTACTGTTTGAGTGTCGTAAGCCTCACATGAAGGGCATTTGTGCTGAAGCCGTGCACCTCCAACTGGGCTGACGTGATGAGAAGAAGCTGAAGGGAAAGCGGTTTGGACAATAGTATTTATAAGCAAGGCTTGAGTACGAGATTGATCGGTCGTGTCTTCCCTTGGGGTTGATGCAAGAGACGGTTGTGGTGTAGGAGGTAAAGTCATTTCTGGAATAAGTGGTGGTGGGATGCGTCCACTTTGGACACCTTGTCGCATATCTTCCAAATAGCAGCTCAACTGTTCGCGATGCTCAAAAAAATTGCTGTATATTTAAAAAATAAACATGTCAGAAATGCAAGCAATGGATTGTTCCAGGTTGTCCCTTGGATAAACATACAATCAACTTACGCAGTTGCCAAGCCGCCTGGATGCATAGAAAAGGAAATTCCGCCCAGAAAATCAAACTGCTCTAAAAATGTCTTGTGGACAAAATAGACTTCTCGCTCGTCCTCATTACTCGTAGCACTATCATTGTGTGAAATGTGTCCTGGCTGCCAATCGCCAAAAATTAGATGGTCAAATGTGTGGATCTTGGTAACGACCGTTACTGTATTTTGAATATGGTCAGATGAAAGATGTTTGTATAAACTCCAAGACGATGGGCAGGACAGCAATACATTAAAGTATTTGGATGTTTGACAGAGACGCAAAGCCGAGAAAAACCCAGCACGCATGGCAATATTACAAATGAGTTCAGCTGGAAGAGATTGCAGTTGAACTGAACTTGATACAGCACCAGTTTGGTCAATGATGTCCAACAAATCGCTCGAATCATCAGCAGCAATGTCTTGAGTTGCGTATAACCTAAGATCGAATGCTGATAATGTAGCGGTATCTAACACTGAGAGAGTTTGTGAGGACGACTTTGAAAGTATGTGTACTGCCAATGGTGCCAAAAATGAAGGCGATTCTAGCCAAGAATGACTCTTGCTAATGGTATCGCCAGTTGTTGATGACCTAGGAGAGTCCAATAAGCTAGAGTCCAACAAACCAATGAATGGACTCTCTGAAGCTGAAGACAAAGTTGTCAAGTCATCTGAATGTTTAGAGCCAACTTTACTTTTTGGCAAGACAGACTGAGAGGGTTTATTTGCAAGTGTCCAAGACAACTTATTCGATAACATTGTTTTTTTGATTGTTTTTGAGATCGAGGCATACACTCGTTGTAGCAACTGTTGCTTACTCGGAGCAGTCACGGAGTGGTTTGATAAGCTTTTCGTGCGAGTTATGGACAGGCTTGACATTGCAGTTTAATGTAAGAGTACAAAGTACATTTAAACATACAACGGATAATATAATAATCAGACTTGATTGTTTCAGCTTGTAGTATCAAATGATGTCACGAGTAATAGCTGAAACAACTATCAAGTGGCAGCATTCTAGTCGTATTCGCGTAAAATGAAGCACTACGAGTGCCAAAATACAGAGCCGTTCCATGAAATGATTGTTCAGTTCCCACCAAATTTACTGGAAAAATATGAACTCGGAATTCCTTGACAAACTCGTTGGTTTTTCCTGCTAGTTATGGAATAATACTCTGTCAAGACATGCAATCTTGTTCTCTTGAAATAGAGCATGAATGTATCTGTGAGTTTGTAGTTGTATTGGCAACATCAAAATTCAATATCTGAATCGCAGTGGGTGAATCTGGTTTTAAACTTGATGATTGTACAATGTGTGGCTATAACAAAAAAGATGGTTGATTGTGTGCATCGTATGGACGCTGTGCTTTGAAGAATTGAGAATGTTTATCCAGATGGTCGATTTCTAGTAGGAAGCGCAACACATTGATTATTCTGAAGCAAAACTCGTTGCAAGATAATACAAGCGTTTCAGTCCATGAATACGACTAATTTAAAAACAGGTAGAATTTTATAAAGAATGTGGCGGAGGTCGATTCAATTCACTGCGCAGCAGGAGCAGACTAATTCATCAAAATCTACATTTATACAAGCAGAAGACACACGAGGAGCAACCCGTGTAGAATACAAATACAGACTAATTGTGCAATTTTGGGAACTGGCATGTGGCAAAACACTTTTGATGGAATTAAAATAATACTGAGGGTTGAGCTAGTATCGGGAGTATTGAGCTACAGTTGCTGAGAACTGAGTTTGCAAATGAATGTGGACTTGTTCAACCCCAAATCTAACACAAATGAGAGCGGGGTTGTGGTAGCAAAAAACACTAATTTAATGAGGGACAGATCTATTTGTTTGCAGCTGAATATAGAGTAGATGTTGGTAGATTCTGCTATACAAAGCATCGAGTTTTACATGTCAAGATCGACCATTACAGTTGACAACAAAAGTTTGACCGAGTCTTGAGCAAATGGAGATGACAAATCGCAAAGTAGAATTCAATAGAGCTTTCAATGCAGCTTTACTCGGACAAACTACCCGACTGGCTTTTGCTTCCTTCTGAGCCATAAACAATTGGATCCACCAATGCGGTGTTCAAGGCGTAATGCGCACGACCCAGTGGAACACGCGCATATAAACGATATACGACATCACCAGTCACTGCAGCTAATAACAAAATGATATGCATGCACAGAGGGAATAGCATTCAAGTTAAAGCCCGCACTATTTGAACTTGCATTTCTTTACAGCTGAGGATACGCTTGTTTAAAGGGATCGTGTCACCAACTCAAAAACGATCTGAAGCTTCACTCCCATCTGGTGTATTAACTGTTCTCTTACTATAACTAGTATTCAAGTTGTAACTCGTTGCATCCCCAAGTCATTACCTTAGACTCACGCTTGTAGTTCTACTCTGCAATATCCAATTAAGCCTGAATTAATTCAAGTAGCACTTGATCTACTTGAAGAATCTCGACAATACCATTACTGGAAACAACCGACTTTAGACTTGCACCATGCATTCACTTGCTGCAATTGATTGTGTCACTAGCACTGTTCCACCAATGTGCGACTCCAGTGACTGTCCATATCCATCGCCTATCCAGTCTCCACAGTCAGTCACAAAACCTTCAACTCAAGACTTGTCTTTGACCATCACTCATTCTCAGATGCAGTCCTACAGCACTATTCCACACAAAGAACATATCGATCTGACTACTGATAACTGGCATTCCTTTGGCCACTGCAGTACGAATGATTCTGACAACATTGCTTTAATGCTCACGGTTTCCCCAAAACAAGCTGGCAACGATGCCAGCTTGTTGCCATTTCCGTCCATGGTGAATGGCAAGTCGATCTTTGAATCGGAATGTTCCAATTCTACACTCCACACTACTGGTATCGATATAACAAAAAAAGCATTGGACGTATCTATCCCTGCATTGCCAAATATTGCTATAATTCCAACGGCACAGATTGAGTCATCTAATGTTGAAGCTTTTTCGACCTCTGCAACAGTATCCAGGCGCAAGCAGAACAAGCCTGCACGATCCATTGCAAGATCCTCGAGTGCCATGATGTCGGCTACTCAAAATTATCGCATTGTACAGCTGGATGTCTACGATGCCTTCAAAACAAATCCCAAACAGCTGTTATCTACTCCGCCCATCAACAATCCTTCCGGTATGTCCAATGACACCGTTACTTCTAGTACTACCACTGATGGATTACCATCTGCATGGCATCGTCTTCAAGTTGCCATTCTCCCATCCGAGTCTAGCAAGCCTCTCCGTCTTACCAATACGATGGCTAGACATTACCGTTTCCGCCGTTTTGGTCATCATTTCTCTTCTATTGCGTCCACTCCAAAAACTTTTGGCTCCACTTGCTTATCTCGATCCATTGCACAGACCGTTGCTTCTTGTGGTCTTTGGAGATCCAACCTTGCGTCCAAAGCCCCTGGTCCATCTTTACCCAATACGTTGTCTACACCTGTCCATCTACCAACCCCTGCATCATCTTCAAAACCATCCTTTTCTGCCTCGGTTGCTTTGGATTCGACTCTTAAGCGTCCTTTGGCAACCATATCACCCGTCTCATCCCCTGTTGTCTCAACTACACCTAAAAACAACTCTCTAGCTGCTCCAAATCGTGTCAAGCCTGTAGTAGCTACCTTGTCTACAAAAACCCGAGCTTCGGTCAAAGAATCCAGCCCAACCGATGGCTTTAAAAAATTGACTGGTGCTACAGTCAAGCGTCGCTCCAGTATTGCATCCCGTCAGCCAAAGCCGATCCCTAATTTTCTTGCTAATCTTGGCGTGGATACCAGTGTTTTTAACAATTCCGAATTCTCGGAAACCAAAGGTGCTCCCGTTGTATTTTGGAAAAGTATGAATTATTTGAGCTAAAACTGATTCTTAATTATGCATTGGCCGTCTTTTTATACCTTTTATTCCAACTAACACTCAATTTTCTGTCAACAGCTGGCTCGCAACCCTTGAAGTTTCCATCTGGCTTATCTATGGCAGATGAACTTACCAAAGAAGAGCTACAGACGTGTGCTACCTTGCGTATCTACCCTGATGTCTATTACAATATCAAAAAAACTATGCTACAAGCCGTTGCCTACTATGGCCCCTTTAAAAAGCGTGAAGCACAGACATGGTTTCGTATCGATGTCAACAAGGCATGTGTTTTTCTTGCAAGACTACCCTATAAATAGCATATTGTATATCTAATACCATGTACTTTGCTTTTGGAATTTAGATCTGCATCATTTACGACTGGTTCAAGAGTTTAGGATGGATCCCAAACGATGGTGAGTGGGCAACCGCACCTCTCACTTCTCAAAATCCTACTGCAAGTACTACAATCCCCACGGTACTCGATCTCAAAAACTCGAATGCTTCATTATTCAAAAAAAATAGGTCAGCAGCATCATCCAAGCGCAATCTTCCACCCATCAATACTGCCTGCATTGATAGAAAGGCTTCATCAATTGAATCTATTCCATTGACAAGCGCTACATTCCTGTTTGCAACTCCCATATCTGCTGTTTTGAATCAAGAGCCTTTTTCTGGTAAATCTAGTCCTGATCTACTTACTTCAGATGCAAAGCGTATTCGTACTCTGTAATTTCTGGCTTTTTAGAAATGCATCTTTGAGTCTTTTATCTTCCTATTCATGTATTTGTTTCACTCTTTTGATATTCGTGCAGCCTTTTCTTCACGTACTCTCAAAATACTGTTATATGTCTTTGTACCTACCATTCTTTTTATTCCATGTCGTTCAAGTCCCCGACTGCCAATCGATGTAGTTCTGCACACCTACTTGCCATATCATCTGATCATTTCGTTGTCATTCCATAACATTGTCTTGTTTGTATTGCTCAATTCTTTTGAAATAAAATTGATCTTGTAAAATGATCAACATGGACACGATGTCCATTTACCTTTGATTTAGGCTACGATGGGCAAGTCCAAGAAACATGACAGTGACCGTAACAAGAAGCGAAGCAGTAGCAGTCATCACAAACATACGAGCCATAAACATCACAAAAACTCTCATGAGGAAACACATTCCAAAAGCCATACCAAATCCCATAGACATGGCGGCATAGCTACAGGAAGCATCTTGAGTCTTGTATCTCAGAGTCTGACTACACCTTTATTGCCACATATCACCCCGCCTGTTTGTTCACCCAAACCGTCTCCCACCCAACCGATTCAAACACTAGCATCCACTTCAAGTCAATCACTGAACAAGACTCGAGTAACGAAACGATCAGCCATGATGCCCATGTCTCAAAAGGAATATCTGGCAGAACAATCTACTATCCGCAAAGTATATGATCAAGAGACTGGACGAACAAGGTAGTACTCTGCATAGCTTGTTCAATGAACTCACTAGATTTTTTTGGTAATGATCTACATTTTAAACTGTTGTATTGTGTCAACCCTACTTGCTCTGTAGAACCATCCGTGGATCGGGTGAAGTGATTGAAGAGATTGTAAGCAGGAGCCAACAAAAGGCAATCAATACTGCATCGACTGCATCGGATGGAGCTGTCTTTATGCACGGTTTAACTCTTTTAGGGCAGCCATCACCCAAGAAATAAACTTGTTTTATTTCCAACATGTACAAGTGTGAAGGAGCAATCTAGTGCAAGCATGTATGATGATTTATTAATGGGTGATGGAATGAGCCAAAAGACAGCATGACGTACATCACTCGGACTGGTCATCCGAGTCTTCATTGCTATCATCATCCGAGTCTTCGCTGCTATCATCATCCAAGTCTTCGCTGCTATCATCATCCGTTTCTGCTGCGATGGTTCTTCTTTCTAATCGAGAATTTATGGCAGCACCAATGATGTGGATTTGCTCATGCATGGCCAAGGTTTGTCTAGAACGAGCAACACTCGCAGTGACCACTCCAGGGAGATACTGTGCAATCAGTCGAAGCACCTCATTTGGTAGCTGTGGAATGCATTCTGAACATGACATGGCATCTGTGACCCATCCAATCTGTTGTGGTGGAACAGCTGCTGTAGACACAATGGTCTTACTTGGATCTACCAAATAAAATGTCAAGAACTTGCAGTGAGCACATTGATCTTTAAAAGGATCCAGCAATCTGATGGGGTTGAGTCGATGCTGGAGAATGTTGGGATAGGTCACACACTGGCCCTGTTTCAATACAATACTTCCCAAGTCCTGGTTTGTAAAGGATCCAGCTGCTAGTCCGTGTCGATCGAGGATATGGCCAGCCGCGTTATTCGACCGACTCTCTGGTCTGGGTGTAACGGGCGATCGAAACTCAATGGTTGGGGGTGTCACCATATCACTCACAGCATAAGCATAGATTCCAGTAGCCACAATGGCTTCGTTGGCATTTCCATCAAAACACCATTGTTCTCCTATGTACTCGGGGTGGTTAGGAGACACATGTATCTGGGATAGTTTAATAATGATTTGAAGACGACGACCTTTGAATGAGACATTTGCTTTTGGTATGTTGGTATGAGGAGCATTGGTTGAGTCTGATGATGTATCTGTAGTTGAGCCATGCGATACATCATCCGACTCTTCACTATCGCTACTCGATAAATCATTTAATGAATCTGCGCTTTGATTTACAGTGAGTAGTCTTGATATGCTAGGCAATGACATCAGGAGTGACACCTGCTTCTCAAACAGCGGTATGAATTGCTGGAAAATATCTGTAATATCTTGATACAACTCCGAGTGGTGCGATGGATGAAGATTGTTGATATAGGATGTGATGGTTGGAACTCCTGATGGAGAAACTACCACTTCGCTAGGCAGCCATTGAAACCGAAGGGATCGTGTAAGCCAAGGACCAGTAATGCCTCGATTAGGAACACGAGCAATCTGATTGCCAGATCCAACAAACTGTGACCATGGAGGTTGCATTCGTTGCAGATTCTTGCGACTATCTAGCTTAATCATGGTGTGATTGTAGTAGAGACAAAACAAACTTGGATGGACAAGTGACAACTCATTCTTATCGGATGATACTGCAGTGTCAGAAGTACCCATCGTAGTGGTGGATCGACAAGTCATCAACCAGTCTTTGTGCTCTTCTGGAATATCCTCCAAAATGCGAGTATGGGCAACCAATCGAGCTTGTAATAGCATGGGAATAGCATTAGATGACGATAGTGTTCCTACAACCGGTCCTGGTACAATAATAGATCCATCATCTAGAGTGCATACAGATGTGTCGGCCAAATGCCTTGCAAGAGATATTACCATGTCCATATCCAGACTTGGTTGGTCCATAGTTGCTGCCACATTGGACATTTCAGATAGCCATCTTTGAACAATTTCAGGAGTACCAATCGATATCCACCAGCTTGGTTCGTTCAAAATGTATGCCAATACATGCAAAGTTACCAACTCTGTGGCAGAAGCAGCTACTAGACCTTTAAAGCAGCCTAGAGTGTTGTTGTTTTTGAAAATAGACTGCAAGCATGCAAAATCTGGATTCCCCATTGAGTTTCCACTGAATAAGTGTCAAATTAGCTTGAATTGGAAAATAAATCAAAAGCTATTTCACAGCGATCAATAATAGGAATGAAATTGCAAATATCACTAGTGCAGTATTTGGAATGATCATTGTATTCCTGTATTATGACAATGATCGGACTTGTTGACACAATCAATTTTCCAACGATCTGCACTACCACCTGTTGCAACACCAGCCTGCTTGATGCTATCAGAGTGTTTTCAAAACAGCGAGATTGGGTTAAAGTACAAGTATTGTTTTTCCATTCTTATCTCTATCGCCAATAGCCATCAAGACAACCCAGTTTACTATACACGATCTGAATATCAGATATGGATTGGTACCATGTTTTACATTTTCGATGATCATACAATTGAGTGTATACATTACTCATGCTTTCAACATCAAGCTTGTTTTTAAATCATTTTGGAGTATCAAGTTAGCATCGAGTTACTGCTGGATTTCAAATGGTTCAAGTCATATAAGCACACCAGTGTAATGCTTGTAATATAAAAACGCATCATTTGACTACCAGGGTTGACAACTATACTGTCCTAACAGTGAGATAATTGGTATATTTGTCATGTGGAAATCCATCCACCTTACAATTCTGGAATCATTCAAGTAGCATGCAGAGTTTATTGAAAATGTATCAACCAGTCAAACTATCGGTACCATTGGGAAGCAGGAACGCCAAGACATTCGCCAACTGTTACAAAACTGTAACCAAGATTTTTAAACTTGGTAATGACATGTAGAGCCCAATTAATCTCGTTTATAACAAAATCGTGCTGTAGAGAAATGAATGGTGTGGCCGGAATAGGATGTCCAGCCATGTCATTGGCATAACTAGCATCGTTCTCAGCAATCATGTTGGAATCGTTATTGTGGGCCCAATCACCCGAGTCGAGATTCCAGGTCACTACTTGGTATCCCCAAGTTGCCATGGCACTCAGAACAAGCGCGTTTATGCTACCATATGGTGGACGCATGTAAACGGGTGATTTACCAATAATGTTGCGAATCAAAATATCGTTCTGGGACATTTCGGTCCACATTTGAGCTGCATTCAATGAAGTCAGATCGGGATGGGTAAGTGTATGAGAGGCAATCTGATGTTTAAAGTAAATATCAACAGTCGAGTATTAATAAATAAACCCTGAATACAATGTGAGATTGAATACAAAGTATATTACCTGATGTCCTTCAGTGTGTGCACGACGGAGAATAGAGATATAAGGTTCAAGGGCAAGATCTGCAAAGTTCTTGCCATTCACGAAAAAGGTTGCTTTGACATTGTTGTCTTTAAGCATATCCAAAATAGCAGAGACATTGCTGGTCGGTCCATCATCAAAAGTCAGGGCAAACTGTTTTTACAATAACCATACTGAGAGTGGTATTGGCCAGTATTACATTGACAGTTACTAGTATAAACACATGTCTAAATTTGGCTCGCAAGTCATGACATCAAAGTAAATAAAAGTCACAGTTTTCAAATAAAAATACTTTAAATCTTTAAACATATAAGGTTCAGATCTGCCAAAGACCGACATATTCATTTTAATCTCGTTTACGCTTGGAAAATCGATCTTTGGCGCCAATGATTGGAGCTTCTTCTTTTTCAATCTCTGTAGCTTTAGCAGCCAGTGCGCCAAACACACCAGCAGGAATAGATTGACGTTGAATATTTCCAATTTGCCTTATTTCACCATGGTCGTCCTTGGCATGCATAATCTTGTTCATATTGGCTTCTGTTCCAGGTATATCATCATCGTCCTCATCACTGCTGTCATCATCAATCTCAATCGCATCCGGATTAGCCGATTCTCCCTCTGGTACAGTAACCTTGGGCTCTGTCTTTTCTGCACGCACAAATCCAACCACACGTGTCCCACCAGCAGTTTTCTGCTGAGCTATTTCTTCAGCTTCTAGATCCTTCATACTGTCAGGATCGTTGGTAGTCGAAACACTCGATTGCCCATCTGCAGTCTGTCTAGCTGCAAGAATTTGCGATGAAATAAAGCTAAGATCCGTGTTATATTTGGCTTGCACAGATCTCTTGATTCTACATAGTATATTAAAAAACAAAGGTTTAAAAGGCTGCATAGTTGATATCCAAAAGCTAGCTTTATAGCAATATCAAAATAATCAATAGCTTACCGAAGCGTTTCTTTGAATGTATCCTCATTGCCAAATTTAACTTCAAAATCATGCCACACTTTCCAAAACTTGGGATCTATACGTGGATCACAGAATTGACTAGCATAAGCCAAAATCGCTCGTGATCGATCTACTTCACCAAGTTTAGTTTCCATGTCTGCAAATTTAATGGCAATATCTCGTGCTTGCGTGTCTGGCAAAGTCTCTAATGCACGCTGGTAGATTTCACGGGTGGATACAAGTCCAAACGATGACGTTGCTTTGGATATGTAGATTTGGAACATTTCTGCGCGATCCTCATCGCTTACGGCGCGGGTAGCACGGTCATAAATACGCATAGCATGGCGTGCAAGCCCATGGTTTTCTTCAAGATCAGCATACAGTAAAAACAAAGTTTTTGCAAATTTGGGTGGGCATTTTTCTAGTGATTGTTCAAACAAGTCACGAATACGCTCCATTTTGGATCCGCCATACCGTGCAACAAATTTAACAAGATACAGATTCCAAATTTCAAATGCAATTGGATATCCAAACAAGTCAATGCCACGCTCATATACTCGAAAGCTTTCCTCAAAGTATTTGTTTTCTTCGAGAAAGCTTGCATAGTTGATGATAATTTGTGGCGTGGCAATCTTGAGTTCCATAATGCGATCATAAACGGCTTTGGTGCTTTCGGGAGTTCCAATAGACTCTTCTACATCTACATAAAGTGACCACAATCTGATGCATTTAAAAAGACGTTGGTGAACGGATTTGGTTTCATCGTTGTATCTAATCATGGCGTGCTTAGCGGGTGGACCGCGAGGAGGAGCTGTAGCACGACCAAGTATTTCAAGAGCATGGGATATGGCATTGTGCCGTAGATCCATCTCCACCCATTCACACCACACTTGTGCAAGATCATCCACGCGCTTATATGGTACCAGTACTGCCTTTTCAAAAACATTATGTGCCATGTCCACTTTTCCAATACTCTCGTAATATTTGGCAAAGTCAATCCAGAGATCGTGCAATTTGCCATGTGCCTTTTGAGGTGAAACAGACTTAGTGCCAAGAACATAAGATTCGACAATTTTTTCAGGTTTGTTGGCATCCTGATATAGTTGTGCCCTCACTTTCCATTGCTGAACATTGTGTGGGTTTTGTCGAAGCAAAACATCGTTGATCAGGAAACTACGGCGTTCCATAAGCTTTTCAAAACGGGCAAGTCGCATATCCACATCAACAGCATCCAGCATACTCGTTGATTTTGTTTCAGAGCTATCCTCATCATCACAGTCCAAAGTGTCTTTTTCAGCAGCAAGGCGCTCAATACTCGAGGCAATAATATTTTCTTCCATTTTAGCATAGGCATCAAATATCATGGAAAAGTCGCGCACAGTAGTGACGTTTCGAATGCCTTCTTCATAAACATCTCGAGCACGATCAAACTCGCCTCGAACAATCCACCATCGAGCAAGACTGTTCCATAGTTTTCCTACTTGATCTGTGAAGCGAGCAATGCCCACTCGCAAAATACAGTCAACATCCAGTGATTCGATTGGCATAAAATGCTCGCCATTACTGATTCCGTGTCGATAGTTGCTGCTATTAGTGTAGCCTCCAGAGATGGGCAGCATGTGGTCTCCTGAAATATTGTCATTGACTTCTTCAGGATGTTCGCATACTACATCGCAAAGTTCAACCCAATGTTGAAATGCAGTTTTTTCGCTAGTAGGGGATGCATATTTGGGATTCATGACAATTGCAGCAAGTACTCTCGCTGCATCTCCATGTCGTGGTGGATCAAGATTAAGCAAGATCGAAACAAATTGTTCTGCTTGATGAGGCTCCAGTTTAAGAAACCGAAGCCAGCTTCGAACACAAATTTCACCACCGACCTGTTGAGCAAATTCAAGATAAAGTGGCCATATACGCTTGTGCTGAGAAGTGGGCAAAGCTTTAAGGGCCCGATCAAATGTACGACGAGTAAAAGTGAGCCGAGTAGGTTGGTGCATAAGAAAACGACAATAAGCCAACCAGATGACTGGAAACTTGTTGCATAGCGCCAGACTTTTTTCAAAACAGCCATTTATTATCAACCACTCCTTGTGAGCTGGAGTAAATACTTTGTATGGTTTCCGTAGTCCTGTTTTTGGATTGGTATCTGTCATGAGAACTTGATTTACTCGCAGATCTAAATATTGCTTCCACAACTTGTAGCTACCAGGAAGTTCCTTGATGGCCCGTTCAAAAATAAATGAAATTTCATCAAATGAAGCCTTGCGAGCAGACAGATGGGCAATGTATCGGGTCCAAGACTTGATGGTGAATGGGTGTCGCAGACAGTCTTCTTCATATACTGATTGTTTTAAAACGGTTGATCCATGTTTGAGATACATTATAATTGGTAAATACAATAATAAAACGCATTGTGACCAACATGCATGGGAATGGTAGTTGTACTCACATAAATCCTGCAGAGGAACTTGCATCATCATCTTGTCAACCTCGGATTGGCGAGCAGCAACTCTTTCTTTTGCAAATTCATCAATCATTGCCGTCACAGATGTAGTTGGTATTTCGTTATTATCTTGAATACCTGGTTCAGGTATATGTTGGTCGGCATCTTGTACTGTGTTTTCCATTTGGATATCGACATCATGTTCAACAGAATCCGGTTCCAGATCCAAGTCTTTGGCAACATCAGCAATGACTTTTTTCTGTGATTTAGCAGCAGAATCCTGTCTTCCTGTAGCTTTAGTAGTACGTTTTCCTCTGGATCCCATCAGACAATGCCGCACTGTATTTAAAGTAAATCTGATGGAGTGAAGATAAAAACTGCAATCTTGGATAATCAAAATCACCAAACCGTAAACTATGCAGTTTGAAGTCTAAATTATACCGCCTAGTCCATATATCTAGATCCCTACCAACTGCATGATAACCTTGAACCTTGTATTATCTTGCAGTGAGTTTTGCCTCGGAATAATCAACGATGTGTTGTACTTTCCTACTACAAATTGATTGCTTGAATGAACATTTTGAATTCTTTAAAGTGCATTCAGACTATAGTTTTGAATTGTCTTTTTCTGCCCATTTGGTAGACATGCATTATACGATCATCAAGTTTGAAACCAGGCTGATTCACTGCAATTCAGATATTGAGTTTGAATAGTTTGATGCTGTCAAACTTTTTGATGTATCCTAAATACTCGACACGTCTGTGCTCTAGTTCAAGAAAATAATGATTGTCATCTCAGGAATGAAATTGTTGTTTTCATGTCAGCTATTGGTGTGAACATTTGCTCAACCATACAAGAATGGGTAGCAAAGACCCGTAGTCTTGTCAAAGCTCAGGGGACAAGCTGCCCAATAAATTTGATATGAATTGTCATTTCATGAGATTACCCTTATTGTGTTTCATTCTATGTGAATATGGCTGTAAAAAGAGCGGCACAGTCGGTTTGAAAAATCCATCTGAAAAGGTCTGGCACGGCAAGTGGATCTTTGGTTGGTTTTTTAAATGGATGTTTATAATTAATACCAACTTGAAAAACATGGCCATTTTAAGAGCCATAATGTACAGAATATTTATATCTGGGTTCATTTACAAGGTTTTGATATTAGCGACTGCCAAAGGCTAGAGTTGTGGTGTGGTTAGATACTTGGGCCACTAATGAGCCTGTCTGTTGCCAGCCGTAATCCACATGTATCTCTAGTACAAAAAGGGGTTTGAATAAGTGGCATGTTGGTGCTTTTCAAGTTTGAAGTGGATCCTCAAACTTGCCGCATGTTATTGCTTTATCCATGTGGTATGCACCTTTCAATTGAGTGTACAAGATTTGGTTGATAAATGCTGCTTGATTCTAACATGAAACACATAGTACGGGTAAGGATGAGCAACAGGTCAATGGACGGGATTGAAAGGGTACTGTTTAATTCTTCACATTGATGGACATGTGTTGTAGAATCCATGACTCTAGCTCAAAGCAAGAGTAGTAGACCATGGCAATGCAGTGAACCCTGGTGCAAGATTGTCTAGACAGTTGTGGATAGCCACAGTTTGTAAGAGCATTTAGTTTGAGATTGGATTTATGCAACAAGCATCTTTGACGGGCTTGCATTGTATGAATTTTCATTAGTCAACTCTATCGGTTAGGGCTAGACATGCCACACTGCTCAACCAGCAGAAGCTAGATGTCAGGGCCAAGTTATAGCAGATGATAGACATAACCCAACTCATCACCCCTACTTGGACTGGCTTAAACAATTCACAGCGGCTCCCTTGTCGTCACCCACTCAGTCGAAACATTACTTGACCAAAACGTCTGAAGCTGAACAGTGCTGGTGCCACTCGCAAGATAACCCTAAGAATCACTCGGTTGGAATAAGGATTACATCTGACACTATGTCAGTGACATTCATCCGATCCTCACTATAATCTGTCCGTAATCTGTATTCATTTTAAAAGCCGTGACACTAGACAAGTAGTTTGGTCGGGCAGTTTGGATATATCTACGTATAATGTTTGAGTCGCAAAGCTCCCAATGATCTGCATGATAATGATTATCACTAAATTATTACGGGCAATGCAAATGAAACAAATGGTTGACAAAATAGTCATCAGTGAGAACAAAGTATCCGGATTAGGGTGGAATCCTATATGCCTATTCTTGGACGAATTAAGGGTTATCATTTGCTTTAAATATTCAATTTGCCGTGCTTACTACTTGCTTGTTCACTTTAACCCTCGACTATTTTTTAGACAGAGTGTTGTTCTGACAGTTTCTAGTTGTCATTACATAATTGATAGTTTGCTAAACTGAGTCCATCTAGTTTTGAAATACGCATTATAAGCTTGCTCTCCTTCATTTCAATAGTTTAAGCACTTCACAGCCACCCCGCTTAGCAACCGGCTTGCAGTTATTCGTTCTAAGCAGCCAATAGTCTTTTAACGGCACATTTGATTCTGCTCATACCTTGCTTTCCACACTCGCTTATCATCCATTATTTTGCTTCACCTCCAGCTATTATTTCTCATCCACCTGACTTGATCCACATACTATTTTATAATTGTCACCGCTGTCATCTAACCTGTCTTGTGTAGCTTTTGACTTTTTGTTCTTTACCTTGTGGTTGTACGCAACGACCCAACTTTAATTGGAGCCTTTCAGTAGATTTTTCAATGCAGAACTCGAAAGAGTCACCAGTGTTTGATGCCAATGCAGCTCATCCACAACTGCAGTCTCAAACTATAGCTGCAATTACAACACCTTTACCTAGTGTATCTACTAATAGAACCAATTCACCTGCTACCCTCACATCCAATCCAAATCAACAACCTTTATCTGATCATAGAGATGTTCACCATCTGTACGAACAAGTCATAACAGAAGTCCATTCTAACTCTGTCAATGATCCTATTCGACCAATTTCGCATGCTCAGGGCGGTCGAGTCGCTCCAGAATCAAACCCCAGTCACTCACAAGTAACCTCGTCAGGCGAGACTCTTAAAAGTGCTAGTGAAGCTACAAAACTGAATTCAATGGTTTTCGTTCAGCTAGATTCAGCCCACAATGACATCAAGTCTGCTGTATCAAATGAGCCGGCACTATCTTATGTTGGTGGTGAATCGCGTGTGGGAGTTGACGGAGCTGCTTCAGCAACGATGGAGGCCGGCCAAAATGTGTTTTTAGATGACCAGTATCCTCCATCTATCCACAAGTACAACGAAGACGAGTTTGAATTCCGAGGATTCAGTCTTCGTCGTACTCTTTCACGATTCAGTCGTCATAGCAAACGGACCTTTATTTCCAATATGTCTGTGATCAATCGTCACAACCTACGTCGTTTTGGACGTAGCAAGGTGGCATTTTTGATAGCCAACACTATTGTAAGTTTATTTTACTATTTTGGTACCAACAAGTAGTACAAGGGTAGTCGATCATATAGTTCATATCTGTAAAATTATGGCTGTGATGGGTCAGAACATAGCTATTACATCCATACTCGTGAAAACGGAATACTTTTGTATTCATCTTGCATTGACCGTTGTTTTGCTTTGGAGTATGCAATGGTTTTGTTGTGCTTTCCTACTAGAATTTGACTGCACTGCCACTTCAATTGACAGTTTCAATTCATGTTTCAACCACAACGTCCATCGTATGATGCTTACAAACTATGGTTTTAAACCAAAACTATTCCTATTTGTCACAGCTATACATTGTACAATCATCGAATTCATCCACTGCGATCCAGATATTGGTTTGACAGTTTGATGTCTGCAATCCCTCTTTATTGTATCCTAAAAGCTCCGATGCACTCACGTTTTAGTTCAAGATAACAAAAACTACACATCTCTTATTTAGTATTCCATTTTGTGTAAACATGGCTGTAATAAGCATGGATACTATATTTTGACCCGATCCATTTTTGGACATGGATCTGGATCTCTGTGGTTGAATTTGAACGCGTCTATATCCACATTTGGTGCTTGATAATTTTTGCTACAAGCCATACTGATTATGCTCTACTTGTTGTTTGTGACTGATGTACCTTTAGTTTGTACTTGCTGGCGTGCTGGCTTTGCTATATGGCGTTCTCACTTACACAGGATCTCCGATTATCATCTCGCTATGGGGTTCTAGCATCGTCGTTGCTCTAATGGTATCCGGTTCTTTGCAGGTCCTTTTTGGCATAGTCGGTTATTTCGGTGCACTTTTACATCGAAAGACTCTGCTGATTTTCTTCATGGTTGCTATATGGCCACTTGTGTTTGGCTATCTATATGTCGGTTACTCGACATACCGTCAACTTAATGCCACTCAATGGGAAAAATCTCTTTCGGACAGCTGGTCCACACTTAATACCACCCGTGGCTCTATTCAAGCTCAGGTAAACATTTTCTACACCTTATCTGGTTCATACCATTAAGCTTTCAAAACTACTCTTCCCAGATGACGTCTTACTTACTTTTTTGACGTGTATAATTAGTATAATTGCTGCGGCTTTTTGAGTAGCTTTGATCGTCCTTTTGCGGATTCAAAATGTCCGACTATCATTCATCATGCTACATCAGCAAACATCCAGACTGCTAGTTCCATGGTTGAGTTGACTAAACGTCAAGCTCCAGATCCTAATGCAGCCCCGCAGCCGCCTGCTCCAGATCCTAATGCAGCCCCGCAACCACCTGCTCCAGATCCTAATGCAGCCCCGCAACCACCTGCTCCAGATCCTAATGCAGCCCCGCAACCGCCTACTCCAGATCCCAATGCAGCTCCACCGCCGTCTGCTCCTGAAAACCCCATCATTTCACCGATTGCATCCCCCAACGCTCATGGCTCTAGCAACAGTCTTCCAGGCTGTCATGATCCCTGGCGTGAAGTTACCAGTTCGTATCTCCGAACATCTTACATTGTTGCCTTTTCCATTGTTGCATACCTTTTTTCCATGTTTGTCATTTTGATCTTGGGCACCAATCACATTTACATGGATTAGTATTGCTGACTCGATAGGCTATGGATACAAAAGAGACTTGAATATTTTTTGAACATATACAAGTCCATGCCTATGTTACTTGAGCAGTTTCCCGAGTTTTAGTGACGCCATGCATTGAAATAATAAAGTTGCATTTGCTATACTTACAATCCGAATAGGATTTTGGTTCATTAGCTATTGATGGTATTTACAGTGTACTCATAAAATGCGGCTGGTGTTTTTGTCGAGCTTATTGCATTTTTCTGTTCTACTTCAAACAGTTTATTTCATGGCGGAGTTGCATATTCTTGGCACGCTAGTAGGTGCATCCGAGTTCCCCAAGGCAACACTGTGTTGTCAATGGGAGCTAACGGCAGGAGAGAAATGGACTCCTGTAGAAGGAGACCTTTCCGGACAAACTCATGTAGATGTACCTTTGGTAAGGGTTCAATAGATATACAACGTAGCCCTAACTCGTTCAACTCGTTTGTGGTTCAAGTGCTATTAACGTGTTGCTAACTTATAAACGGAACATTTTAAAATTTCTGGCTCTGTTCTTGATAGGATTCTAACCTGTGTGTATGGAGTCATCCAATCGGCAAGCCTCATGTTGTATAAATGAAAGTGACATCTAGCTTTTGTTGTAAAACTAACCTAATTGAATTTCACAATGCCTTTGACATCATGTATACTAGATATTCATCTTACAACCACATCGTTATTAGGATGGCCAAAGATTAGAGTTCAGGTCTACTATCAAGACATGTTTGGTCGTAATGAGTTGTATGGATACGGGTTTGCACATATCCCGTCATCTCCCGGACTGCATAAAATCGATATTTCAACTTGGAGACCTGTTGGTACACCTTCTGATCAAATTTGGTGTATGTAAATATCAAGATATCCAGCATAGTTGGTATTGAAATTTGAATAGATAATTACTTACCTACTTTTTGGGTCATAATGACCCGCTTTGATATTTTGGATAGCCTATTTTCTAGGAGCAACACCTCAACTAAAAAATTTGGATTTAATTGATACACCTACTGACCGGTTTAGATTGATCACAGCTTCCATGGGAAAAGTACATTTAGAAATAAATGTCATGTTGCGCAACTTTCACAACCATGGAATAGACCTATAAGTATAATAAATAATGACGTTTACCATAAACCAATCATGCATGCTGAATTCACCATCGTATTCATACAAAATGGAGTACTTGTATTATCTCGAGTGATTTTTGTTTTGGAATAACCAATGATTGAATTGTCGATACAGCTGCGAATATGATGGTCAGGCAACGACTTTCAAAATATATAACTGTACCCATCACAATATTCAGATTCATTTTGATCGCATTAGTTATATTAACCAAGCGGGTTGGTGTGAATTCACAAGCTTATAGAATAAATCAATAAAGCATTTGTAGAGTATAGCAATGATAATTCCGCATTTAAGCCGACTTCCATGCAGTGTAGATCTGAGCAACAGCAGCAACAGTGCCAAAAATACCAACACCGATATCTGGAAACGAACTGGTTTCAAGCGACCAATGAATAGTGAGTGGAAAGTATGCAGCATTAATCAGAGTATTGATTGCAAGTGCTTTGGACTCTTCGCGAATAGCAAGACGTTCTGCTTTGATTTTGTCTGCATCAAGCTGGGTAACCTTGCTTTCTGTTGCTGTATTCACTCTCGATGCAGATGTGATCATCTTAAGATTATGGCGTCTCATATCCAGCATACGTTTCTCTTCAAATAGCTGATAAAAGTAGAGCAGTACATAGGCTGCCCAAAAACGACAACTCCACATACCAATCTTGTCTCGTGTCTTTTCAGACATGGGAATGACTTGGTGCAATGCAAGCCAATAGACATGCTCGAGTGGATAGTAAATCACATTTGCCAGGTTTTGTAAGCGTGTCAGGGTTTGAATCACTGAAGATGGCGATGGATTTTTTTCTGATAAGATGATCCACTGGAACAAAGGAATCAGACCGTAGTAACGCAAAAGGACTCGGAAATCAGAAACTGGACCTGCAAAGTTGGATACACGAACGGCCAATGGCGACTTTGCATTTTGGTTTTTTAGGTGCCAGATAATGATCTTGGATGAGTATTGGACCAGCATAAGTGCCTTGTCAGTGCCTCTGCATATTTAAAGCAATGACCATGAAGATTCAGTAGTAGGTTGGCATAATAATCAGTTAGTTGCTAATTCGATTCAAACTGTGTAGCGAGATCTACTGGCAGAGGTAAACCACTTGGTAGCAATAAGAGCTGGATGATTTAGCAAAGAGGTTTAACCACATCATATGGCATACAAACAACCAACACATGCACTCGAATGAGTTGTACACTACTATATATGGAACTACATCACGACAAAATTTGGCAACTGCCATTTGAAATAGCTTGAAGCATTGGGTACAATAGTCTAGAATCAGCATAAACAGCAAGACAGAGTGCATTGATTACCTGACAGAGTTCAAGAACCGACAGAGCCTATCTAGAGTTTGTTCTCGAGAAAGTCCCATAATGTGTTAGTACTTGAAAGTGGTAAAATAGCAAACAATTTGGCTTGAACGGACTAGACTAAGTCGAGACTAGCAAGACCAGATTCCTTCACGTTTTAGTTTTGGAAATCAAGACAAATCACTAAATCGACTGAATTCTAAAGACTGTTCCAAGCTCAGCAACTTGAGCATGAGGCTTGTGTTTCTAATACAAATTCTAATAAACTGAATTCCAGAGTTTAATTTTCCCAAATCATGACTGAAAGTTGAAGCCAGAATATGGCTACAAAATGTTTTCCTTTTAAAAATACCAACAGTCCAAATCACATGGAATCCATCGAAATGAATTCAGCAGCATCAATCTCTACTACTCAACCAGGAGCTCCTGTCCATGGTATCGCCATTAAATCCACAGACTACACACAGCTGCAACAGTGTTTGGCCATTTTCAAACCACATGCTTCCAATGAAGAATGGTTTGCTGGTCTGACTATATTGCCTCGACTTCTTGATCCGCTTGACGAAACTGCCATGGATCTGGCATATGATCATTTGCCATGGAAGTTTCTACGAAAGTTGCTCATACCATGTAAGTGGTTAGCTTGACAAACACTGTCAGATTCAGTATTAAACCAAAGACTCTTGTCATTGTGCTATCAACCGCCTTGATTTTTTCCATACGTAGCCATTATTCTAACGCTTTCTATACCAATAGCTGTATCGGACAACGCTAAAGTTTCCGAAAGCGAGCTACCAACAAAGCTTCTTCAAACGATCGCACTGCATATCTGGAGTGGATTCTGTGCTGTGTCCCGATATACTAGCAAACAATCCATCCTCAAATGCATCATTCCTGCATCCACAATTCTTAAAAATGCACAATTGTGTGACGAGGTAGTCACATTAATTGCAACAAGCTTTCTTCACCTAGCCGACTCACCTGCATCTGTGCGTCTGTGGTCTCCTGAAGTAATGTCTTGCATTATCGATGCTCTCTGTAAACCATCAAGAGATTCAGTTCAACCAAGCACTGCCTCTGCAAACACCTTGAATAAAAGCACAAATGATGTGAATACGGCTACAGAGTCGGGTCCCAAGACTGACTCAAAGACTGCTGTACCAGATCATGAAAACTCGCATCCCGTCCAAAACAGCACTTTTAAATACAATCACAAGCTGCTGGCGCAGCTCTTGGATATGCTCATTGAACGCAATCTTGCAGATTTGACCCATAACTTGTCAAATCCGGCTTCTACGCAGACCATCACCACTACGTTGACTATTCTGGATTATATCGTCACGACTGGACTTTGTGCCGAATCGCCCGTTATTATATTCATGCTTGTCGAGTACCTTGTCAAGATCATGTCTGTGTTGCCGGTAGCGTATTTAAATTGAATGGCTTTGTTTGCATTCTATACCATATTTGGAATAGACCAATTGGTACTGGCTTGAATTAGTGACTAAATTTGATGCTAAATATGAATGGCAACATTATAGATTGGATCCATTCAAGTGGAAACTAGCTTGAATGTCGCTATGAAACGGCTTTTGAAAACTATACTACGAGGAAAACTCTCTCCAGAATACCAAGATCTGTCGTTATCTCTTGCCGCTCTACACTTGAGACATGTTCGTGAGAAGGGTCTTTTTGTCGATACTTCCAGCACTGGCGCAGAAATGCATGGCAACGCTCGTATATTATCCGATGGTCAATATATTGCAATTTTGACCCACATGGCCTGTGCAGAAATTCGAGTGATTTTGGATCAAACTGATTCTTTAATTCAGCCATCCCCAATTGATATCAACAATACAACTGGGGCTTTTGATTCCAAAAGCATTGAAGCTACTGCCAAGCCCGTCACTGAACTTTCCAGTTCTAACACTGCTTTGAATTTGCGCAATTTAAAAATGCTTCCTTTGTGCTATACAATAGTAGAAACTATTATTCAATATCTGGTGCTTGACCGTGGTGATCTTTCTATAGATATACTGTTTTCACTTCGAACTGCATTATCTGAAGCTTTTCTTGCCGTGGAGCAGTATTTACTGGATCGTCAGGTAAAATATTATCATTGTCAATTTAGACTTGTTTGCATTTCAATACCGATATCGTATCAATTTCTGTCGCATATGTAGTTTATTTTAAACTAACAGATTTTGTAGACGTTGTATCAGCACTCATCAGATATTCTTGTACTTGATGATCTCTACACCGCATATAGTCTCAAAGCATATTCCCTCTGGATTGCAGAAAATGGATCGTCATCTCCCGAGAACCTTGAAAAAATTGTTCCACTGATAGTGCATTTTTGTGATGCAAAGTAAGAATTGGCTTGATGAGTTTGTAGCTGCAATAGGGCATAGCTGTAAATGCAGTGCACTCATTTGTATCACCATACTAATACATTGCTTTGTTTGCAGGTTGTCTATTTTAGACACAAACCCAATCTGTTTTATGACGCCGATTCTTGCTGCAATAACTACCGAATCGCCTGCGCGTGATACATATATTCGAATGCGGGGATATGCTGCTCCGGCACATTTTCTCATGCAGTCTATAGCTGATGATGATCTCAAAATTGCAGTCTTGTCCATTCTTTTGAATGTGGTAGTTGCCGATCATGATATCATTTCTAATGATTCTATATTTATTCAAATTCTTGATACTTTGATGCAACGAACCAGCGAGAACCAAGGTATGAGTTTTTTGCTCGTCGAAAATTTAGATATACAATTGTATCAATATTGGAGCTAATTTGGTACATGTGGTTGAATGATTTTTTAGAACATTCTTTGAACAATATTTCGCTGTTGGCAAACAAATATGCGTTGATCTGTATGATTGTTCGATCACTTAAATCAAGCCAGCTAGAATTGGTTCCAATGGCGTCTGTTCTTGGCACTTTTTCTGGTATTTTCCACTTTGTAAAGTCAAATTCACGTCCACATATTGCAGACGCTCAGCATGAACAAATATCGGACATGTGGTTCTTGACCGTGTCTGCTTTGGCAGAGTGTATGCCGGTAATTGCCATTCCTCAAGGAAACAAGGCGCTATGGCGAGACGAACTCAAAAAAATTCTTTTAGATGGTATGGTACTGAATCCAATTGGTTTTGCTTTACTGAATTATTCCTAAACTGGTGCTAATTCTAAATTTGTATGTAAACATTCAACTTTTATACAACACGACCAAACGCTGTTTGAACTTGGATATGTGGGGTATTGATGGGCTTGTAGGAACATGGTTGAAGGAAGAAAGCAATGCTCTTGAACAACTCGTGCAGTCATGTGAATAAAACTACCCAACAACTGCAGCTAGCAACAAAAGGGATGAAAATGAAGAGATAAATGAAGAACTGTCAGCAACCACTAGTGTATATCATGTGTTTGAGATATGTAAATTCAATTCAACACGTTTGTGTGGTCGGGGGGTTATTGTTTTGGTGATGTTATTCTTTTGCAAACATTGGTAGATTGTTTGTCTGCTGATTTGAATGGCGAGTGCAACTATCGCTCGTGTATTGCAGTGATAATCTGGCTTGTTGACACGACCAGTTTGCTGAATGACCTGCTTTCATCAATTCAATACAGAGCAACGTTGCTCATCTAGTCTAGCGGTGACTGCTCGCTGAGCTCGCTGAGCTTGATGCTGGTCTTGTTCTGACACGAGTTTCGGCGTTCCGTCTATATGGTCTGTACATTAATCTAAACCAATCGTGTAATTTTACAAACCGAAAACTCTCGTTTCCAAAATGCAGCAACTGCTGCTTGCTTGGTGCTGTCTGGATGTTTCCAAAACATAATTAAAATGGCCTGAAATATAAATAAATATTATTTTCTGCGTTATCATGCCCTTTGTCGCTAATTGCAACCCTACGCGCGCCTTGCTTGAAACTTGCATCTCAACCATTTTGAACTGTTGATTATAAACAATTGGCTAATATTTCTAGTATTTATTTTGCCATCGCTTTCTTTTACCAGTTCTTGTTTTCGTAATCTAATATTCCTTGTAGTAAATGGAGGACATTTCCCGTCTGCAGCGTAGATCTGCAGTTTCTAGCAGTCCATTTTTGAGTTCTCATCCTCCATCTGTTCCATCTTCTGTAGATACCAAGCCCACCAACCTTGTTTCTTCTACCGTATCCCTCTCTTCAGATTATGCACGTACCACACTTTCCTCTCCTACACTGAGCAAGCTTATGCTTGCATCGTCGCATGCCGCGTTGGCAAACTCTAGTGTATCTCTTGCTTCAACTCCACCTGCTCCCACCAGAACTGGGGGAAGAGTGAGTGGTATTGTAAGTGGATTCGATGTTCAAGTCGCTGCTTCTTCTGCAGAACCTCACCAAAGCCCGTCTTTGCGAAGGATAGCTTCAACCACAGCCAAGGGGTCATCTATCAAGACTCCATTGCGTGCCAGCACAACTAATTCAATATCGCACGCTGCAACAGATGACCACACTGTATGCGGCGCAATTCCAAACATAGATTCAAAGCCGCTATCTGGCCAATCCAAGATGGAACAATTAGCATATGACGTGTCAAAAGCTAACATAAAACAAACCGAGCTCGAGTTGGGAGTCATTCAGTCTCCTACTGCATCTATCGAGAAAAACCCATTCTTACTTGCCAACAGACCAAAAACCCTTACGACGCCAAGCATGTCTACAATGGTAAGTTTAATTCACACGGAGTTCCATCTCGGTATATAATGACTTGTTTAATTTGCTTACTTTTCAAACATTCCATCCATTGTCTTAAATCTACCTTGTTTTATAATGGTAAAAGACAGGATCTTATGCTGCTGCTGGCCAGCTCAAACAAGCATCGTCTATGGGTAGTGGAGGGGTTCCTGCTGTAAACACAAAGCTTAGCGTATCCAGTCCAACCACTTTGTCCAATGGAAAGAGTAACATGGCGCATACCCCCTCATCCCCAATAACTTTAAAAGAAAATAGATTTACTGGAGTCAAAAACCACTCAGCCAATAGCAAGGAATTGGCGGTTAAATCAGCCAGCTTGGTCAAAAATGACCCACAGGTGATCGAGACTCGTCCCGCTGTTATTGCCCAAAAATTGAATACTGCCGAGCAATTTAAATCAACACAGTCTTCATCAGAAGACAACGAGGAGCCTGAATCTTATGCATCTGTATCCACTCTTGCCAAGAGGTTTTCTGCAGATGGATCTAAACCTCCCACTGTTCCAGCAATTATCCCGCTAGCAATTGCAGGCCAGAGTAGACTTCACAAATTAAATACCCCATCTACGCAGTCCAAAAACCTTTTATCCTCTGCAATAACAACTCATAAAACTGCTACTACGGAAGCTCCAACTGCACGTGTAGTACAAGAGTTGAAGCCTACATTGCGTATTGATACATTGGTGGTAACCGATGAAACCTCACCCACTACCAATCAGCCAAAAAAAAGCTTATATGAAATTGTCAAGGATTTTAATACTGAGCCTGATCAAGAAACTGTGTTGTTTGTGTCAAATGCTTCAAAAGCAACTACTCCAATCGCTGCTTTGCATAGTACGAGTCCTACAGTATCCGGAAATAGTGTGCGATCTATGTTTTCGTCGGCCAATCAGTTGTCAACCACGTCTGTAACTGGTTCAAATGAAAAAACATGTAGTGCAACTGTTGTGCGCAAGAATATTCCTCGCAATCCGGCATTCCTTGTTGGAAAAGAGACTGTGCGCAAACTTTCCTCTTCAAAAATGGATTTTAAATCTGCTAAAACTGTGTATCCGACAGCAACAGAAATATCCAAATCTTGCCATTCAGTTGACGATGGGGTTGAGGATGATGCCAAAAAATGTAAAGCCGACGATAACTTGCAGACTAGTTTGGTAGCCGCTCAAAAAACTGCAAAGTTTAGTTCTAGTCAATCAAAAAAAAATGATTTATTCACACCTTTTGGAAAGCGATCAGACTCTGGAGCAGCATTCAGCTCTGTTCTTGAATCTAATCAAGATGGCGCTCAAGAGTCGAAATGCATAAAAAGTGTGTCACATTCTTCGCTCTATGGTTCGTGCAACTCAAATACATCATCTGTAAAGCCGTCGTATACTCCGTATGGCTCTGATCGCGCTCCAATCAGTCGCTCTACTTCTTCAATTTCTATGCTTTCTTTTTGCAGTCAAGATACCGATCCTCGACTAGAAAGCATGTTTGCAAAAATACAATCTCGTTTAAAAGCTGTTGAGTTAAATGCAGTGACAAATACGCATACAACTCAACAACACCATGTTGTTTCACCAATCGAGTCTCATTTTGCCAAGCAATCGCTATTGTCGCTTGACTCGATTCCCGAGTCCTTTGACACGTCAAATCAGTATCAAGTCCATGACACGCAGGATGATGATGGAACTACTACTCCAACCATTTCCACGAGGCATCTTCAAAATCTTACAGTAGAAATCCCTTCACAGTCAATTGTCGATAATTCCGTGTATAATGCGTCCCAAAATACTGTGGATATGGATTCTGATAATGAGCTCGAATTGAATGATATGAAATACTGTCCACCAGAGCAAACACATCAGCATTCTTTCAACACTACACTTGCCAAACCATCGAGCTTTTCCCGATCGCATGACTCCAACTCCAGTTTGTTAGAAATGCCTAAAATTGAAATTGGATCCATGTTTGATGACGATAGTTGGCTTTCAGGACTAGTCAACACTCCGCTCAACAATACACTTTTTTCCAGCGCACCTACCTCTGCTACGAGCGACGTTGCAATTGAAAGTGTTGATGGTAATACTACCCCGGTTAATTCGTCTACTATGTCGTTTAAACCCAAAATTGTTGTAAATGATGATGCTACTCGCCATCAAAAGAACAAAGAGTTGAACGCATCATTTTCAGATTCAGAAATATTGAAAACACCACTCAAAACCTTTCAAACAGTCAGGGATATCCAATCTCCAGACCTTGATACGGATGATATCATAGACTCTTATTTAGCCACTGAGGAAGTTGCTGAGGAGACACTCAGCCCGGAAAATGTAGCTTCGTTTTTCCCCAGCAAAGCAACATCTTTGCACACGGCTGATTCAATCCCAGTCAATCCACCAATAGTGGTAGTACCTACAAATCGAAAATCTTCCGTCATACCTCGTCACGTTGAACCGTTTTTTCAAACCAATGTCCAAGCCAACACCAAATGCCAGGGCAAAAGCAAATCAGTGTCGTTTGGTGTTTCTTGGAAAGGTGAGCTTGAAACACACTGGAATATTCCGCCTCAGGACTCTTCAATTGATTTAAATCATGGTGCAAGCGGAATCTTGCTTTTAAAGGTTGAAAAACTATGCAACGTTGGCATGAATATTGATGACGAGCGTGTTGTTGATATTGAGTTTTCTCATGACAAAGAAAGTATCACATCGCCACCACTGATTCTTGAATCTGGCGAAACGTGCGTTTCAGCTGCTTGGGAAGATCGCATGTCACTTATGGCTAATAAACCAATTGAAATCACTGTTCGTGTTCGTAAAGTCGAGCAGGATACTGGACTAACGCGATCTCTTTCATCAAGAGCATTCTTGAGTAGCACTGTTAAAGCGGCACCAGCTCGATTTTTTAGCAAGCTTGCTGGATTGCGTACATCTTTGCGTGAGCCTATTGGAGACATGCAGCAAGACATGCTACAACGACGGCAAAGTAGTCCAGGATTTTCTTCTCGCGAATCAGGATCATACTCGTCATTGTCGTCACTCAAGTCATCCTCTAGCAAATCAGAGTTGTGTGGATTTTCAGGAAATGGCGTTTTTGGCAAAGGGAATGCTGTATCACAAGTAGCAATGGGACGTTGTACTATTTCAAATCCACTCGAGTGGTCCAACACATTTTCTTGTTCAATCGCTGATGAGCATATTCCTGTTTATTCAATACCGTCATCTGTACCCCAAAACAACGAAAATCACTCTTTTGATAATGCATGTATTGCAACGATTCAACTTCGTGTTGCATTCATTCCTCTTGAAGCCTGTGCTGAGCCTGGACTGCTTCCTGAAAATTTACTAGAAGTTGAAAGCGGCATTCATACTCGTATGTTGTATTCCAAAATCTGGAAAGAAGGGTATTTGCACCAAGAAGGCGGTGACTTGCAACGATGGAAACGTCGATATTTTAAACTTATAGGTGATAGACTGGTTGGATACAATGAGTTTTCGCGTGAACAGTCTGTCACTATAAAGCTATCCCAGCTTGAAGCTGTTCGGTTTTGCTCTGGACAATACGATACTACTGTAGGAGTGTCTCCTTATGTAGACGATCGTATTTGGACTTCATCGCCTATTGAACACGAGACGGGTTATAACGGTACGTCGGTGTATGATCAGCAATCCTTGACAGATCATTACAGCGATCCAGATTCTCCATATGTATTTGCACTTCAGTTCCGAGATGGCCGCACTATTGCATTCCGTATAGATGTTTCTAACGAACAGATGAGACAGATGAATGGAAATGATATCGAGTCTATGCGTAACGACTGGATGGATGCTATCGAGGCTTCTCATCATTTTCTTACTGAACACCCAGTTCCAAGCTGGTTGAAAAATTAGTTTTTTATTAATAAATCGTCAACTTTATTGGCCTCGACTGTTTTAATAGTCATCTATGCTAGTCGAATTGAATACATAATGTCACTCGTTTGGTCTTGTTGTCTAGTTTGTAAACTAATCTAAACCCAATCATGCAGTTTTACAAAGCGAAACCTCTTGTTTTTGAAATATTGCAACAGCTGCTTGCTTGATGCTATCTGAATGGTTTCAAAACATGATGGATTGGGTTGTTGGAATACCGATTTTTCTCCCGTTCTCATCCCTTTTGTCGCAGTGTGAATTAGCGTATTCAACATTTCCACGTTTAATGGCATTCAGCACCTGACTCTATTCCGAGTTTAAAGCAGCAATTTGAAGTTTTTATACCCTAGTCTATATCTCTATGAGTGCCCCAATTTACGGTCTAGATAAGGAACTTGGTAGGCCCGTTTGTATAGTTTGATGGTGTATTGGCTGCATGTACTAGGCTGCTCAACAAGTAGTCATTTTATTCGGCTGTATTCATATCTGGGAAATATTGGCCCAAGAATATCATTCGTGTTTCTATATATGCTTTACTAAACATGCTGAATACATGCTGCTGCTACATTAGCTGACAAGGCGGCATCCAAGTATGACCCCAAGCGAGAGATAGAGGCCAAGGAATGGATTGAAGCAGTCGTTGGAGAGAAATTTCCGTCCAGTAATTTTCAAGACAGCCTCAAGGATGGAGTGCTTCTTGTCAAGTGAGTAGATTCAAATACAATGTTGATCATTTAAAGCATAAATCTTACCATGTTGCACTCTGGTTTGACATCCTTGTATTGGCCATTCCATACTGATTCTATGGATAAACTGGTTTAAATCTTTATAGGCTTGCCAACAAAACCGTCAGTGGATTTAATGGAAAGGCGACTACTTCCAAGATGCCGTTCAAGCAGGCAAGTGTATAGGGTTGAATAGCTGTCTTGTGCATAGTCATGCTCGACAGTCTTTTGGTTGAAGCAATGTTTTAATCAATGTCCAGCTGTGGCCATTCAATTCCAGATGGAAAACATTGGCACATTTCTGCAAGCTCTTGATAAACTAGGTGTCCCTAAAATGGAGCAGTTCCAAACAGTTGATTTGTTTGAAGGCAAAAATATGGGTCAGGTTGTGGATTCGATTTTTTCTCTTTCTCGGCATGCTGTCAAACATGGATTCGATGGTCCATTGTTGGGCCCCAAGCTTGCAGACAAGCATGAGGTTCAATTTACGCAGGAGCAAATGAATCAGGGAAAGAACATCATTGGCCTGCAGATGGGTTTTGCTCGTGATCCTAATATCCCATCGGTAGCCTTTGGCGTACGCCGTGAGATTGGAGCGCAAGATCCAGGCAAAAAGGCTCACTAGGTTATTTTCAAAAAATATAGCTAGCTGTAAGATGATCCGTTTGTACATGGTTTGATTTTCAACGAAACCATGAACTCAAGTTTGAGGCAGATTTTTCAAATAAAGCCAGTAGCTATTGGCAATATAAAGTCTAGATTTAGTAGATGGTGGTGGCAAGGATATGGTAGCATGCATATGCTATAATTTTAGCTGCAACGAGTCTAATATACGCCAAATGTAGAAAAGCTGCATCTATTGTGGCTATTGTTTCCCTAGTTTTACAAATCCATTTGCTGTTCATCCATCTGCGGTTTTATTGTAGATCTCGTCTCGCTCCATCAACGCTCCTTTATAAATCTCAAGATATTTGTTCTCAATGGTCGAGGCTGAATCTGAGTCGGGTGTAGTCTTTGTCCGTGTGGGCCATGAACCCATCTTTGACGACAAAGGCAGTCTTATGCCATCACAGTTTACTACAAATAGTACCATTCAATCAGAAACGAATTCATTATATGGTGGCGGTTGTGGTCAGCGGCATGGAGATGCTCATACTATAAATAGCGGGTTAGGCACGCCTACGGACAATTACAATTACCGCAACCATAAAGGCGCCCATTGTGGGCTTGTCAAGAAGCGTAGTATATCTAGTACCTTGTCATATATCTCATCTTCTATATCCAAGATCCTTTCGCCTTATAACTCCGATGAAGACTGGTCATTTGGTGTACTTCCACCTGCAGATGCGCTGCCGTTTGAAGACCAAGATACCAACCATTCACCTGCTTTCATTAATAAGGACGATCATGTGTTTATGAGCAATGATTTTACAGGAGATGCAGGCCCGACACATGTGGTTCGTTGCCAAACTGCTGGTGATGAAAACCGTCTTGGCAAATCTATGGCAGTTGCTAGCACAGATCCAGCCATAAAATCAATTCCCTCTACGCCAACTTCTGCACCATCTCAAATCCAGCCCAAAATGCACCGTGCTTCATCGCTGCATTTCACTCCACTGTGGGCACTTGGTGCATCCAGGTTTCCACATAAACGATCGGCATCTGTAATAGCTTTTCCCGAAGAGTCCAACTGCACTTCAAAAGCAGCTACTCTCCCTACATTTCTCGATCAAACTCCACCTGTATATCTCACTTGGTATCTTCAACGTAGCGGCTGGAATGATGTTGCTGTTGTTGACGTGTCTGGACAGCAAATCATGCAGTTTGTCGCCGTTTCGTCACATATGCCATTGGATCTTAATGTTCATCGACATAATCAAAAGGGAAAGATTATGTTTTCTATTCGCCAGTCTTCCACTACACCCAACACAATCACCGTTGTTGGAGCGGATCTTGCTACCGAGGTTTTCATTTCCAAAGATCATACATCCGATACATGTTTTATATTCAATGCTCCCGATGGACATATTTACTCGTGGACTGCTCAGTATATAGCTAATGGAGAGCTGGAATTATCGCTGTTTTCTGTCACAAAAATCATTTGCCATTTTCGTAGAACAAACTATTCGTTTACTCGGCTTGGGATATTTGAGATTTTACCAGAGGCTGCCCACATGGTGGAAATTATTGCTGCTACTGCTTATGCACTCGCGACTCTTTTTTGACTCTATCATCAGAGTAACTGTATGTGTTACTTTTATTGCAAACCATTTGACTACAAAAGAATTTTGATTCCTATCAAGAAATGATCTTGAGTGTACTACATGTATTTTTATCGTCATTGTAATGCACGTTCAACATTTAAATCTGTCTGATTCATTAGAGGTTTATTTCTACAGTGCCGAATGTGATGTATGGACCAGTTCTATAGTGTGGATGCCATTGTTTCAAATATGTAACAATCCATTGCAATATAAAAATATTGAATACATTTCGACACTAGATGGCTACACTATACTCGACTTGCATTGGGTTTTTGGAAACAATAAATTGGAATCCAGTTTCATGGTTCGAGTTTGACGATACAACTCGATAAGCAGAAAACAATGGTTTTGGGTGAGTGGCAGATGAATTGTATCTGCATTTGAGATGCAACGATGAGCACAAATAGATATCTAGTGGACCATATGAATCAACTGATGTAAATAAGCGTTGTTTTTATGGTGCTCCAGCAAACTAGTTGGGTCTGGCTTGACGTTATACAACGCTCTCGATAGTCATTGACATGACTAGTGTATTTTAATTTCTGTTGCAGTCTAGACAGGATCCGATTGTCTTGTCACTAACATCTGTCTGACTGCACTTGGATATTCTATTAGCGGAACTCGGCAAACGGATCAACACTGCCCTCAAAACCCTCACAACTGCCACTGTCATTGATGAAGAAGCTCTCGAGGCAATCCTTAAAGAAATATGTGGTGCTCTATTGGAATCTGATGTCAATGTTCGTCTCGTTCAGTCTCTTCGCAAAAACATAAAATCCATTGTCAACCTTCAAGAGCTCTCATCTGGCATCAACAAGAAGCGTATTATCCAAAAAGCCATTTTTGACGAACTGTGTAAACTAGTGGATCCTGGTCAAGGTGTTGTGGCATTTAAACCCCGAAAAGGAAAGCCTAATGTCATCATGTTTGTTGGCTTGCAAGGTAGTGGAAAGACCACTACATGTACAAAGATGGCCTATTACTATCAGCGCAAGGGATATCGCACCTGTTTGGTGTGCACGGATACGTTTCGTGCAGGTGCGTTTGATCAACTCAAGCAAAATGCTACCAAAGCCAAGATTCCATATTATGGATCGTATACAGAAAGCGATCCCGTGCAGCTGGCTATGGAGGGAGTAGATAAGTTTAAAGTAGAGGGCTTTGAAGTCATTATTGTTGATACCTCTGGACGACATCGACAAGAAACCGAGCTATTTCAGGAAATGCAGCAGATATCCAACGTGATCAAACCTGACAATGTTGTGTTTGTATTGGATGGTACGATTGGTCAAGCGGCAGATGCACATGCTAGAGCTTTCCAAGAAACTGTCGACATTGGATCTATTGTCATCACAAAAATGGATGGCCATGCTAAAGGAGGTGGTGCGATCTCGGCCGTGGCTGCAACGGGTAGTCCCATTTTGTTTATCGGAACAGGAGAGCATATCCATGATTTGGAAATTTTCAAGTCTCAATCGTTTGTTCGGAAAATGCTAGGTAGCCAATTGCTTGCCATTGATATTGCATCGAAAAAGAGTGTGTAAACTTGGCTATACCAACTCACAGTGTTCTTGACTTTGTATATTTCAACTTTTGTTTATATTAAATTGCAGGCATGGGAGATATTGACGGACTTATGGAGACCGTACAGGACATGAAATTAGAAAATACAGATTTGATGAAAAACATTGAGCAGGGCAAATTCACACTACGATCGATGAAACAGCAGTTTGAACTAGTTACATCCATGGGTCCTATATCAAAATTGGCTAGTATGATTCCTGGCATGCCACAGGAAATGCTCGCGCAAATGGACGGTCAAGACGGTCCTGGACTGATAAAGCGATTCATGTGCATTTTTGATAGCATGACCGAAACAGAGCTGGATTCAGATGGAAAAGTGTTCAATGTCCACCCTACACGTATTTATCGTGTTGCAAAGGGAAGTGGTGTTACTGTACAAGAAATTGAGACGCTATTGGTGCAGTTCAAGCAGGTGCGTAAGATTGAATCTGTTTACAATATGTACTATTGAGTTGCATTTTTCAATCTAACTAGATTATTTTGAATGGTTTTGTTAGATGGCAGGCATGATCAAGTCGATTGGTGGAAGTAAATCGATGCTCAATAAGATGGCCGCTGGAAATCAGCGCGGTGGGGTTCATCCAAACCAGATGGCCAAGATGCAAAGCCAATTTTCTAAAATGATGCCGCCAGGTATGATGCAGCAAATGATGGGTCGTGGTGGTGCAGGTGGCATGCCAGATATGAGTGCATTGGCGGAGATGATGGGTGGAATGGGTGGTGAAGGAGGCATGCCAGATATGAGTGCACTGGCTAATATGATGGGAGGTATGGGCGGCATGGGCGGACTCCAGAACTTGATGGGAGGGCTCGGGGGTGGTGCTAACGGAGCTCCTAGTATGGGACGTGGTAAAAATATCCGAACTGTCCGACGCAAGTAAATGAACAAGTGATTGAGTTGTGCTTACGCGATCTATCTGTCTAGATCATATCAATTAGTTGTGTTCATATATTTAAATCGTCAAGTAGAGCTAATGCGACCATGTGCTGATTCAGCCTTTTAAAGAGTTTATTGATTATTATGCATTTTCAGTCTTGTTTGAATTAGACACGGTGGGTGCGACACTGCAACCAGTAACTTGTTCCAAATTATAAATCTCAGTTTTCAACAACGATATCTGAGCTTGCAAGATATCGAGTTTGGCGTTCAACACTTTTCGATACCTGAGATCAAATGCATTCAAAAAGGGACTGGATTCAGGGCCAAAGTCGATGCGAGTTCGAATTTGAGTAAAAATCCATTGAGCAGCGGATCCCAAAGGATCCCAGTTCGGATCTGGTCTGGCCTGCATAGACATGTCGTCATTTTTGTTACGCCATAATACTTTCCACCATATTGGCCGTCCAATCTCTTCGGTATGCAGCGCTGTCAAATCAGATCCTGTGTAGCCCGCTTTCAGATTGAGTTGGTGACGCTTCTGATACAACTCTGCTGCCTTGTCTAGCCGATAGTTGCGAGCCATACTTAATCCAGATTGGATCGTGTACGCTATTAGACCATACATAATAGCACCAGTTGGAGCGGCTGCACTGCCGCCTAGACACGAGAATTTCCATTGGGCATAGTTATTTAGAATCATATCATTAAATAGCAACCAGGAATAAAGTTACGTGAGCATCACAGTCAAGTATAGAATCACAGGATTCAATACTCACGCCACATCCATCCAAGTCCGGCACCAGTGATCATCCCAGCAGTGGTAGATGCAATTTTGTCGTCGGCATCTTTGCGTAATAACGAATGAACACCATTTCTCTCGTTTTGCCAATACCTAAACTGCAACACACCTTCTCTCAATGCTACTCATGATTTAAAGCAAATGAATGTGATATTAGATACAATTATACGAGCTGGGAAAGGCATAGGGACAATGCATCCAAACAATCGTAAAAGAGGACGTTTGATTTTAACTGCTAGGCAATGCATATATGTCATCGTAATGAATTATTTTTATATTTACAGATACTCAACTCAAAAACGGTGCAGATATAATCAGCCAATTAGATCCCATGCCAAAGGCAGAAGCTGCAAGATTATTAGCCCGGATATACCCTGAAGCCATGCCTCCTATCGCACCAGCAAAAGCTAAAAACAAAATAAAGCTCAGTTGTTTTGAAATACATTGAGTGTGCATTGGCTCTTGAATGTTTTGAGCAGTTGTTGTGGATAGAATTAAAACTTATTCCACGGCTGATTGAAGTGGTTTGAAAGCATACCTGCACCAGCTGTCCCTTGAAGTACAAACATGAATGGGTTTCTTTGAATAGGAGGAATGTTACTGATGTCTAGAGCATTTGTTTCTGGATGGTCTGTATGCGATCCATTGTTTAAAGCGTTCATATAAACGCTTGTAATCAAATTTGATTAAAAATGAAATGCAATCAAATTTGTGAATTCGAGTAGCTTGAAGTTTAGCCCGGATTCAACCACTGGAAAGCAGACGGCAGAACAATGACATTTAACAAGTTGCCATTGTTCGTAGTGAATAGATTTGAAATAAATGTGATTCGACTGACACTGATCGACTTTTAACACCGTATTCATGTAAAACGGAACACTAAACAAGTGTCATAACAAGCAGTCTCATGACATGATATGTCAGTTTACTGGATAGCACAGTGTTGACTGAACCGTCTATGACTATATCAACAATAGATATGAAAATGAAGAGACAAATGAGATTGTCAGCAACCATCACTATCAATGTGTTGTTTTTTTGCAAATATTGGTCGATTGTCCGTTTGTTGATGTGAATAGCAGAATGGTCTATCGATTGTGTCTACTATGCCACAACGGCAATCCAACTGTCTTGATACAATCAGTTTATCGAGTCATTTGCTGATCCTGTTGATTGAACACAGAACGTCATCCATTTGATGTTATGACGCGAGCTCTGGCATTTCACCTAGTCTGCATATCATCTAAAACAATCGTAATATTGCGAGCAGAAAACAATCATTTCTGAAATGCTACAAACAGCTACTTGCTTGATGCTATCTGAATATTTTCAAAACATTCAAGCTTTCTATACAACCAAAAATACTTTCTCTCCTATTGCTGCTAGCTGTGACTATATTCAACAGTGTTTTTATTGATCTAGTGTAGATTACATAGCATTTCAATCAAAAGATGGCTTATTTTATGCTAGATTCAATATAATAAATTTGTATTTTAAACAAGAAAATATTTACTAGTTTGCATATGCGGTAAATTGAGTCAACTGCCCATTGAAAAATGCTTTTTGGAATTGGTGGCACAAAACGTTTTCTAAATCCAGCTGTTTGACATGGTGGGTGCAGTATGTAAATCACAATGCGGTGGGTTTTAACTGTTTGAAACTGTGATTTAATGCTTACAATTGGGAAAATCTAATTATCGAGGCTGAAAACGACTTTTAAGCTATTGGATCACAGAGTGCGGCAAAGAGGCAGATATTGTGTCCAAGGCGTGAATCTATTATGTAGTTGAAAAACACAACACAGTTTTGAAGGCTGATACTAGACATATTATTTTGAATTTAGCATCCTACAGTATGCTTGTGATACCTTGTCAAGCTCGACTACAAATGCTATTTTGGCTAGGTGCCAGTGCTTGCTATGCCTGCTGGTTTAAGCATGTTTGTATCAATAAATCTCGCTGAGCATGACAGGTTCAAAAAGTAGAATAGTTTCGAGGTATAGCAATCCGATCTACGACACAAAGATTGAGGCTATATTTGTTATTGAAAGTGTCGCTGGTAGCTGCTGCGCAGTGTTGTGGTCTACGCGTACACGGAAATAGAGTACAAGGATTGTTGGTTCAATGGGTGGCTAAAGGAAGACACCGGGCTGCTTTGGTTGCTTTTGTTTGGGTGGTGTAAACCATCGTTTTTTGGGAGTAATTGGTGCCATCTTGGGAGCAGCATTCCCACTCGTCAAAGTTTTTTAGATAAGAAGCCGACATTACGCTTTTTTTATCAACTAAAAGATATACACATATAGCGATAAACCTTTTGTATTGCATTTTCTCACCTGCAAACATAAACTTGGTTCGCTCCTGAATTCCACACTTTAACTATGCAACTTCCATTTTCCCTTCGCATTTCCCCTGCGTCTGCTGTCGGAGCATTTGTGCTCCTTTTTTCAGCAATTTCGTCTGTTGTCGCCAATCCCATGATCCATGATCTCCACAAGACTAACGTGCGTCTGTCTTCCATAACCATAGGACCAAAGGGTGTCGACCATGGCAAAAACATTTCAATTGCCATTGACCCTAAAAAGGGTGTCTCCAACCATACTATCAAGAGCAAGTCTGCCAATTCTGCCCTTACTTCTGCCTCGGCATCTCACTTTGTTGTGTCGGTACAGCGTGTGGATATGCTTGTTGACGATGGCTCGAACTCTTCTGACGGGACTTCTCATACCCCGGGTCTTGTTGGCGCAAAATACTCGCAGATTCTTTTGAACTTTGATGTCAGCCCAGACACAAAAAAGGTATGATTTGTTGACGAGTGGAGTTTGTTGGTTTAGACAAGTGCACCTTGATTTGTCTGTCCCTAGATGTATCAGGTTTATTAACATTAAATCTAAATGCCAGATCTCTGTCAATGGTGTTTCTGTCCCTATGGGAATTACTGAAATCAAAGTCACCGCTAAAACCGCCGTTTCTATCGACAAAAGTGCCGATCGCAAAGCCGCGCTTAAAGCATTTGACAAGGGTATAGTCAAGGTTCAGATTACTGCTAGTGGTTCCGATGTTCATCATGACGGCATAATCATTCGTCGCATTTTAATTTCTGAACGTGTCTTTGAGGTGAATGGTAAATTGGTCACACAGGGTAGTCGCATCCAGCAAGTGATTGAGATTTTCCCAGATGGAACTGTTCATCACGGCAAACCCCACGATGAAAAGGACGGATCTGTTCCACTTACCATTCCATCTTCTGAAGTGGATTCTCACGAAGCTTCTGAAGAGGAGGCTCCAAAACACGTTGACATTACTGGTGCCGTGCGTACCGAGGACAAGAAACTTCCAGCTGATGATCTTGACATGGGCTGTGGCGACTCTATGGGTAGCGATCCCCAGGAATCCAACACTGCTGCCAAGGCTGTCCATGCTCCTCACCATTTCCTCATCTGGCTCCATAAACAGCCTGTCTACATTCAAGTTCTCACATGCCTGTCTGGATCTGTGCTTGTCGTGGCTCTTGCTTGCGCTCTCCTCAACGCTGTTACTGCTGTTGTGTCATTCATTTCTCTTCGCTGCACTCATTCCCGTCTGCAAACCGCTGATGCTTACAATTCCGAACAGCGCGACTCGGATGAATATGACTCCAAATACAAGGTTTCCTTTGAAGATCCCAAGGCTGCTGAGGCCAAAGCAGAGTCTTTCCAGAGTATTACGGTTGAGCCTCTTCCCGAATACTGCCCAGATCCCACATCTGACACTGATGTACTTCTTGGAAGTAACCGTACCCAGTAGAATGCTTCACTGAGACTGGTTTCAACAGATGTGTTGGGTTTACCCCCATCTCACCCAAATAAATAGAGATGCTTGACCTCTTTATTCGAGTGTCTGCTATCTCTATGAACACCTCAATTATGCTATTGATTTATTTTCTAGTTTATTATGCCTCAATAAACAAAAAGATTTATTTTAATTTGTTAGTCTTTGTTATTGTCCGGTAGTCTGGGAATATACAGCTGTATTTGTAAAATGTAATATTACGAGTGTTTAAACGGCCAGTCTTGTTTGGTGCCAATGTTGTTGAGCAACATTGCTTTCTGAACTTTTTAGTTGACTGGTCTGCTCATTCTTGTATAAACATGCTGGATGTTTACATTCCTGTTTCAATATATCCCACATAACATCTCTTCAACTTTCCTTTTCTACAAGTGAACATTGGGTGATCATCATGGGAATAATAGTTTCATTTTTGAAATGTTCATTTGAAAACATATCTGATCAAGATACAACCAAACTTCAATAGCAGATTGTGCTAGATATTTCCTCATGTGTAAAACCAATTTCTCTAATAACAGAAAAGACTGCAAGATAAATACAAAAGTGGTTCATTTTATGTGAATGGGAATATAATTTGAATTGCTTTTGGTGATCGACTCACCCGAGATTTTAAATATTGACACATTAAATCGGACATTCGAAACTGATGTTGCGAGGTACTAGGTACTGTTTTGAATCGCACCATATTTGGGATATGTCATATACAGAGAGTATAAATGAGTTCTTTTGTCTAGCTGAGTGTTGCTTTGAACAGCTCATGCATGTGTGCAGACTGAAGTGTTTAGGCGATCGGACAAATAATGTCAGTCGATGATTCAAGATTAACCTATACTAACTGCATTTTCATTGCTTTCTATTCTTTGGGGATATGGATTATTCAAATCATAACAGTCGGAGCCGAGCAGCTGCATTGGATAATGTGGTAACTGCCACTGCTGCAGATACCGAAACATCCCCAGTTACTAATGGTCGACCAGTTCGGTCTACTCGTAACCCATTGGCAGTTCAACAGAACAATGGGCGTTTTCCATCAAAAGAAAAGGAGTTGGAAGCACCTGCACTAGAAACTCGTACAGTAGCAACAACAGATAGTGATCTCGAGTCTCCACAAAAACCAGCAAGAACAGCCATCGCTTCCAAAAAACGGTCAGCAGCAGGAAAAAAGCCTATACCAACAAAACAGGCCAAAAAGAATTCTATTGGCATAGAGTCTGCAACTGCCGCTGTCGTTTCTTTACAAGCGACAGGAGATGCTGTTTTGACAGAGACCTTGTATGAAATTGTATTCAATCACAGACTAGCCCTTGAACCCATCATTATTGATTGGATAGAGTCGTATCAGCAGGACCCAAATGAAGCCATGTGTGATCTGGTGAATTTCTTGATTCAGGTATGTTATGCATGACTGATTCCGTCCGTATTTAGCTAGTAGAGTCTATGCTTGTTATTGCATGGATTAAATTTGTTTATTGAATTTGTAATAATAGGCTGCAGGATGTACTAAACCCATGGTCAACCGTGAAACCATTGAGGATTCGGACTTGATCACAGATGCACTGCAAGATATTCAGCATCAATGTAGTCTGGTAAGTATTAGATGTGATGTTTAAAGATTTGTATAATGCACCAGACTCATCATTAAGATCTGAATGAATGGTTTTAGCAACTCCAATCAGATTACCCATTGGCACCCAAGGGAAAAGGTCGATCTTCAATAAAGTTCCGTAAAACTTTTGAAGAGTTTTGGACTCGATGGGTGCGACTGGTGAATAGCAAAATTGTGACCAAGAAGGGCTCGTTGCTTACAGAACTACTTAGCCAATGGCTTGCTACAATGAGTTCGTCTTCCTTTCGTCCTTTCCGTCACACTGCAACCACAGCAGCACTTGTCATCCTCACTGGTTTGTGTGATTCAGCTCAAAATAATCACACTGAATTGGCCATTGCTAATCGTCAGCTAGAAACCGAGCAGTCCAAGGGTGTCTCCCAGCGTTTAAAACAGACTGAAACGCGAGTTTACGATCTGCAAGCTAAAAAGTCGATGCTGGAAAACAGGATGAAAGATTTGTATGATGGCATATTTATTCATCGGTATAGAGATACAGACTCTGTTATTCGATCCGAGTGCATCCGTGAGCTTGGCCAATGGATCCACAAGTATCCCACTTACTATCTTGACTCGCAGCATTTGCGATATTTGGGATGGATGCTATCTGATAAAGTGTGTTGTATTTGCCATGACTGTCTAGCTTGCTTTGTGCAATTATTCTAACATATTTCCTTACAACATTCTTTATTGACAGATTGGCCATGTTCGTTTGGATACTCTGAGTTCATTGAATCTGCTTTATGCGGAATCATCTTTGATTGGTGGTATGCGCGTGTTTTCCGAGCGATTTAAAGCACGCATACTTCAAATGGCTTCTTGTGACATTGATTCTGCAGTACGTCAAATGGCAGCAGTGACGATTTCTCTTTTTTTCAAAAACGGCTTTATTGAAGATGTCGATGCAGAAAACGTTGTTGTTTTGTTGATGGATTCAGATATAAAGATTCGTAATGCAGTTGCGCCATTCGTCGCAGATTGGTGGCTAGAAAACTATTACCAGCCTGCCATGGATGACGAGGTTACTGTGAGCAAACTTGATGAGACTCAGCAGACTTGCTTAAAATTCAAAACATTGGCTACTGCCATTGTAAAAATTGCAGATCTTGTCAATGATCGCAAAACAGCTGTTCAAACTACTCAAGAAAGTACTGAAGCACAGGCAAATGATCAGCTGGAAAATCTTGAGATTTTGTCTATTCGCACTTGCGATTTAGCACCTGCTCACCAGATGGATAGCACACTGTTTGAACGAAATTTTTATCAACTTTTAAATTTTATCAATCTTCGAGCAGGTAATAGCGATCGACACAATGCTAATATTGGGTATTATAACGTACATACTGCAGTTATGGCTCTTTGGCCCCATGTTTCATGTCTCAAGGTATACCATTGTTGATAGCAGGGCACTTTTATTTGTCTATTTATACTATACAGTATATTTTTCAAAATTATGCTGACAGCTTGGTTTTGAATTAAACTTGAATAATGTAGGACTATAGCATCATGTGCAGTTTTTTGCTCTCTGATACACTAGATAGTGAAAATACCATGGCCAATATGAGTGCAAAAAACGAGGATCCTTTGCGGATGACCGAGGATATAGAGTGCTGCCTGGTTTTAATATTTTCATCGTCTGTGGCAATAACACTTTCAGAAATTAATGCAAATGCAACAGGAAAGTCTGGTAAACTTGGTGCTGCCACTGCTGAAAAGACAGATTCCGAAACTCTTCAAATGAGTCAGATTCTTATCGAAAACCTGCCACCTCTTATCCAAAAATATAGCTCTGAGTTAGTCGGATACGGTCTTGATTCACTTGTAGAATGTATTATTCTTATTCGCTCCATTCCACTGGTTAGCTTTATAGATCTGCGCCAAATCAAGGTTTGTTTTTATTGCTTGTGCATTATTTCTAGTTTTTACTATTGGCTCAACCATCTTGTTTGATATCTAGGTATTTGAAACACTATTTGATGATTTGATCAAATTGTTTTTGCGGAGGCACGAAAACGTATTGGTCAGTGAAATATGCACAACATTCAGCCATTTTCTTGGAAGTAAGGATGCTGCTACATCTAGGGATGCAAGTAACCCGGAATTACCAAATGTTGCACAGTCTGTATCTCATCAAATTGCTGCTATAAAAACAAACACTTTACTTCCATTATCGCTATGTGTAATTGCAACGGGGAAACTTCAAGACTTGATGGGTTTACTTTTTTCTAACCAACTCAACACCTCTGTCAAGCAGCTATCTCTTGATCCAAGTTCTGAAACTCTAATACTACTTTTGAGATCTATAAATCGATGTCGCGAATTATCGTATGCTGTAGATGTTTCGAATACTGATGTATTCAATGCCAGCCAGTTTCTACAATCTAGTCATGATAGTATTGGCATCATGGACAACGTTATTGATGCAATGCTTCAGTTTATCAAATCACCACCCAGTAACACGGCCGATTTTGATGCTCTTACTTCTGCAATCATGCAAAATGCTCTGGATATCTCCATTGCCGAACTCGGATTTCTTTTGCAGCGCGCCTTTTGCTCTCATACTCTAAAAACAAAAATGACTCGAAATAAGCCCAGCCCAGATAATCAGACTACTCCCGGCACCAAAGGTCTTGATGAGAATAATACTATGGCTGTGGACGCCAGCAAATCTGACCATAAATCACAAGATTTGTTAGACAAAGCCGTTATTACTGAGCTTCAAGCTCGTGCTGACCAACTTGTAACAATCTGTGAAGCTATACTTACTGGAGACCAAACTAGTCCAAGTGCTCATTTTTCAATTCCCATGCGCTGGATTTGTCTGCGAACACTTTGCATACTCTATCCAATGCTTAATGGTGGTGCTGGTGATGTTTTTCCAGAGATTATTCGTCGACCTACTGGTGTTGTTATGGCTGAATCAATGCATCTAATTGATTACATTGTTAACCTGTCCTCGTTTATCAGTATTGATACTGAGGAGCTATCTAGTCAGTCAAATACAAGTATACAAGATGTATCAATGCGTGAGGAGCTGCAAAAAAAGAAGCCATTACCATCTACCATTTCAAACACTGCATCTGCGATACTTTGTCACGATCTTTTCAAGACAATAGCAGGACTACGAAACTTTGTATGCTACGGCATGTATGATCGTCGTTGTGGCAGTGTTGTGTTAAAATACTATGGCATCGATCAGATTGCCATAAATTCATGGATGCGACAGTTAATGCAGCATTCGACTACACAATCTTTGGAAAATGTTTCCAATGTCACATTGCCTTTGGTATCTGTGTTTGACGGTGTGATTAACGGTCTTGGAACGTCCATTCTTGAAGTTGTTGTACGATCTGGACTTGAACGAATGACCGACACGTTCGTACCACAGCTTGCACCAAACTCGGATGATATTCAACATTCGTTGCAAAACGCAAAAAGTGCTTTAGAAGACTTGTGTGATTTAATTTTGGATTCTATTACTTCTGTAAGCACTGCATTTTTTGTTTTATATTTTGTATGTTGTTTGATGCATCTATTAACTTGCTTGTAAATGTAATTTTTGATAGTCGATTGATCTGTACTTGACAACTAAATGTCCTTCACTCGACCACACTCAATCTCTTGTTAAATCTTTAGTTTTGTTTATTAAAACTTGGCCGACGGCTCTTTCTTCTCAATCTACTGAAGATATTTCCTCTGGTCTTAAACAGTTTCACAATATTGTTGTCCATGCTTTGCTATCCATGCTCTGCGATGCCGGAGTGTGGATGGCGCGTCGTATCCAAACCTGGAAACACATCAAGCAGATTCAGCAAGGTTCTAAAATATCTCTTGACACTTCTACTTCTGAGTTCCCATCTTTTCAAGCGGATATATCACGTATGGATGAGAGTGTATCCGAGGTTCAGGGAGATAAACTCATTGATGATATCAGTGCCCGGCTTGTAGATGATGATCGTGAGTGGCTTTGTGCTGGTTTTGGAATTGTCTCTGAGTTGAGAAATATCAATGCTGCATGGCGTGTTTGGGGATCACTTGGTGGTGCAATTGCTCATGTAGTTCAGGGACTTTTTGTGCTGGTACCGCGGAACCCGGTTAATGCTGAAGGTGGCATTCAAAAAGATCATATAACAAGCGTGGACATAGTGTAAGTGTGCTGACATGTTTAGTTTAAAAACTGTTTTTAGATTCAATGTGATTATTGATTTATTTTACTTTATAGATCCGAGTTTATTTTTGACCAGCTTGCACAAGCTGGTATCAAACCAGTCGAGGGTGATACAGAATGGGCTGATTTTTGGTATTTTATCGACACCTTGGAAAAGGCTAATGGAACCGTTCGTAAAACTAAATCTACCCATACTGCTGAAAACAAGGCATCTAGTAGGAGTGGTACACCTACTCGTATCTATACCCGTAAATCTAGTGCCAACTCGAGTCCATCGGAACGAATGCACACAGGTAGAAAGCAAGCATCAGTGCTTGGATCTGGAAAAAAGACACCCAAGCAACGACGCAAGTCAAACTCGGCCTCCAAAGCCAACCAAGACGATGATGAAACTGATGTAGATTTCCCTCAATTCCAGAGTGAAGAAACCATTCCCGTTCGTCGATCTAACCGGGCGTCACTTGGTAGTTCTTCCGTTTCAGGAAAGCGAAAAACATATAATGAGGATTCTCATTCAGAGTCCGAGGAAGAGAATGCAATGCCTAGATCAAAAAATCAAGTGAAGCATACTGGTAAAAACAATGGTATTGAGGACATGGACGAAGCCAATGGCGTGTCCAAGTTACGATCATCTAAAAAAGTGATTGCCAAATCTTTTGAGATTGACAACGATCAAATCTCTGATGCTGAAAGTGATACAACGATTGGTGGACGTGATTTGAGGACCAGCCGATCAAGAAGAAAAATAAATACTGACAAGCGGGACATAATGGCTAAAACAGGTCCAAAATCTATGTTTGCTGCCAAAACCACTGGCGATGATGGATTTGCCAGCTCGCCAGAGCCAGTTTCCCGTAAAAAAGTGCGACGGGGCTGATGCAAATAGTAGTCGTATATTTGCTGGCAAAAGTGTGCATATTCAAGTTTTTAACGTGATATATACAGGTTTAAATAAATCAAGAGATTGCAGTTGCCGAGGTTTCATTTATTGGTGATGGTTAGATATATATCATTGAATGTGAACTGTCTAGCATCATCAAAGTCTTGAAACAGACATGCAGATAGTCGCAAAAGCAATAACAGAATGGTATTGATAGAATCTGACCAGACCGTAATTTAAACGCAATTTATATCGAGTCATAGCGGAATACCACAAATTAAATCAACATTCTGAGGTCGGGTGAACCGAATCTGCAATGTTCCAAGAGTTCTTGAAGCAAATCCTGCCTCGCAATAGGCAAAATAGTACTCCCATTTGCGTAGAAATGCTTGATCGTAAACCATTTCAGTCTTGTCGTTTTTTGTCACAATCTTGTTAAAATTTGCAACAAATTGCTCACGCCACAATCGGAGCGCTTTGGCATAGTGAGGGCCAATGTTATCTACTATGTCGATCATAAGACGACCTTGTGTACCTTGGTTCATGGCTTCTGTAAGCACAGTCAATGACGGACAGTGACCACCAGGGAAAATATGCTTACGAATAAAATCCATAGATTTAGCATAAGCTTGATACCGTATTTCTGGCATGGTAATAGCCTATACATGAATTAAATGAGTTTTAATCTGTACTATGCGCCAAGAAACGAAAACACACTATACTGATTCAAATCATATTAACCAGTACTGTACCTGAATCACCAAGACCCCACGCGGCTTCAATAACTTGTCGCATGTTTCAAAATATGTGGCCAAGAATTCTGGTCCAACAGCTTCAACCATTTCAACTGAAATGATTCGATCAAATTTTTGGTTTGATGAATCCAGGTTGCGGTAATCTGTCAATAGTACGGTGATATACGCTGCTAGCCCAGCAGCTTGAATCCGCTCTTGTGCAAGAATTTGCTGCTCAGAAGACAGCGTAATGGTAGTGACACGACACTTGAAGCGCTTGACAGCTTCAATTGCAAGAGTGCCCCAACCGGTACCAATTTCAAGAATGTGATCATTGTCGTTGATACAGGCCATTTCCAGCAAACGATGGATTTTTCTAAGTTGTGCTCGTTCCAGCGTATCGGGTTTGTCAGTACTTGCTTTCCCATTCGCCAACTTACTGCCGGGAGAATAATCCCAGATTGGACAAGAATATGTCATGGTGGGATCAAGAAACGAAGCAAACATGTCGTTTCCTAAATCATAATGCGAACTGATGTTGTTGGCAGAGTTGTAAATGGAGTTGGGGATATGCGGAGCAAGAAAACGATTGATTGTACTGCTGATGCCTGCCGACAACAGACTATCACCATCATCTATAATATCACGATTCGCAACCAAGATCTAACAGCCATTTTATCGAGTAATGAGAAATGGATTTGCGAGTCGGAGAGAAAAGAGTGAATTGTCAAGTTTACCTTGAGTAGAATATCAATTTTGTCAACATCGACATCACCAAGCATATATCCTTCGCCAAGACCCTATTTTTCAAATTTAAGATCAAGAATACCAGGGTTAGTAGATGGACATGTGAATCCAGCTAGTAAACCAGTTTATTACCATGGCACTTTGAAAAAGCAGTCGGATCCAAAACCCATTATTTCTGATAGTTATTATTGCAGCCAAATCCGATTCTTTTTTTCCAAATATAAGAACATCCCCGTTCAACAAATTGAGGGTGATCTGTCCGATCTGAAGTTTACGGAGCGTGTCCAGACATACAGATTGAGCTGGATGGTATGAACAGTAGTCCAAGAAATGATAGAGCGAAAGTGAGCGGGTCTGATAAAGAGATATAGATTTGTAATCCAGCCACAACTATCAGCACATTCCAAAACATATAAAAGCAGTTGTATGATAGGCAGAGTGAGGCTATAGGAGCAGTCGTGCACCATTTAATCACCAACTGAACATGCAGATGTGTTTAAAGTATAGACCGATAAAGGTTTTAGGTGCAAGCAATATGCCTGTAAACAGATTTAAAGTGTAAACTCCAATGGGTAGACTTACCAGCAGCTGTCAGGACATACCAAGGAGCAGAGTAAGCTGATGAAATAGCAGAGAGTAAGATCGGTACCATAGTTTGCTTCTAGATTGAAACCAATTCAACAGTATTTGGAAGAGTATCAGATTATGTCAAGATATGCAGATGAATTGACTGCTCGAAATCAGTCTGGCGGAATTTTGGAATCCAACAAAAAAAGGATTATTGGCAAACAATTGATTGAATTAAATATTCTTGACGCGTTTATAGCAAGTTTACGTAAAATGAATACTTGCAGTCGCACTGCCACTTGCTTTGCAATCAAGAATTTGTTGTACTTTTTTATTGCATTCTTCAAGCACAAGCACAATATAAATTTCAGTTTAAACGAACATGGTTTGATGTAGTCAAACTCCATTTGTATTCTAAACCCTGATTGTACGTTTAGGAATGCAGCGGTCTTCATACAATCACCACATAACTTGTAAACTAAGCATTTGCTCATTTTGACACCCTTATTCAGTCATTCATTCGATGTGAGCACGGCCGTAAATACATGCAATTTTGTTATTTTGGTTGGCCAATCAAAGTATTGTTTGCTCAACGCTTACAAGCTTTGCGTTTTCAATCGACCTGATCGCAAGCAGTTGGTGTCAAATCTGTTTTGAATAGGTATGAATGAGCGATTTAGCGGATAATCTGGACAACCCTTTATTTGGTCGATCGCTCAACAGGAACATGGTTGAAGACTCTTCCAGGCTCATCATAGTCGACAACAAACAAAACAGTTTGAGTATTTGCTTTTCGCAGGGAATGTGGGCAGCAATTGGAATAGGCTTGAATCAGCTGTATACGTGCGCAACAGAGTCCATCAGATCATGAAACAGCAGACCAAGCACTGCCTGGAATATTGATAAGATCATTGATAGGCATATTAATAATGCATGACTGAATTGTTCATGCTTTCCCATCAACCAACTCAACTAAAAACATCAACTGTTTGAACATTCATTTGTCCTCAGCTAGTCAATCTTTAATGGCATTTGGAGTGTCACCGCAGCAACAGGACTCTAACTCGCAAGTCGGACAGGCTTTAGTCACTGCTCTTATTGTAGATTTTGTCCTTCAATTTGTTGCATATGCACTGTCAGCGGTGTTTGCAACTGAGAAATTGTTCGATTTGTCTGGTGCTCTTACTTTTATTGCCTGCACTCTCATTACCATGCTGTTAAGATATAACCATGGATCAATTGCATCACTAGGCTTCCGTCAAATCCTCGTTGGTGTATGTATTCTTTTATGGACATGCCGACTTGGTTTCTACTTGTATCGACGGGTTCTTAAAATAGAGGACAAGGTATCAAACACTCCATGCATTCATATAGGCTATATATATCGATGACATATTTGATGTAAAAATTACATTGATTGCAATCAATGGCCGATTAAATGTATCTCACAAACTGGCTGCAATGCATTCTAATACCGTATATTTTTAGAGATTTGAGCAGTACAAGGCCAGCCCAGTTGCATTTACAATTCCCTTTTTTATGCAGTTTATCTGGATTTACCTTACTGCGTTTCCGGTTTTAGTCATTCTTGCCAACCATACAAATACTCAAAATTATTTTGAATGGACTGATGCTGTTGGTGCAGTGATTTGGCTTGCTGGATTTTTAATTGAAATCATTGCGGATGAAACAAAGTCTGCGTTCAAATCAACTCATCCAGACGACTTTATCTCGACTGGAATCTGGACGTATTCTCGATATGCAAACTATTTTGGTGAAATAACTCTTTGGGTTGGAATGTTCATTATGTGCTGCGGTGGGTTTGTTGAATACTGGCAATGGGTGACAATTATCTCGCCTCTCTTTATTATGTTCCTTATCTTGTGTGTAAGCGGTGTTCCTATCTCTGAAAAAAGTGCAATCAAGAGATATGGTCACCGTCAAGACTACCAAGATTATGTTGCGAGAACATCAAAGATTATTCCGTGGTTTCCGCGTAATATAACATCGGTATCTGTTCCAGTCGAAACAACGCATCTGACAACAGCCGCAGCCAATGCAACTACTCAACCAACTATTGACGAGGTCGTATAGCAGGGTTAATGGACTACAGTCACGAGACACTATTTGGATCTACTCCAAGCATCGCATGTTCATTAAATTATTCGGGCCGACTAGTTTATTTGGGGTTTTTGATAAACCTGCTTTTTTATTCAAACTATTCTCGACTCGCTTTATAAGCCATATCTTCAAGACACATTTGTTGGTTTTGGTCGCTACAGGAATAAATTGTCATGTATTTATTTTACTACTCGGCTGATATTGCACAAACCATATTTGGTTTGAAACTATGGTTTGTTTTAAACCCATGAGTGTACTGAAGCTTGAGCAATGGTTTTGGATGCAATCTGATTCCAATCGACAGTCATGGTTAGAAGCTGGTTTAAACAAGCGCATGAATAAGTAAACTTGATAAAGACAATCGATATTTTGGATGAAAATAGACCAACTGGACTCTGAAAATGTACAACCAGATCGATGAAGAACCGATTACGTGTCAATCTAATGAACCATTGCTTGCAATCTGTTCGATCTCAGTCGTAAAGCATTGCTCAGCATATCCAACATTCAACTGTAAACCCGTCAGATTGCTTGTTTTTACCCAAAGCTTCTCAACCCAATGTTCTTGACTGATAGCCTTCCAAAGGCATCATCAGTGTATGAGCCAATTCTTGACACTGGATATGTGCCAGATATGCTGCTTCGTATGGGCATTCGCTCTCTTCTTGCAAAACGCTCAGCATCGCTAACCTATCCAACAGCATCTGCAGCAGATCAAACCAAAGCTGCCTATATCAAACTTCTTAAAGATCGAGAGTCTATTGCTATTCATACCAAAGAGGCAAATGAACAGCACTATGAACTTCCAACAGAATTTTTCCAGCTTTGTCTCGGTGAAAGGCTCAAGTATTCCTCGTGCTTGTTTGAAGAAGGAGCCAAGAGCCTGGAAGATGCTGAAAAGGCCATGCTAGATCTGTACTGTGTACGGTCGGGTGTAAAAGACGGTATGCGGATCTTGGATCTAGGATGTGGTTGGGGCTCCTTGACTCTGTATTTAGCAAATGTAGGCTTTAGAACATGTTCTTGTTGGTATGTAGTTGATGTGTGCATTCATTCCTCATTATTGATGATTGCGGACTTGCATGGATTAGAAATATCCCAAATCTAGCGTTGTGGGGCTTTCCAACTCTGCTTCACAGCGGGACTATATTCTTGATCAAGCAAAACAACGCAGCTTGACTAATGTCACGATCCACACTGCAGACATTGTCGAGTTTGAAATGGATGCCGAGTTGAGTTCAATTTTTGCTCAATAATTCAATTGAAGCTTTTAGCTTGACTGTGCAACTCATATATTTGGTTTTAGATTTGATCGCATTTTTTCAATTGAAATGTTTGAGCATATGAAAAACTATCAGACTTTGCTTGCAAAAGTATCCAAATGGCTTGAACCGATCAATGGAAAACTCTTTATACATGTTTTTGCTCATAAATCCATGCCCTATGATTTCAAAACCGATGAGGATAATTCATGGATGGCCAAGTTCTTTTTTACTGGAGGAACCATGCCGAGTCAAGATTTGTTTATGTGGTTTCAACGCGACCTGCATGTTGTAGATCGTTGGACAATTAATGGGCAGAATTATGGTAATACTATCATTTTGACAAGCTTTTTTGCACCTGATTTTAAACTGTCTTGTTGTGACTCTGCTTACAGGGAAAACCAGCCAGGAGTGGCTTCAGCGCATGGATCACAATAAGCAAAAAATAATACCTATTTTTGAAAGCGTGTATGGGAGTAAAGAGCAAGCCTATGTTTGGTTTCACCGATGGCGTCTGTTTTACCTCTCCGTTGCAGAAACGTTCAATTACAATGATGGCGAAGAGTGGTTTGTTGTCAACTACCTGCTTGAACGCAAGTAAATCCTACAACTCAGTTTAAACAGTAGTCTGTTTAAATAAACTATCCTTCAATATTAAAACTGTCCAAAATGATGCTTGTGGTGTGCAATCTGCCATAGATGACCAATAGTTCAGCGCAAATAATACAATGCTTTTTGAAATAGATGCATCTTGATTAAAAAACATTCAAATATTTATCATTTACTAAAAATATGCTGGCTATAGGAAAACAAGCCCATTGCAACCATGGATAGGATCACCATGATAAATGCAATTCTCAAATAACTTTTTCTGATCAACTCGGCTGGTTGAATTTTATCATCAAAACATCCTGGCATATATTTTGGCAGAGGGGCTTGATATTGCTTTACTCCACATTTTGCCAGATAGTGTGGTGGTGGTATAGGTTTTCGTACTGTAGGATATCCGCCGTTCAAGTAAATTGGAAATGGACATGATGCTCCAAGTGAAACTGCAGACAACAGTCCAGAAGTACACCCATCCTCATGAAACCCATAGTTTGTCCACGCTCCACAAAACGTTGTTGCGTGTTTGTTTTGTATATGATTGAGCGAGTCCTGTGCACAAATCGTCTAGATTTATGCAGAGATCAGATTATGAGTACAACAAGGGGATACCAATACAAACCATTTTAGTATAGAAACTTGAAAATTACCTCTGTGGAGTAAATTGGATGTTCATAATCCCAAGATCCAATAACAGTATCGGGACGGGGTTCAAAGATTGGATTCATAGTAACAAATACGTGACCAAAATCAGGCACATTGACAAATGATTGCAATCGATTCATCCAATAGGTTAGACACATATTTTGCGATCTGGATTCAGTTTTGGATGTTGTAAGATAGTTCCATGCAGCCCATGCCTTGCGTCGTTTAGGCATAAGCTGATGCCAATATACAAACAAGTAAATATCATGTATTTATAATCAGTTTGATTGGATTGGACCTGTTGGTTATACCATTTATAAATCGAGACAAAATTAAACTTTGAGTTCACTTACAGATTCATCTCGGTGGAGAATGGCGCGATTCTTGGAATACTTGATTGCTCCCAATATTCTTTTTTCCAGAGGAGTGGCATTGGCTCCCAAGATTTTCAATGTTTGGTCTGTATGCGTTGCAAAAATAACATGATCAAACGTTTCCTCTTGTCCATGTATGTTTGTAAGAACAACTGGGCCTGGAGCGTCTGGATCTGCTGATCGTGTAACAGATACAATCGCTGTGTTGAGACGAATATCTGGAACACAAGATTTGATCTTTTCAACATACGTGGAACTAGGTGTGGAATAAACCAAAAATTAGAAACATCAAGTGTTGAATGTTGAAACTATCTAATCCATGTTTATCGACTGACTACCTGCCACCATCAACAGTTCGCCATTTGGGTCGATTTCCCAGCTGCAGCATCACATGGTTGCGCATGAATCGTACCAGAGTCAGCAAAGGAAATTTATCAAATGTTATATTCGCTGGAGCAGACCAAATTGCAGCCGTCATAGGTAATATATAGTTTTCATAAAAGAAACTGGAGTAGCCATGCTCTTTAAAAAACTGACCAAGCGTTTGTTTAGCCAGAGGTAAATCTAGATGGTGGAAGTTGGAATTAACACGGCAAATTGTACATTATGAAAAATTATGGGTGATCATGACCGACGATCTGGATTTAGTAAATTCAACTATAAAGCACGGTAATGCTATTATCAAAGCCAGACTCACCTTTGAAATCAGACTCGGAGGATGAGTTTCTGGCACTTCCTGTATTGTCAAACACAATACTATCTGCTTCGGTAGCAAGACGTTTGGCGTGTTTATGAAATCGAATACAGTCCCACAGCATACGAAATAGCCCTCCACCAGGCTGGATAAATGGGATCAAATTAGATCGTTGAGCAAATACCGTATCGATACTATCACCACACCACTCGAATTGCCCATTGTTGCGAGATACAGAGAAACTCATATCTGACTGAACAAGATCTACTTTCAAGTGAGCAAGAAATGCTTGAAAGTTGGGGTAAGTAACTGGATTACAGACAATGAAGCCAGTGTCAACACCGATTGTTTTTGTATTGTCGAGAGAGGGGATCCGAACAGTGTGAGTATGTCCTCCAACATAGTTGCCAGCCTCAAAAACAGTAACGATGAATCTTGAAGGATCTTGCGAAAGTAGCCATGCAGCAGCAAGACCCGATATCCCCGATCCCTATATATTTGATATTATCAGCAATGTTGCAATGGCTAGAGAATGCACATATTATACATCCAATCCATTACCACAATGGCGACTCTTGTTGGTTTTATTTCAGTAGAAAGTGTTGGAGCGTCACTCATATCCACAGTCATTGAATTAGATTTAACAGATGCAAATCGGTAGGAAATGCATTGAATCCAAGATTTCTTGGCGGAATAACTCGACGGTCTTCAAATAATCGCGGCTGCAGCCATAAATCGATCTTGGCGTTGCCAGACATTGTTGAGCATGTTGAATATTTGGAGAATCGAGTCTGTGCAATTCATGTCTGTTGTGACTGCAGTATTGGTTTGCATTGCATTCACTCTTCATTTCTATTTTAGCATGCAGAGTCCACATCGTATTCCAGAGTGTATAGCAAGATTGGGTGATTCAGCAATCGCAGATCATAAACTGTATCTAGCCACTACTACTCATGCTCGTTACTATCCAGTTCGTCACTTTTTCAAATACTCTCTTTTTTATGCTGGCTTTGACTTGGATGCTTTGGCTGCAGAAAAATCCGGTTTTCCAAAGTGGTTGTTTGGTCATAACCGTCGTGCCATTGTTTCGCTTTGGGACTGCGATTATCTATCGACTTTACCACTACACAGGCCTGATTGGAAAGACAAGAATATGTCATCACTAGATCAATTTACTACTGGATCATTGAAAACTCCTAGTATTCGGCAGTCTCTTTTAGAGCATTTGAAAATATTGGGATATCATTCAGAGGATGTTGGGCGGATTGAGCTAGTTACTACTCCTCGCATTCTGGGATACGCTTTCAACCCTTTAAGCATGTACTACGTCTACAAATCAGATGATCAGAAATCTCTACTTTTGGTTTTGTTAGAGGTCAATAATACATTCAAGGAGCGACATTTATATTTGTGTAATGAGCGTACAAGTATGATAAAAACACTTTTGGGGTAAGCGCATTTCAACATGTTTTCATTAGATCAAATAGTTTAATTGTATACATATAATCATCTAACCATATATGTAATAATATCAGATACACTTCAAGCTACTCAGTATCACGATCGTTTCATGTATCTCCTTTCAACAATCGTTCTGGCATATACGAGGTTCATATCCTAGATCCTACCAAGGGTAAACTGGATGTTTTACTTAACATCAAACAATACAAAGATACTTGTGGATCTTCATCAGATAATTACAACAGTCGTGTATCATCAAACACCACGACTGATTATGATATACAAAAGCAATCCAGAAATTCAACACAGATTCATCTGATGGCTCGAGTATATGGTGTTGCATATCCATTTACAACCGTTATATTGCTATACGTGTTGTTGATATTTCCATTCAATGCATTTTTAACTGTTCCACGAATTATGTACGAAGCGATCCGACTTGCATACAATCACAAACTTGTTGTTTATCAACGACCTGCTCCAGTAGTTGGCATCCAAGAAAACGCTGCAAAAACAATTGTACACAAGAGTCCAGATACATTTCAGCGAGCATGTCTACAGATTGTATTGGATCATCTAAACAACCAAGTTGCTATATCCAAAATACACATCAACGTATCTTTTCCTAATGGATCATCTCAATTGATTGCTCCAATTGGACAAATTGGAACAGATTCTAGTCCTCTCATCCAACTCTATATTGATTCCTATAATGCATTTATTAAGCTTGCATTGCATGCATCTAATCCAGTTCTTGGACTGTTATTAGCGTTCACCAGTGGTGATATGTATTGCTCAAAACACGATCTTTCCTTGCTGTTTTCGTGTTTGGCTGCCGTGTCTGAAAGTCCGTCTGATTCCAGTTTGTTTGAAGATGAATCAGCACTGGTTGACTACATGCTCAACAGTGTTTCATATTTAGACGATATCTCCAGGAAATCACCAGATCAGCATTTTTTAACCTCCCCATTGGTTCAAATTCCAGTCAAACCAAACTATAGCTTCCAGTTTGAGTCGGGAAAGTATCTCCATAGTCTTGAAACCGCATGGTTCAAAATGTCCACTACATTTGTAAAGCATGGTGAGCCTTGGTTACTCCCAGTCAGAAGCAAATCGCATATTTCTTCGTTCCAAATCGGGGTAAAGTCTGAATACGGTGGTATGAAACGATTTTTACCAGATACGATTGATCCATTTACACGAGAGCAGATTCGAGCTCATTATTTCCTTGGTGCGTGTGTTGACAAAAAGGCATAGCTTCATTTTCGTAAATAAAATACTAAATGCATAAAGTGGTTGTTTACATGTCAGTTTTATAGCGAACGATTCACGAGCGAATTTAGATGGTTTTATCTTGAACATGCATGTTTAGTTTTTAAAAACACTATTTAAAATAAATGAGTGAAATTTATTGGTAAAGAGATACCACCAATAAACAATATTCTGGGTCACAATATCAACTTGCTACCAAAGCAGTACCTGGGTTATTATATCAAGCAAACTTTGCTACAATAACTGCTAGAATCAAAAATACTAGCAGAGCAATAATTCCTGCAGTAAGAAGCTTATTCTGAGACAATCTAGATGAAAAGTCAAGAATTAGGTTGATAAAGTTGGATAGCTGTATTGTAGAAAAGTTGTGTAAAGTTACTGTATTTACCGACGTTGCATTGTCTTGAGGACGCCTTGACTTTTGGCAATCCATGAATCTGCAGTTCCAAGCTAGAATGGTTGTATAAATAAACTGTCAATATAACTGTCCAACACTATTAGACATTGCGGCAGTCAAATAGACTACTGCAATATCTAATGTAAAAACGAATTTGCTTACTCTGTTTTGTGTACGAATGATTTGCTCACGCTGAGAATTCAGATCTGACAATGTGCTAATACCTATTTGTTCAGTTTCCAAAGCAATACGACGAGCATCTTCCAGCCTGCGTGAACTATTCTGCAATCGTTCCGTTCCTTGAAGTAAACGTCCACGCTGATCCATATTGGCAGCTTCTAAATCAATGTTGGCTGACCCACCAAGAAGTTGGTCACGCTCAGATGCTGCATCAGCACCACCCGATGCAACTTTTTTTTGCTATATTGTGATAGGATCAAGTTCAAGCGTATTAGATCTCAATGCACAGTCAGGTTATACAGTAATGGATATCATAGGTCTAAACCCAATCATTGAACAAAGTTGGGTACTTGCAAGGTTTTTTTTGAATTTCTTGAGCTCCTCCTTGTATTGCTGGACACGAGGACTAACGGATACTCGCTGCTGTGCTGGAAGCGAAACCAGTTCCATTTCCATTTGACCAATCTAAAAGGTTGTCGTTCACAAAGTGCATGCAACATGGCATTGGCTGTATTAGTGGTAGTTTTTGATGAATGTAGCATTTGAATGCCATTTCAATCCCATTGATAAGACATGGGTTCTGATGGACTTTAGATTTACTATATCGCACTGCTGATTAATTCAAAACAGTTTCATACAAAATAAAACTACTTACAATCTCATCGGCCTCTTCAAGTTCTCTTTGAAGCTTGTTTTGTAGAATCTTGCGTTGGTCTGTCATGCCAAGCAAACACAGTATAGGCAAGAATAAGTACAATATTCCATAAAGAGTACAGCGACAATGCAGTTACATGGACAGGTTCAAGCCAGTCAAGTATCTTGATAGTTTGGTATTAAATAGGATGGGTAGAACGCAATGGATGATACCTCCAACAGCAGTAGAATACTGTCCAGATATGTTTTTGCTAATATCATCTGCCAGGGTCCGATATTCCTTTTCGTAAGTTTCAAAAATGCCCGACATGTCAGTGAATAAGTCTGTATTTGAACAATTACAGTCGTATTCACGTAAGATAAAACTAGTGATTTTTGCTTTAAAAATGCTTAAATAGTGTTGTTTTTCCTACTAGAATTGTCACTCAATTCAATACAGCGTCTGTCATATTGTGCACATACAATAAAACAATGTTTTTGAATCAAAGTTATTCTGATTTACAATCACTCAATGTTTGGATATTGAATTAAACTTTTTAATTGTATTCTAAAATTTCATATATCTGCTCTCGTTCAAGACAATATCTCAGAAATACAATTGCTGTCATGCAAATCAACAGTACTAATGAGTTCAGAACGCAACGTTCAGTAAATTTCATGAAATTGGTATTTATTATGCATTTTGCATTTTACTGCTTCACTTTACTGAATACGGCTGTAAACTGATTTGAAGACTTGCAACTGCTAGGTCAACGAGCATGAGGTTTGTTCCCATGTCTGCATGACACCACTCATTCAAACTGTATTTCTAATCTTGAATGCTTCCACTACTAGCTACTTTCTTCCACATCTTCCTTCAGGCTGGCATGTTGATCAAGCCATTCTTAATGAGGAAGATCGAGTTGTGATTATTCGCTTTGGTCATGATTGGGTAAGAAGCTCAACCTATTTAGTTTGGATCACTACAAACTTGCTGCTTAAAGTCTAACCTTTTCTATTGTTTAATAGGACCCCACATGCATGCAGATGGATGAAATCCTGTACAGCATTGCTGAAAAGGTCAAGAATTTTGCAGTCATCTATCTAGTAGACATTACTGATGTTCCAGGTATGGTTGTCTAAGGAATCATCAGTCATGTTTCAAGTTTACTTACGATTTACAACCCATGCAAACACTTGCTGCGTTTAGACTTTAATAAGATGTATGAGATCTACGATCCATGTACCACTATGTTTTTTTTCAGAAACAAGCATATGATGATTGATTTGGGGACAGGCAACAACAACAAAATCAACTGGGCTCTTGAGGACAAGCAAGAAATGGTTTGCAGTTTTTGTTTTAAATTGCAAGTTTTGCTAGATATTCAACTAACCGTTTCGTATTTTCTTTTTATTTAAATCTGTTGAAATCATCAATTATGCAGATCGATATTGTGGAGACGGTCTTTAGAGGTGCTAGAAAGGGTCGTGGTCTTGTTGTCGCTCCAAAGGACTACTCCACAAAGTACAAATATTAATCAAACTATTCCAATATTGCCTTTTATTTTGAGAACACTGCAGTTTTTAATACGATGGTTAAATCCAAGTCTGAGAAATCCTGCCTATTCATATACTTATTTGACTGGACTTTTTTTGAAATACACCATAGTAAAAGTGTTTAATTTTATCAATTGCTGTCTTGCAACAATTAACAACCCTCTTTATATGCGCATGTTTGAGTAACGAGCGATAGGCACGCTATTTAGTATTGCATAAGAAGCAGATAATCAGATGCGATCTGTTTAGAATTTTAGTGTTGGTACTATTATTTGATGCTTGTTAACAATACTATCCAATAGGGCTATAAGCATAAATACACTGTAATATAAATTAGTAATACTAGCTTGAGTAAATTCCAAGTGATATGGCTTGCATTTATCATCTGTAATGCCGAGCTGTATAAACATATATGCACTGATGACACAGTCTATTGATGCCAATGCCTAGTATTTGCTGGAATATAAGCTATGCAGTATCAATCCATAGTCGCGTTGTAGCTCAAGGCTCTTAAAAAGCATTCTCGTTCAACACAAACTAAACTATCCAGTATATATTCGTATTTCAGTTTAGCAGACATGTCACACAACAAATCGGGAGATACTAAAGACGCTGACCTTGAAATAAATTCTGAAGATGACGGACCTGTATCATCATTTCAGTCTTATGCTGCTGAAGGAGATATACTAGCCAAGCAGGGAGATTTTCGAAAGGCTATTGGAGCCTATAGCAAGGTAATTGCAGTTGTGACATGTATTGAACGCGTAGTGATTAACTTGATCCATGGCACTTTATTGTAAATCAAATGAGTGCTGTACATGATGTATTCTATTTGGACTATCATTTTAATATCTCTAATGTATATAGGCACTTGTTCTTCGAGCAACGGACAAAAACGTGCTGGTAGCAAGGTCCAAATGTCATCTTCAATTGGGAGACTCTCAGGCTGCTCTCACAGATGCAGATTCTGCACTCAAAGAAGATTATGATTTCTTCAAGGTATACTGCACTTTTACAGCAATTCCTACTGTTTGAATGCATACATCTGATATATCGTACAGATTTACACTGCTTGCACTTGATAATTTTAAAAATATTTACTTGTTTACATTATCGACCTATACTAATTTTGTTGACATTGAATTAGGGTGTATTTCAAAAAGCAGAAGCATTGTATTTTAAAGGAGATTTTGAAATGGCGCTTGTATTTTATCATCGAGGCAATAAACTTCGTCCAGAATTCGACGAGTTTAGACTGGGTATTCAAAAGGCTCGCGAAGCCATCAGCAATTCTATTGGAAGTGAGTAGTTTATTATTGATCATTGTTTTTTGAATCTATTTGCAGTTCAAATGAATGCATCGTATTGATATGCAGTTTATTTTGACTTTGCATGCGCACAATCCTACAGATCCAAGGAATTATAAGTTTCAACCTCCAGCTGGTGCACGCTTGGTTATTACAGTTCCTACTGGTGCTTCCACTCAATCACAAACAGGTGGAGTAATTTCTACTGGCGAATGGATTTCTCCCAAGCCACCGGCTGGAACTGGATTTAATAATGTGAGCGTAAAAGAGCCTAGTAAAAGTGACAAAACAGTAAAGCAACTTCTCGGTGAACTTTACGAGGACAAGGAATATCTTGAAAGATTTTTTAACGATAAAGGTATCAAATCTTGCTGATCCAACCGTCATGAGTCAATCTTGCCAGCTAATTTGTAAATATATGATTCAATACAAGACTTTTCCAATAATCCCAACGAAGATGTGAAGGGCTTAGTAGACAATGCACTCAAGTATCTAGATACACGCACAGAATTTTGGCGCCAACAAAAACCCATATATGCTCGTAAAAATGTCCAATCCAAAGAGCTTTCCAAAGTCATCAATATTCGGAATCGACAACTTATTCTATCTCGGGCAGAAGATTATCAACGACGCCAAATGGCCGAAACTGAATTTAGTCAATATCCCAAAGCTACTGGAGGATATAGACCCAAAACTGCTCCTGCCAGCACAGTTAGAAATCCAACAGAATCCACGACAAATACTCCTGCACTCCCAAAGCCTGGATCATTTTCGTGAGTATCTGACTTGGTTCAATCAAAATTATTTTGGCTTGATTGCAATACTTTACGGTATGTTTGATTTAACGGTTTGAATCAGATCACACATGCAGCCAACCCCACAGATTACCAAAATGGTTGAATCTTCTTTTGAGCAAATCCGCCAGTGTAAGTAGCTGTTTGAGTTCATTAATGATGTTTATTCGTCAAGGTGTTGGCTGTGAATCGAATAAACTACTGACAGATGTTAGGACTATGTAATGTCAGCAATGGCTAAAGGAGAGTATGAAATGGCACTTCGTAAGTCCAAGAACTTGATTGCGCGACTTGGCGAGATTCGTAGACTAGCAGGCAAAGATCGTATACTTGGTAAGCATTATTTCATTTCTATTTATTTGACAGGTTTAGCATACTAGCTAAATATATTTTTATAGGGGATGTGTACAACATTCTGGGCAGTATCTATATGCAATTGGGCGATTCAAGCGAGGCAATAAACTATTATCGCAAAGGTAGGCTACTAGTAGTTTAAATTGGGATATGGCTCAAAATTGGTTGAGCTCAGATATCATTTATAGACTTAATTCACTGTGGGAAACATCAAAACAGAGCTTGTGGCTGGAAAAGAAAGTAAAACTATTGAAATCATCAGTCGTGCACTTGGCGAAATAGGTCGGATTTATGTCAAAATGAGACTATACAAGGATGCAATTGCTGCATTTGAAGAAAAGCTTGTATTTTCTGCCAAAGATTCAATTGAGCGTGCATGGTTACTACACGATTTGGGACGATGTTATTTAGAAATCAAAAACTACGCAAAGGCAGTCAGTTTTGGAGAATCATGTTTAGCGTCTGCCAACTCCATGAATGATTCTCGATGGAAATTAAATGCGGGAGTTTTGGTTGCACAAGCTCAAGGTTAGTCGATTTGATCAAGTCATGATTTAAAGTTGATATAAATGATCAAGTATATTTTCAAATTCAAAATGCTAATTATCAAGGTCTGGTATACTATGCTAGTTCAATTAAAGGATTTTGAAGGTGCGATTTATTGCTACTCTTCTGCGCTCATATCTGCTAGAGATCTATTAGATGAAGCTGCAACACAAGCAATCAACAAAGCGTTGAATGATCTCAAAGCTCGGCATGAACCATCCAAGCCAATACATCATGATGTAGATACAGATCAAGATAAACACTTGATTCCATGTCAACATGTCATAGAAACTCACCAGATACAACATGCTGTTGTCATATAGATGATACTACTGCAAATGAATTCGAAATTAGGTTTAAAAATGTTTTTCAAGGGATAATTTTACAGCCGTATTCACGTAAAATACAGCATAAAACAGCATTTCACATCAGTTTTAGTCAATCCTTGGTCCTTGTTCAACTCTTCAAAATTAACATTATGATATTAGGTGATTTGCATGACAGCAATTGCATTTCTGAGATATTGTCTTGAACGAGAGCAAATATATGAAATTTTAGAATACAATTAAAAAGTTTAATCCAATATCCAAACATTGAGTGATTGTAAATCAGAATAACTTTGATTCAAAAACATTGTTTTATTGTATGTGCACAATATGACAGACGCTGTATTGAATTGAGTGACAATTCTAGTAGGAAAAACAACACTATTTAAGCATTTTTAAAGACGGCTGTAATTACGTGAATATGAACATAGCAATGATTGCTTGTTGTAATCCGTCTGTTTTTATTCTCCAAAACAGTATTTCAACCACTAGTTTCTGAAAGCAATCTTTTATATTTCAACACTCGACAAAACCATTCAAGCACTGACGCTTCTGAATGGATCCAACTGGCCTTTGGAACAGCCTTTTTGGTGCTGATTCTAAAAGAGAGAAGCCTCATATCAAACATGACATGTCCAGCATTAAAAACACATGTCAAATGCAACTCGAGGCTCAAGATGCTGCTATTCATGTCAACTCTAAAACTAAAACAAACGCAGAGCTTAATGCAATGCCAAGTCCACAACTATCGCCTCGACTTGTTCGACAGTTTGCTTCAGTAACAACCTCTGTTATTCCATCAACTGCTGCATCTTCACTTTCAGCATTGCAGAAACCTCATTATGACTCTAGTATGCTTTTTGGCCAAAATGGACGGCCAAGTATCCGTACATTCATTCGAGAAACACGAAGCATTGCCGAGTGCATTGGCGTTCTCAATAGCAACACACCTACATGTAAATTACATATTGTCGGATTAAATTCAAATGCATTTTGGATTAGATTAAACTAACAATATTTTTATGGCAACCATAAAGTGAGGTTTGATCCTGGAACATCTGTGTCGGATCTCATTGATCAAATGAATCATGTCTTTAAACGTCAGTACACAATCAACAATATGCAGCATGCTTTAGGCTCACGAAACTATCTATTGAATCTATTCAATTTTGCAAAAAACGTGCAACTACAGGTATTATATTGTTGAAACTCGTTTGTCAACAACTGATTTTAATGAGATATTCATACCTACTGCTGCATCACAATAGTCAATCATTAGCAAAGGTAGACAGGAAATCGGTGTATTGACACAAACCATTGCAGACCTTCAATTGGAACTGCAGTCGCTTAACTTGAATATTGAACAGCAAAGGCAAGAGTCTTTAAGTATCCGGCGCGAACTGAAACGAACGCAGATTGTTTTAGGAGAGGCCATCACCAAGGTAATCATGCACTCTAGCTTGATTTAATGCATGTATGTCGATTTTTAGTAAAATGATGCTAAGTAGTTTAAATTGGGGTTCTATTTGGTTTTTAGCACAAATACGAGCTTGCACAACATCGTACAATGATTGAGGCTCAAAACAAGATTCTGTATAACCTAGTGCGCCAACGAGCTCGACAGGATATCCTAATGGATTGCGTTATAGCTATATTGGCTCTGGTAATCTCTCAAACACCTGTTATCCGCGGATCCATTAGAGGATTGACTCATTCGGTAATGCAGCCATCGATTCGTCGAACACGCACTCGGCAATTTTCTCAAGTCATTATCTATGTTGTATTGGTTCTGCAGCTTCGATCATGGGTATCCACTATTGGTCTCCATAGCAGGTATGCTATACTTTTTTTTAGTTTAAATGCTATTGAGTACTTTTGGAATCTAATTAGTTTGTCTTGATTGCATGTGTTTTATGCCAATGATTACTCAGTACAAATAGCTTATGGAAATCTGTCTCGGCATTGATGTGGCCTGAATGCATGACTCCGAAAGAAATGCTACAAATGACATCGTTGATGGATTCAGCTGAGATGGGGTCTTTAGATGCATCACTTTTACTTTCCATTCCAACCTCTCCTCTGCCCATCTCTTGCCAGCCTGCCAAAAGTGTTTATTGATTTATATACAAGCTTCAACTGTATTCGTACCATCTTTATTTTATTACAATAAACTATTTAAAAACCTGATTTGTTAGATTTACAGTCGTATTCACATAAAGTGAAACAGTAAATAAACAGCTAGTTTTATTGAATGATTAGTGTCAGTTCACAACACCTTACTGGTCAATATTGTGTTTCCTGAACTCTAGTTTGTTGGAGTTTGTCCTTCATTCTTGCACAAAAATACAGTGCGAATGTTCAGATTCCTGTCCCAATACATTCCACATCTTTTCAATCTCATTTCTCATTCCATTCAAATCGAGTATTATGATATTGGATGAACATCATGGAAATAACGATTGCATTCTTGCAATATTCTCTTAAACTAGACGCGAACGCATCTGATATTAGGACACAACAGAGTTTTTTCAATGCCATTGTTGTGTTATATATTCACTTGTTGCATATACAATCAATGTTTTCAATAACAAACTCATGGCAAGATAAATACTTTATGTTACGTGAATATGACTATATATGCTAAAGCATAATGCTTTAAAGATTGAGTTTGATTTTTCTAAACTTGTTTTGCATACAATCAGACAAATGACATCCAAGCCAACCAAAAGATCCGCAACAGTTGCATTGGATGCATCATTACAAAACTACAACAAGAATCAGATAATTCGAGCCAAAGCTCCTGACCGACGACAGGTGTTTAGACATGTTCTGGGAACCCCTTTTGTAACTGACTGGTCAGTTCAATTCAGTTTTTATGTCATGACTCTTGATGTGGTTTTAGTACTCGAGAATCATTGATTGCAGACACTAAGCCTAACACTCATTTACCTTGTTTTGATCTCATCAGGTCATATCCAAGCGATGCACAACAAAAGTCGATTCTGACAGAATTCTGCTCTTGTGCTTCATCTGTAGGTGTTCATCGCAGAAAACTGCAGCAGCAACACAAATCCAAAGCTCACAAGTTGAAAAAAAACGATACTAGTACAGACATTGAGCAAAAGGACTCTTTGGTCGATATTTCTACAGCCTTGGCACCGTTGGAAGATCTTGTTGTTGGAATCAATGATGTTACCAAAGTACTGGAAGGCATGATTGCACATAAAGCACATTTGGAAGCATCGAAAGCTGACAAGCAGATATTGAACAAGAGCAAAAAAACAGCTCAATCGATGCCAATCACTGATGCATTAGCAGTACCAGTTACTCAACTCGGATGTATCTTTGTATGTCGTGGTGATATGCCTGTTGCACATACCTATTCTCATTTGCCAACCATGGCTGCTATCTGTAGCGATCGCTTTTGGATCTGTGCATTCTCTGCTGGGGCTGAAAAAACACTCGCATTAGCTCTTGGATTAAAGCGTGTTAGTGTATTGGGCATCAAAGTAAGTTACTTGAATCCGTGACTATACTAGAGTCATTAGCATGCAAGTAGTAGTACTGCAAATCACTCATGTTATGACTTGCTAACCCTGTTTTGGTTTCATTCTTTTGGCAGGCAGATTCATTGAGATTTGAAATGGTTCATAAACTTATTCAACAGGCTTGTAACAAAGTGCATATTCCTTGGCTTCAAAATCCAACTAAAGTGTCGTATTTACCGACCAACATTCGCGCCATTAAAACCGTTGGCTTAATCAAGACTAGAAATACTAGAGTGACTGCAAAGAGTGCCATGTCGACACCCCAGCCCACAGTCGTAGACACTGTAAACAAGGATAAACAAACGATCTCATTAAAACGATCAGTCGATGAGCTGGATAAATACAGATCAAAGAATATGCCAGATTTGGCATCTACAGTCGATGCTTTAGCTAAAAATACAACTGTTGCTGACTCGGATACGGATCACAAAAAGACAAAAATAAACCATCAACACTAAGCCACTGTCGATATTATTGATAGCATTCCTGTTATGACTAGTAATATTAATTCGTTACCGAATAGTCACATTAGACTGATTGAATCGAGATAATTATATAAAATGAATAGGTTTTTCAGTCGACTGATTACAGGATGTTGTAGATTGAGCAATACAAATCAGTTATGCATTTAGAGTTTTGATTGAACTAGGTTTTTGCGAGAAATGCATGCCTGATTGGGATCATTATAACCAGTTTCTAGCAGTCTGCTTGCCCATGCTGTCACAATAGCATCAGCTTCTTTTACAGTCAATGTTTCTCCAACTACTCTGTTTCCACTTCCATGGCTATAGATTGACAAGATTGTCCATGATTCATCTTGAACTAAAAACTCGACTAGTGGATCATATTCAACATCGTACGTAGACACCGTGTAATGAGCAAGACGGATAATCATGCCTTCTCTAGCAATAACAAGTGGTCGGGAAAAAGATGTAGAGCCGACTATTCAAAGTGTTCATCACAAATTATGTGTGAGTTCTCAACTATATATCAACCCACAATCAATCTAAAACCAACCTTTGCTTTCAATCTCAATGCTCCATATCGAGTCCAAGTTCGATCCAGCAGTCACAAAATCATCATTTAATCCAAATGTATTCAGAATCGTATGGATAGCAGTCTTCATTGCGTGGTTTATTTGAACTCGAGCAGATCAAGATACAACTCTAGCTGAATATGAATTGGCTTGATTGCAAATAGGAAAGAATTATCAAATGGTTGGTATGCGAATATGCCTGAATCCTATAATAGCGTGAAGAATAACCGTCCCATACAGACTGACAGTTTCTTGATGAATTGAATAGAACGCTGATGGAAAAATGAGTCTGAAATGGTCGTCATCAACTCATTCAGAGTCGGATCGAGAATGGTTTTTGGAATGTCAAAAAGTTGATTTGATTTTGCATGGAATGCTCAAGTTTTCAAAGTTTATAAGCAAACTCTGAATTGGAACTAATCTTATCTAGCATACAATACCAAACTGTTCCGGCGACGCATCCATTAATGTCCATTAGTAATTTACAGTCCGACTCTCTAGTTACTCTCAATGAGGACTTGAACAACCATTCTGAATCTGATAAACCTACGACAACTTCATTTACTCCCGTTACTACCGCAGCCAATCTGACAAAGCCAAGACTAGTGATAGATGGCGCAACCATTGTAACCATGCCATCTCTATCTATCGCACCCATCTCTTCTGCCGTACGCTTCTCCACAGCCATACTACCGACAAAGACTTTTAACCTGAAAGATGTGATGCTTAATTGTGTTGCGAATGAAGCTCCTAAACCTAGACGTAGAAGCAGAGATACTAAGCCTGACTATGCTGATGGCTTGGAAGTGCTCATTCAAAAAACGAAAGCCATCAATATGCACGAAGACTTGTCGATTTCGGTAAAGTCTACCAACTAGGGTTTTTTATTACAACTCTTCATACTACAAATTTAATATCACAACTAAACTCCAATGACCAGATGCTGCATCTGGAGTGTTGGTTGAATGTGCCATTTCATATTGAAGCTTGACATGCACTTGCTGCTCTATTAAGGAATTTGGATTGGTAACCATTTCTATAGATGCCCTAGTGCCTTGATTTCAACTGGCGTCAACCATGCATATCAACCCCTCATGAAACAAACATCTTGCACGCGTTTATGACGAGTTTAAGTTGCTAACTGTATCGTACATTTGTTTGATTAATACAAACTAAACCCTCTTTTGCGCGTGATCCATTACGCTGAATCCAACCATGCGTATCTTATGGGTTCTACCGGTTTATCTAAATATATGTTCATAAACCACTCGAGTACTGACTGATTTTTACCAACATCACATTGTATTTTAAAAATAAAGGCTCTTGGAGATGCTGGTGCAAGTTGGTACGAAAGTCTTGCAAGTCGTTCAGGCGATTCAAAGCTTCCAGTTATTCGTAAAATCCGGAAATTTGTTTGTGGAGGTATACCCATTACTGTTTGTCCTTTAGCCTGTTGATGTAAATACTAAAACACTTCAATCTTACGTGTATGATCTATTTGATTTAAACTTACTGTTTTAACCGAGTCTTGCGACTAACCAATCTGTTGTTTTTAATCACAATTGCATAGATGCAAGCGAAGCACATGCACAACAACTGATTGCATCGCCTTTATTAAATATGCTGATGTGGTACTTGGAACCCGACACGCCTGAACCAGAGTTGGTATGCTTTTATGTCTTTCCGCACCTTTAAGAGCTTGAGTTTATGGTGCCACGAGCATTGAATAGGCTGTACTAATTTTCAAACCCAAATTGCTCATCATAGTTTGAAACCCTCTGGATTTTGACAAATATTGCTGGTAAACTTTCAATGTGTCTTGACGTCTGATTAACCACAAGTATTTTGAATGTTTGATATTTTTTGTTTATGTATTTCTTACCTTTTTATATGAATTGGTAGCTGGTCCAACATCTCATACAACAAAAATTGTGGACCTTGGATTTTTGCCACATATAGTGCGTCTTTTAAAGCATCGGTCTGGCCCTATCCGAACTCAGGTATAGACTAGCATTTTGTTGATTCTTGTCAGTTGATATTAACCAATGAATAACCTTTCATCATAAACTATTTGATACCCAGGCCGCATGGACACTAGGGAATGTTGTTGGTGATCGCGAGGGCTTTAGAGATCGCGTTCTTCAAGAAGGCACGCTTCCAGCAATTCTTACAATTTGGCAAGGGGAGTTTAATGAGGAATTTAGTCGTAAAGAGGCATTCCGAATTGCCATGTGGGTGGTTGATAATATGTGTCGATACAAACCAGACTGGCACCAGGTATAAACTCTTCACTTTCACAACATGTGCACTGAATTCCATTGAATCTGATCGATTTTATGTTTGTGTAACAACTATCTTGTAGATGGCTCCAGCGTTTGAAGCACTACCTCAGGTTTTAAATGAGCGCGATCCTTACCTTTTAAAAGAATGTTGTTGGGCAATTGCTCGAATTTTGCATCAATCTGGACGTCATCCCGCTATAGACTGTATGATTACCAAGGAGCTTTGTATTCGTTTAATTGACATTCTCCAGTATGTGGCTAGCCCAAAGGCTTTGATTGAATAGCTGCCTATATTGTCTGAAAAATATTTGATTATTTTCTAGTTCAACTGACAGATTTACGTGAAACTCATTATTTTAGTTTGAACAATATGCTTACAAGTCATCCTATTCTTCGGGCTTTAATTAATCTTTCATCCTCTAAAAATCCAATCCATGTTCAGGTAAAAATACTTATAAGTTGAATGGTCGTGCTTTTTACTCGAGCACCAACCCATTTTTGATTGCTGTTTAGAACATTGTGGATGCCGGTCTACTCAATGAAATGAGCAGTCTGCTATCGGACCATCTGCTTCCTAAATCATGTCGAGATGCCTTGCAAGTTTTTGCCATGCAAGTAGTGGGAAATATTTCCAGTCAGCCAAGCTATATCCTCAACATCTGTCAAACCGAGCTTCTTTTCATGCGTATTGTTACTCATTTACGACAGCGTGATAATGCCGAGTTGCGCGTAGAAGCCTGCTATTGTGTGCGTAATCTTGTATTTCACCGTGATGAAACTGTCACAAAGTAAGTTGTCATGACCATTGTTTCATGCTTATAATTAGATTATATACGCTTGTAGATTGCATTGTTTGATTTGCCTGATTGCAAAAGTTACTAACAATTCATACAATCTTTCTAGGGCTTTGGTCAATTTACAAATTTTACCAGTGCTGCTTGAGTACCTTGAAGCCACTGTGGTGGATTCAAAAAATCGCCTGGCAGCTGTGGAAGCCATTGGTTATATTCTTGAAGTTGGTGATGCTATTGGCACAAGTAGTTTTCCACTTGCACGGATCAAAAATAAGCGGCAAATTGCCTCAAAATACAAAGGCGGGTCTGAAACTAGTCGAGATAGTTTTCCCATTAAACGAAACTCTGGTTCATCATCTTCACCCACCACTCCGACAAGTGAAAAAACCCTTACGGTTGCTATGGCCAATTTATCAAAATCAACTGCATCAGGAGGTAAAGTAGCAGCAAAACGAAATCGACTACGTGGTGATCTTGGCAACTTGGAAGATTTAGGATCCGATGATGACAGTCCTATTACGACCCCACGTAAATCTCACCGATACAGTACAATGCCACGATTTGCAATCAACGCCACTGTTGCCAACAACCCTTTTATGGCAGAGTTGAATGCCGTTGATGGATTTCAGCAGCTTCTTGATGCTCTTGTGGCAACTTCTGGACGCGATTTAGACCAAATGGATGAAGATGGGCCTGACATTGAAGAGATTGAATCCGAAGACGACGAAACTGATCATGAAGACTCGGATGCAGAAGCTTCTGAAGCACACACGGTGCACATTGATAAAAAAATTGTATCGAGGAGAGGCAAGGTAACACCAGTGTTTACAATCAAGCAGACAACGGCGTCTAGGCTACACACCATTTTGATGCGATGGTTTCCCGAGCAATTTTACAACAGAATCGAGCAGGCTCACGAGACAAGTTTGGTCATGGCGAGTATGAATGGGCTAAATGTGGGTGGAAACGATGGTGGTACTGCTGTAGGTGGATTTGAAGGAGCGTTGCTGGAACTAGTTAGAGATTTTGGTATGATGAAGTCGAATACTGGTGGTGCTAAACAAGATATCGACAAGCCGTCTGTTTTCCAAGATGATAGCAACCCATTTCAGGTTCAAAAAGATTTGACCAAGGATGTGTCTGAAGCGGCTGCAATGACTCATAGTTTTGAACCGGCACGATTGAGTGGACAGTGTTTTGCGCCTTGATCGGTTTTAAAACAATTTAAACTTATTTTATATATTTGCGGAACAAAACTTGCAGATGAATATGGCAACATATCTCAAAGCATTTATGCTCTGTCAATTCAACAAAGTATTATAATTTACATTTGGGTTTCATATGGTACTGATTCAATGATTGTGGAATGGATTGATTGCAATAGATAGTTGATATGTTTGAATTAAACTCGAAACTTCAGCTGTATGTTTACTCTACAGGGTACATTGACATGTACAACCGTACATCAACTATTCTGATCATTCAATTTCAGATTTACTCTTGGAGGGTTGAACTTATTTGTGTTAGTATCTTGTTGACTGGAATAGTCAGTCCTTGTCGTATTCGCGTAAAATAGAACATTGAACGAGGACCGAATGACTATTTTTTGGTTAGAGTGCAAACATATCCGAGTTTAGGATACGACAGAGTTTGATTGAAAGCAGTCAAATGCAAATACGAATTGCAATGAATGAATCTGGTGTCAAAGCTGTAAAGTACAATGTATGACGATTTCAAAAAATGTAAAAACAATCATCATTACTGTTCGAGTATGAGATAATATTGCACGTACTTGATTTCTCAAGCCTGTTTTAAAACCACACCAGTGAAAAACATTTCATTTTTAGCAAGTGTTATTCCCCACACCTAAAACGTATTAGCAATAGTGATCAATGGACTTTACGATTGAAACGTTTGCATTTTACATTTATAGTAGCAAGCCTAGCTACGACAGATCCTCGAATTGTCCAGTCTTATTCTTTTGCAATCCTAACCACCAAATCACCAGCATTAAGCGAATCATCAGGCTTGACGAGCACTTCTTCAATTGTTCCTGCCATGGTGGCAGTAACAATTGTTTCCATTTTCATGGCGCTCATAACAACCAAGGGATCGCCTATTCTGACAGCAACACCGGCTTTGGCGCGTACTTCAACCACCACACCACTCATGGGTGCAGCAATCTGCAACTTGTCCGATGGATCTGCTCTAGCACGGGATGCCATTTTGGATCCACCCACTCCACTGGCATCAACAGTAACATTCGTATCAAGAACATGAACCATGCGTGCTTCACCATTGAGTAGGAAATAAACATATCGCATGCCAGTATCTTCTTGTTTGGGTCCAATAGCAACAAGTTTAACAATTAGGGTTTTGCCCTTTTCCAGTTCAAAGGTGAATTCCTGCTCTACTTTGAGTGGAGTAAGGAAAAATTGAGTGGGAAGTGAAGACAGTTCACCAAATTTATCCAGCGTAGATTTGAATTCGTCGAATACTTTGGGGTAAAGGGCTGAACTAAGCACATCCAAGTCAGATACATGTTTGACACCCCAAGCCTCCTCAAGGTTACTACGGTGCGATACAAAATCGAAACTCGGAAGAGTTTTACCAGGTCGACCAACAATCTTGACTAATCGACGAGCCTCGAGAATACGAGTGCGCAATGGCTCAGGGAAACCATATGGTGGCTCGCCAAGATAACCCTGATAGTACTCAAGAACAGATTGAGGGAATGACAATGTTTCAGCTTGTTTGATTATCTCGGCTTCTGATATTTTTTGAGACACAATAAACTGAGCAAAATCGCCAACAACTTTTGAAGAGGGAGTGACCTTGACTATGTCACCACACAATCGGTTGGCAACAATGTATGCATCCTTGACTTGCTGCCACTGTTCACCCAAACCAAGTTGATGGCTTTGGAAAAGCAGATTAGTATACTGACCACCAGGCATTTCATGGAGATACACGCTTGAATCACCACTCTTGATATTAGGATCAAAGCAGGAATAAAGCATGCGTATCTGTTCCCAATAACTGTTGATGGCTTGCACATTTTCTAGGGGAATACCGGGATCCAAGTCAGTACCACGCAGAGCGCCAATGATGGCACCCATAGATGGCTGGGAAGTAACACCAGACATACTATCTACAGCAGCATCCACCACATCAGCACCCGCTTCAGCAGCCGCAAGCATGCTAGCAACACCAGTACCAGCAGTGTCATGAGTGTGTACATGAATAACCAAATTGGGGTACTTTTTTCGAATGGAGCTAATGAGCAACGTGGCAGATTTGGGCTTTAAAAGACCTGCCATGTCTTTGATGGCAAGAATGTGGATGCCGGCTTTGACAAGCTTGTCAGTTAGATCCAAGTAGTACGCTAGATCATACTTTTGACGAGATGAATCGGCAACATCGCCAGTGTAACTGATGGCACCTTCGGCAACACCGCCAGCCTTGACAACAGCATCAATACCCAATTCGAGATTCTCAATATAATTGAGAGAATCAAACACACGGAAAATATCAACACCGCACTCACGAGCCTTTTTGCAAAATTCATAAATAACTAATGGTGCACAGTTGTAAATGTAAGCAACTCAACAAATACATTTCAGATGAAGCAAAGATTAAAATCGTACCATTGTCGGGATAGCTAGTGTATCCAACACCGTTGGCACCGCGAAGTAGCATTTGGAATGGGATGTTTGGTACAAGTTTACGAAGAGTCTTAAGACGCTCCCAAGGACACTCCCACAAGAAACGCATGGCAACATCAAAAGTAGCACCACCCCAGCATTCAAGTGCAAAGCAATTCTTGAGTGCATGCGAAGTCACTTTGGCAACACGAGCCATGTCAATTGTACGTACACGAGTGGCAAGCAAACTTTGGTGGGCATCACGCCAGGTGGTATCCATAATCAGAGTACCTGGATGAGCACGGATTGCATCGGCAAATGCCTGTGGGCCATCAGCCAAAAGGATATTTCGCCAGCCCTCGGTACAAAAAGTTTTTGCGTTTTCCTTGGACAAATTTGGTAATGAAGGACAGATGGGAGTAGCCTGAAGTTGAGGCACGCCGGCTTGTCCTTTGATCCGACTACCATTGACCGCCATATCGCCAAGATAGTGAAGAAGCTTTTGGCCACGACTACGCTTGGATGAGCTTTCAAATAGCTCGGGGGTATCATCAATAAATGTGGTCCACACTTTGCCATTATTTTGAACAAATTGAGGATGCATCAGCAATCGAATCAAAAAAGGAACGTTGGTTTTTAAACCACGGACACGAAACTCGGTAAGAGCACGCAGCATTTTTCGACGAGCAGCCTCAAATGTACGACCAGAGCAAGTACACTTTGCCAGCAAAGAGTCGTAGTGTGGTGTGATGATTGCACCAGAAAAGCCAGGACCACCATCAATTCGGACACCAGGACCACCTGGGGATCGATAAACTTCAATGCGACCAGTGTCTGGCTGGAATCCACGCGAAGGATCTTCTGTAGTTACACGGCATTGAATTGAAACACCACGCTGTTTGATATCTTCTTGGAGAAGACCAAGGTCCTTGAGCGATGCACCAAGAGCAATGAGAATCTGTGATGAAACAATATCGATTCCAGTGATTTCCTCCGTAACGGTATGCTCAACTTGGATACGCGGGTTGATTTCAATAAAATAATGGTTGTTTTGAGCATCGACAAGGAATTCAGCAGTGCCTGCGTTTCGGTATCCAACACTTTTGGCAAGCTTCACAGCATCATTCAAAATAGTTTGACGCAAAGATTCCTATCGCAGTCAACATGTACATGCATACAAAACAAAGTTAAATTGTGCACACGAACATGTAAACCAAGTATATAGACAATATACTTACAGGAATATCAGAAGCTGGACCCATTTCAACAACTTTTTGATGACGACGTTGAACAGAGCAGTCGCGCTCAAAAAGATGAACTACATTACCATAGGTATCGGCCAACAGTTGAACTTCAATGTGACGAGGACGCTCAATGAATCGCTCCAAAAAGCATGTACCATCACCAAAAGCGGCAAGTGCTTCTGATCTAGCTCTTTCAAAGAGATTAGGAACGGATTCGATATCACGGACAACACGCATTCCACGACCACCACCACCCATGACAGCCTTGATAATAACAGGAAGACCGTATTTTTTAATAAACGCCTGTGCCTGCTCAACAGTCTCAACCGGACCGTCTGATCCAGGAACAACCGGAACACCAGCCTTGATGGCTAATTTATGATTAGACAATGTTGAATAGCGGATGTCAGTAAATAGTCTATTTCACAACATAGTAAAAATGGTTGAACAACTAAATTACCTAGATCTCGAGCCTTGGTCTTGTTGCCGCACGCATCAATTACTTTTGGTGGAGGGCCAACAAAGGCAATACCAGCATCTTCAACCATTTCTGCAAACTGAGCATTTTCTGCAAGAAATCCGTAACCTAAATATGCAAAACTGATTAGAAATAGCAAATATGCCCAGAGGTTTAAAAGACAAAATGCTCAGTGACCTGGATGGATAGCAGCAACGCCACATTCTTTTGCTATTTCAACGATACGCTCACTGGCGAGATAGGCTCCGACGGGACTGTAAGTGCCTTGTTCACCAATCTGAAACGACTCGTCAGCCTATAATCAGTGTGTACAGTATGAGATTAGCAAAGATTTAACATCAATCTGTAGTTTGAAGGTAGTTGCTGGAAATAAAGCGGCAAGTGATCTTTCATGAATGCATGAAACGACATGACAAGAAATAGATGCTGATGGTGGACAAAGCATCCGACCATGTAAAATCATCATGAGTTGATGAATAATACTAGACGACTAAGCCATATAGAGATTTTGGTAGCTTTAGCCACGTCTATGGGAATGAAACCAAACAGTTGATTTTCGTAGTGGAAACAAATTCAAGATTAAATATAGCCAAGCATGATCACAAGTCATTACAAGCGTATTGAAGTGGGTCATACGATCAACGAATCCAACCCATTGTCAGCCTCAACATATTTATTGTGTTCATCACTCGCTGTAGATTTAAAATACTTGCGCAACACTCCACATCAGTACATATAAATACCTTGTATCGATGCATGGACAAGCGGTCTTCATGGGAATAGATGGCAACAGCCTTGAGTCCAAGCTCATGGACAGAGCGAATCAAGCGAATAGCAATCTCACCCCGATTAGCGACAAGAACAGGTTTCTGCATAGGCACATGCGAATCGTCATGCATTGCACTCATATGCATTGTTTGTGGAGTAATGGGTTCGAAATCAGGACCACCAAAGATATCCATAGCAGACCGACTGCCCCAGAGGTTGTTAATGCTAGCTGCACTTTTCGTACTGTTGACACTGCCTGGAGAAGATAGCGTGTGTGTGTTGCCATGATCGACTGATAAATGAGCAGTTGGACTGGTCGCAGTACTTGAAGTGACCGAATCACTATTAGCCTGTTTGGCAGTCGACCTGGACTGCGTAGATTTCCGCCGTGGATTGGGCATTCGTTCAAACGCTAAGAGTTATACAGACAAGAATTCAATATAGTATTTAGATGACAATCTCATAAGACCAAATCTGGCAATATTTTACTTTGTTTCTAAAACGGGTTCTGGCTCACAGCTAAAGACAAGGAATGAGTAGAAAAAACATTTATATTTCAACTCAATTTCAATCTGCTTTGAAAGCATGACATCAAGCAGTTTAGTTTTTTAAAGCTTGAATCACCGCTTATAAAATCCGATTGGTTTAAGTTGGCGTACAGACTGTATAGATGGAGCGATGAGGCTCGTGTCAGAATAGGATCAAAAAAAGCGTTGTCTTGGATTGAGAAGAGCAACGGACTGTTCAACAGACTGTTCAACAGACTGTTCAGCAGACTGATCGCGATACACGAGTAATCGTTGATTTTGCCATTCAAATCAGCAGTCTACCGATATTTGCAAAACATTGCCAAAACACTACCACACTCTTGTGCGGTTGAATAGATTTTATGCAAATACTTCAAGCATATGATGCACACTGATAGTTACTGACAGTTTCTTATTTTTCCACTCAGTTCCATCTCCATTGTTGCCAACTGTAAATTTGATTTGTCAAATCTAGTATACTATTGTCTATTCGGTTGACAACACCATCGTATACAATGTTGGTCAAGAATATATACTTTAAACATGCCGAGTAGAACATCATTCTTTGCCTGTAACGAGTGAAGCTGTCAATGTACAATCAATACTGGACTAGTGATTCAGATGGGTTGTACTGGCATCAGATTACCAATGTGATGATCTGCCCTATCAACACCTACTGCAAGTCATACCAATAGTTTAAACTTTTACTAGTAGCTTGACTAGGCACTCTAATATATACTTTGATGCATGGTAACAAGTCTAAATTTTCAGTATAGTTGATCTTAGATCACATTCTGCTGAACAGACTGGCAACAATAGAATCCAGATCTGGAATTTAAAACATGCGTCAACTCATTAAACTATTTCCCATTCATTCATACACATGGATTAGCCCATAAAACAACGTCCAGAACAGCACGTATGATGACAGGTTGGCGTATACACTCTGAGTCCACACTTGCAATCCAGTCGGCAAATACACCTCGGGCTTCATACCAGTAGAGTAAAAGAAATGTAGCAATGACATGAATAGAGATACTGCAAGATAAAAGAGAAAGCCATAGAGACCCTGTAGACCAAGAATGCCTGCTGCAGCACCAGAAAATAGAGCAAGTGATGAACGAGTATGGTCAATCACTTTAAAATTGTATTGGACAGTCTCGATTGACATGTTGGGGACTTGCTGAACTTCTGGTTGACCTTGCTGAGCCATTATGAGTAGATTGATATAAACTTGGTAGTCGCTACTATAACCAGCTGTAGATGAAGTTTAAGCAGTTGAATTGAATTGGCATGTTTGTATCTGGTAGTATTTTTAAAGTGAATTAAAGCACGTGACGCATGGATAATATTCAATGAATTTGAAGAGTAAACCAAACTGTACTGTTATGCAGCATCAGTAGTTGTTTTTACGTAATAAACCACGAGTAAATCATGAACAAATGATGAACAAATGATGAACAAATCATCAAGAAACCATCAATACATTATAAAGAAATCATCAATACAATAACAAGTCGCGCCAGTATTTCAAAACAAACTCCATGTTTTTGATACATATTTATAAAGATAAAACTGATTGCTCACTAGCACGCATGGATGAAACAAAGTTGAAAGAGAAAGAATGGCACCACAGTCATGAGTGGGTCAATCCAGCAACGGTTTCGTCGGCTGTCCAACAATTGTGGCGGCGCTCCACTTCAAACATAGCCAATTGTTGGATAAAAGCTGCAATTCTTTTCCTGTTATCAACCATCATCGCAAATGTCATATACTTCTCGTGGTAGCAGCAGAGGCTCTAGTCGTCAGGAAAGTCCCCATCGTTCTGCCCAGTCTTCCTCTCGTAGCAACCATCCGCAAAATGCACATAGTAGGGATGCGGGTGGTGGTACCAGATGGACTGCTGCTGCTGCTGCTGCTGAACGATCACATAATGATCCAAACGGTACATCCAGTCGCTGGAGACAGGACCAGGAGGACTGGGACAGTAGTGAATGGCTTCAAGAAAAGACAAAAGAGGTTCAGGGTGAATCCCTCAGTTCCACTCGTCGTGCTCTACAGCGACTCAATGAAACTCAAACCACTGCTGAGAAGAATATGGGAATGATGAATCAACAGTCAGGTATACACTGACCACTATCCTGTTTCTATTTCACTCTGTCTAAAAGTAGATGGAATCGCTAATACCCATGTCCATTGATTAGAACAATTGCACAAGATTGAGCTTCGGATTGATGTGGCAGAAAACCAAGCCAAGGTCAACGATGCCAAGGTGGATCATCTCAAGGCCGTCAACCGCTTCTTTTTAATTCCTTCCTTTGGCAAGGGTAAGGCCAAGCGACGTGAGAAGAAACTCAAGGATGCTATAGACGAAGGCAAGACCACCACCAAGTCTAGTAAAGAGCGAGAGGCACAGTGGGAAGAGCACAATAATCGGAAAGCCGAGTTTCAGAGTAAATATGATGCTAGACCTAACGGTCCTGCAGGTGCTGCATCTGGAAACAACTCGAGATATGAACGTATATATACTACACCCCAGGGAGTGGATCGTGATGATGTGGAAGTCGAATTGGATTCAAACTTGAATGATATATCTAGTGGTTTATCCCGTCTTAAAATGATGGGAATGGCCATGAACTCTGAACTGGACTCGCAGTCCCAGCAGATGAATCGCATTCATGATCGTACCGATGCCAGTCGCGACTACATGGGCCGTCTTAACAACAAGATGGACCATTTTGCTCCTAGAAACAGGAAATAGTTAGATGTTTAAACTATCATTGGCAAGAGTAGCCGGTGTTTTGAAATGGTTGTTTTTATACCATGTTTTTGTTACCTTTTTTTGTTTTTTGGGATAGTTTTGATGCACATTTGATCCATTTATTCTCTCCTAGCCTGTTTAAACTTTATCTTTTAATTAAAAACTCTTTATGTTTCAACAAACCATTCATGATTTGACATTTGGGATAAAAACTAGTTGGATTCGAGAATAAAAATCAAGTTTATCGACTTGAAAGCAATCAAAACAAGAATTTCCTCTTCTTTCATACTCTACAAGTGTATGCGATTTGGGTCTTTTCATTTACGACCAATTAAATATCCATTCCACTATTCACAGCATCGTTTGCTTCTTTCATATACTATTGGTAGTAATTCTAAATATTTTACCACTTTGCTGAATTCACACCAGTACTCATACATTCCTGCTTCTATCTTTGGATCCAACCGCCATTCAACCTTGTCAACTCCAAAGGCTCTTGAACAACCCAAAATCATGACTGATCCAGCCGCTGCCACTCTTAGTGGTGAATCTACTACCAAGTCAAAGAATGAGGCCAAGAATGAGGCCAAACGTCTTGAAAAACTCGCCAAATTCCAGGCTAAACAAGCCAAGCAAGCTGCTACAGAGGTAATGTCGCCATCACTCGAGATTGTAAATGATTAGACCAGTTTTTGAATGTGTTGGTTTGTAGATTCCATCGATATCCATCGATTGATTGGGAAGCTAATCAAGCATTGAATACTTGAATGTATTGAATAGAAAGCGCCAAAAAAGACGGCTGAGCCCAAGACTGCTGCTCCTGCTGCCAAAGAAATCGAGCCCTTTGTCAATCTCACTCCAAAGGGAGAGAAAAAAGGTAAATACTTGTCCATTATTGCTGTATTCAAATCTTGAGGTTTTCAGTTCATGGATCTTCAGTCTGCACAATCATGTGCAAGATGCACGATTTATTAATGGATAAATTTCTGTCACTAGACATGGCCGCTCCTATGGCATCTTCCTATAATCCAAAGGCCGTCGAGGCCGCTTGGTACGATTGGTGGGAAAAGGAAGGCTATTTCAAGCCTGAACTCAAGCCTGATGGAACTGCAAAGGACGAGGGCACATTCGTTGTTCCCATTCCACCACCCAATGTCACTGGCTCGCTGCACATTGGACACGCTTTAACCAACGCTATTCAGGATGCTATGATTCGCTGGTACATTCTATTTTAGTTGTGGATTTATTGTTTAAAATATTGGGCTGTCACAACTAATCACTTGCATTTCAATCTGGCACTACCACTTGATTATATGTTGATGTATTCTATCCAGGAACCGCATGCAAGGAAAAACTACGTTGTGGGTTCCTGGTGCAGATCACGCTGGTATATCTACTCAGGTTGTTGTCGAGAAAAAGATTATGCGTGAACGTGGTATTACTCGCCATCAGCTTGGTCGTGATGCGTTTCTCGAAGAAGTGTTCAAGTGGAAAGATGTCAACATTCATAATATCTATAATCAGCTTCGTCGTATGGGATCTTCCTTTGACTGGACTCGTGATCACTTTACTATGGATGCGGTGAGTCATTCATTTAGCAAGATAGTCGTGCTGAACCATCATTGCTGCAATACTAATGCTTTAAAATAGGGACTATCAAATGCTGTTAAAGAGGCATTTGTTCAAATGCACGAGGATGGTACTATTTACCGTGCAAACCGTCTTGTCAATTGGTGCACAAAACTCAAGACTGCTCTTTCTAACCTTGAAGTTGAGAACAAGGAGCTTGATGGTAGCACGTTTATGACTGTGCCCGACCACGATCCATCCAAAACATACGAGTTTGGTGTGCTGATTTCCTTTGCCTATCAAATTGAAAACTCGGATGAACGCATTGTTGTGGCCACCACACGTTTGGAAACCATGCTGGGTGACACTGCCATTGCCGTACATCCATCTGATAAACGCTACCAGCATTTGCACGGAAAATATGCAATTCATCCATTCCAAAATCGTCGCATTCCCATTCTGCCTGATGAATATCCCGATCCTGAATTTGGTACTGGTGCCGTGAAAATCACTCCTGCTCATGACGCCAACGATTACATGGTTGGTCAACGTCAAAAACTAGAAAACATCACTATATTCACTGACGACGGCAAGATCAATGAAAATGGTGCTCCGTTTACTGGCTTGCAGCGATTCGATGCTCGTGCTGCCGTTCTTGCTGCTCTCAAGGAAAAAAATCTATATGTAGGCACAGAGTCCAACAAACAGGTTCTTCCCATTTGTACTCGTTCTGGAAACATTATAGAGCCCTTGCTGAAACCCCAATGGTGGGTCAACTGCCAAGAGATGGCTGGTCAAGCTATGGATGCCGTCCGTAATGGTGACATGAAAATTGCTCCAGCTCTTTCTGAACGCGAATGGTTTCGCTGGCTTGATAACATTCAAGACTGGTGCATCTCTCGCCAGTTATGGTGGGGTCATCGTGTTCCTGCTTACTTTGTCTGCATCGATGGTGACGAAAATGATCGTGATGACTCCAACAGGTGGGTATCGGGCCGATCAGAAGATGAAGCCAGGATCAAGGCAATCAAAAAGTTTGAAACCGTAGACCCTGCAAAGATAACTTTGTTCCAGGATGAGGATGTGCTTGATACATGGTTTTCTTCTGGTCTTTGGCCCTTTTCCATTATGGGATGGCCCGCAAAGGTATAGCTTTACGATGGAGTATTTGACATTGTTGAAATGTGTTGACTATTGCTAAACTGACCTACACTGTACAAATATGTTTAGACAAAAGACATGGAACTGTATTTTCCAAACACCTTGCTCGAAACTGGATGGGATATTTTATTCTTTTGGGTTGCTCGTATGGTTATGATGTCGCTCAAATTTAACGGAGTCGTTCCTTTTAAACAAGTATTCTGCCATGCCATGATCCGTGATGCTCACGGTCGTAAAATGTCCAAGAGTTTGGGTAATGTAATTGATCCCATTGATGTGATTGAGGGTGTCACACTGCAGCTTCTCCAAGAACGTCTAGAAAAGGGCAATCTTGATCCGCGTGAGCTTGTTCGTGCTCGCGATGGTCAAAAAAAAGATTTTCCTAATGGCATTCCCGAATGCGGCACTGATGCTCTCCGCTTTGGACTTTTGGCGTACTCTGCTAGTGGTCGAGATATCAATCTTGATATTCTTCGTGTGGATGGATACCGCAAGTTTTGTAACAAACTGTGGAACGCAACTCGATTTGCTCTTCTTAAACTTGGCGAAGATTACAAGCCTCGTGCTACCCACAATCAACTCACTGGCAAGGAATCCGTTGTTGATCTATGGATCTTGGCCAAGCTTAACAAAGCCATTGCCGAGACAAACACGAGTATGGAGCAGATGAATTTTATGCAAGCTACAACTGGAATGTATCAGTTTTGGTTGCACGAGCTCTGTGATGTGTATCTTGAAGTATGCAAACCTGTCATTGATGGCGAAGACATTCAGGCCAAGGAAGCTGCTCAAGATGTGCTATACATTTGTTTGGAGCAAGGTTTAAAGCTTTTGCATCCTGTTATGCCATTTGTAACTGAAGAGCTATATCAGCGACTTCCCCGTCGTGCTGGAGACGCACCACACACCATCATGAAGGCCAAATTCCCTACTACTCTGTCTATTTGGGAAAACTCTACTGCAGAATTTGACTTTGAAGTTACCAATGAGGTTATTCGTGGTATTCGATCGCTCATGACAGAATACAATATTCGTTCCAACGCGACCAGTAAGTGTATTGAACCAGTTTTGTTTTTGGTTGAACAAAGCCTTTGAATGTCTTGTTGACATGATTGGATGATACTGTATCATTTTTAGTATATGTCAGTGCATCGAATGAGCATTTGCGCACAGTAGTTGATTCACAACAGACGATTATCAAATCACTTGCCAAGGGCATCAAGGTATTCGAAACGGTTGCTGTAAATGGACAAGCTCCTGCCGGTTGTGTTGTGTCTACTCAATCCAACACCACGGTTTACCTGCTTGTCAAAGGTCAGATTGACTTTGATGCAGAGATTGCCAAGCTGAATGCAAGGATTTCCAAGGTGCTTCAGATACACAAGGGGCTGAGTGCAGTCATGGCGGGTGATGGATACGCTAGCCGCGTCAAGCCCGAGGTCAAGGAGAGTGATGCTCTAAAGGTAACTTTGTGTTTCTGAAAGACTCACTGCATTGATAGTATGTGGCGATCATCTTGACTAACTTGATATGTTTGAATGAATCTTGCCATGACGTACTGATGTGTAGCTCAAAGGTTACGAGACTGATATGAGTACTCTTCAAGCTGCTGTGGACAACTTTGTTCTTTTGAAATCTACTTGAATGAAATAGATGGTATTAAGCTCTGCCTTGTTTATTAGCACATGCATAATCTGCTTGATCTAAATTACCGCCATATTCACGCAAAATGGAACATTAGATAAAAGTGCATAGCAGACAGGCAGTCTTGTGAAATGATTAGTGCCAGATTTACCCAACGCTGTGGTCATTGGACGAATGTTTAAAGCTTGGTAATTTTTTTCCTGGTGATCGGCATGAAAACAGTTGCTGAGACGCGCCAATGAATGGGATTTAAAATACAACAAAGTGGAGGTTGTAACTTGTATTGACAACATTAAAACAATACCTGCATTGCAATGGATAAATCAGGTTTCAAACTTGATGACTGTACAATATACGATTATGCCAAAAGAAAAAGAACAGGTCCAAAACTACTGTTTGACTTGTAAGCTTCATATGGACAGTGTTTAGAAGAATCGAGAAGGTCGATTGAATAAGCAGTCAATCTCCAATAGAAAGGTTTGATACATTTAACCATTGTTTATTCCAAACCAAAATAATGATTGCAAGATGAATACAAGATGTTCCGTTGTACGCGAATACGATTGAACTATGGTACGTTTTTCAGAATGCAATGGTTTCAACTCGGAGCAGTCACATTCTATTCCGAGAGGATATCCGAACGATTAATGTAAATTGAATGGAGGCTCATGTACACAAACTCCTATTGCATGTTTACAATTTATGATTGATTTGATGCAAGTTCAAATAAAGCAGAAACATTTTTACACCCAATGCTATGTTGTTTCTGTAGCAAATTTGGCTAGATGAAGGGTGGCTCGGAACTTGATCCAACTAGCCCTGATGCTGGATTGCAGAAAAGTCAAGGCACTGAGGTAAATTACAATTCAATGCAAAGCCTAATTGATGTTAATTTGTAATGGGAATTCAATTTGACAATCAGGTGTGATTAGAGTGAATTGCACGAAATTGGAGAATATTTGAATTCAAAGTTGGTGTGTTTCAGCAATCTTCATTTTGATTATGCATTGATATCAAAGGCATTGCAGAAATAAATTTACAATGCTTGAGCCCTTTGATAGTTTGATAGTATACAGAGTGAGGGAGTTTAGGATGTCAATTGCAAGTTGACAGGGTGGCTCAGCAGGGAAATGTCAAGCTTAAACCAGTCACCACCCTTTGTGTAACAAAGGCTTCAATTGGGTCCAAAGTGACAGGTGGGGTAAGATGGTTAGACTGTCACAGGACGACTAGCTCTGACAAACATTTGACATAATCTCCCTCTTTGAAATTCACTCCTTTTAACGGTGGCTTGCAACATTGATTGAGGGAGCACACGCTTGGGATATTAAAGTAAGCGTTTTATTCCTTCGATTCCGGCTATTGCTGCACTTCTTGCACGGACACACCGAGTCAGCCGCTGCTCAAGTCCTATTTAGCTTGCAATCCCTTATTACAAAGGCCATCTCGACATCATCAGTTTGTAATCACCAGCACAGCAGCATTCCCACATCAACTCCGAGTTTGCCGCAGTTTATTCTATTATTAACTCGAATCATTCAAAGTTACTTAAAGATACAATCGAGCAACACGAATCTTTCTGAAGAATATTTTGTGGCTCAGTACTTTACACAAGTCTGTTTCCGTTTTGTGCTCGACTTGATTTGTAACCAACACTCCGCTTCCCGCTTGTGTTTTGCTATTGATTCCAGTGGAGATTGACCGGATTTAGTTATATCCAAGTGAATTGCCTTTTTCCCACTCATACAAGAACGATTAGACTGACACCTTGGTAAGTATTACTTGTTTCCAAGTCAATGCATTGCAATCGGTTGACTAACTTTGGGCTTATCATAAACTGATGACATGTTAGCTATTATATCGACAGGCTTTAGTTTGAGCATTGACTCGAGATTGCCTTTTCAGCTACTTTAAATCATGTCGCCTACAGCACTCCCAGCAGCGGAGAAGCGTATGCATTCGATCCCTTCAGGGAATAACCCCTCGCAACAACCTCCTGCTCAACGTCAACGCACTAATCATAATTCACGCCATGCAGCTCCTCGCAGTGGAGATACCACTGCCAGCAATGGTGATGCTCCGACTGCTCAATCCAAACCTCGTCCTCCGAGGGTTATTTCCCACTTTTTGCTCTCCAAAACACTGGGCCAGGGATCGATGGGCAAGGTCAAGATTGCCACTTGCACCAACACTGGTAAACAGGTAAGCACTTGTCGTTGCACTCTTGTAACCTTGCAATATACGAATGAGTTTGAGCTTTGATATTGTCATCCAATTTGATTCCACTATATTGTGCTGAATATCTGACCAACAAATGATTCTGCGTTCATGTCATAGTATGCATGCAAAATCGTTCCTAAACCATTAAGGGATGCCTCTGCGCCAAACCCATCTCTGATTGCTGGCCCTACAAGTCTTATTAGTGCTGTGCCTGGTGCTGAGCGTGACTCGACTCAGTTGGTGAACAAACTAGAACTCGAGGATCAGCGTATTATCCGTGAAATCGCCATCACACTGCTGCTTTCTCACCCTAATATTGTCCCATTGTACGAAGTGGCAGTCTCGCATGACTACTATTATCTGTTTTTTGAACACATTGACGGTCCACAGATGCTTGATTTTATTATTTCTCATGGGCGGCTCAAGGAAAAGTTTGCTCGCCGATTTATGCGTCAAATCATATCTGCTGTTGATTATTGCCATCAAAACTCGATTGTGCATCGCGACCTCAAGATTGAAAACATTCTCATTGACAAGAATGGCCAGATCAAGCTGATTGACTTCGGACTTGCTAACCTCTACAATCCCAACTCCCTTTTATCCACATTTTGTGGCAGCTTATACTTTGCTGCCCCTGAACTTCTTTCTGCGCGCAAATATGTTGGTCCTGAAGTGGATATGTGGAGTATGGGCGTGATTCTCTACGTACTTGTGTGCGGCAAGGTGCCGTTTGACGACAGCAGTCTTCCAGCTTTGCATGCAAAAATTAAATCTGGAAAAGTCGAGTATCCAAGCTTTTTGTCCGATGAATGCATTCATTTACTATCTACTCTTTTGCATCTAGATCCATCTCAGCGTGCCACTATATCTGATTTGCAATGCCATCCTTGGATTTTAAAAGAAAAAGAAACGTTTCCCAAGACTTTGATTCCTGTTCGTCAGCCATTGACTGCACCCTTTGATGATGAAGTGATTGAGCGTATGTGTGGATTTCAACTTGGCACCAGTAATGAAATAGTGGAGCATTTAATGCTTGCCATCAATGGTGTTTCCAACGCTAGTCCGGATGGATTACAGCATCCGTTGGTTCAGTCTCAGCGCCTAAACTGTCCGTCACATGCTATTGTGTCCATCTATTATTTAGTAAGCGAAAAACTGGAAAAGGAGCGTAATGCACGCATTGCAGAAGCAGCTGCCATGGCTAAATCTATGGATCAAAACGGCACTCTACTTGAGCCACCTTTGCCTAAGCTTGCAAATATTGAGTCTCAATCAATTGCTTGTCCCTTGCCAGATTTAATCAGAATACCATCAAGCACGGCCGTGCCCACGTCGGACGCATCACCCGCTCCTGCTCCAGTTCCACAAGAAGTCTTTGAGCAGGAAATCGAAGATACTGCCATGAGACGTACCCAATCGCTTTCGACACGGATCTCTCCAGGAGAACGAGAATCGGCTAGCATGGATGCAGCACAGGCTCCACACTCTGCATACACAGCGGCTGCGCGTACAGTCAACTACAACTATTTATCCAGACCGGCCATGAAAGAAGGTGATACATCTATATTTGGTACATTCTCTCGTCGTAAACGAAAAAATAAACCCAGCAATCTTGTTCCGGTCGAACATGACGGAACCCAAATGGAATCTGACGCTGTAGTGCCTTTGAATGAAAACATGCAACCCCAATCTCGGTCTTCAGCAATGGACACAGTACCTTGTGCGTATGATCATCTACCAGAGACTCCAACTGAAAAGCAAAAAGAAACAAAGGGCTTTTTTTCAACTCTCATACACTCGCTTACTCGTCGTCGTAAGGATAATCAACCATCTAATGAATTCGAGTCCACTCCTAATACTGCATCGAGTACTTCTCCACCTAATCTTGACACCCCTAATACTCCAGATTGTGGCGAAAATCAATCTCCTCGTGCATCCAATGTGTCTGGAACAAGTGGTAGAAGTATGCTTCCACAATATGCGCCGTCGATTCATAATTCGACTGGAAAGTCTTCTAATCTTGGTTTTGGCAGCGTATTTCGCAATCGTTCATCCTACATGGGCGATCCCAAATCTACTGATCTTTCCGAGTCCACGTCTGCTCCTGCTGGACAATTGGATGATAAAATCAAGTATATTTATTTCAAAGGCTTTTTCACAGTCAGAAACACCTCTGCTCAAGATCCGGCGGATATTCGACGAGACTTTTTGCGAGTTCTTCGCATCCTATCTGAACGTCAAGGCATTACTTACCTGGAGCGTTCTGGTGTCATTATAGTTGAATTTCCAGCACCCACTGCTCCCAGCAATATGTCTCTTTTCCGTGGCAAAAGCAAAGGAGATGTGCGTGGTTCTTTTGGGTCTCCTTCCTCTTCCCGTTCTGCTGGGCTTTCTCCAGCATATGCAAGTGATGGCTATAACGCTTACTCTCAAGAACCGAATGCACTGTCTCCTATTTCACCCCAACCGCCTGTTCTTCCTGATATGCCAACACCTGCCGAGTTTGATATTTTATTAGATGCTTCTCCTGAAAACTCTTTAAAGACAGATTCATTACAGCAGACTGGAACACATATTAACAAGCCGCTTCCTCCTGCCTTGACCAAACCCATTCGCGACTTTTCCTATATCACAGCCAACAGCAGCAACGCAGACACGGGAAGCATGAATTCCGAGACTCCGCGCACAAGCTCAATCACCTTCAATGGTACACCTAGTCGTAACTCCACTAACAGTATGATTCCACCTCGTGGTATTTCTAATCCTGCTGCTCAGCTCAGTCGTCTGCCTGCATATCAAACAGCGCGTTTTGAGATTGAGCTGTGCAAAATTACTTGGAGCGGACTGCATGGTGTCCAGTTTCATCGCATTGTAGGAGATTCGTGGCAATATAAGCGCATGTGCCAGCAGATTCTGGATATGCTGAAGCTTTAATACACATTGTCATTTAGTCTCTTGCATGTATTTCTGTTTGTGCTGGCTTGATACTCTTACCTCGCCCAGCCTATCCATTTTTAGTCCTTGATATTCTAGTATACACTTTTACCCATTTTTTTCATTCTCTTTTGGTGGATATACTGTTGTGAAGATTCAAAGTTGATGCTTTTGATCTAATATCATGCGTGAGTTTTTCAACTCAATCCCACATTTAATTCTTTACTCTTTCAAGCAATTTTTTTCGAATTAAACTATTTTTGCAAAACTTTATTGTGGGGACATGTTTGTTTGATAAAATGACAGTACTCATGCAAATAGGACATTTATCTTGCATTCAGTCTATTTTGATTGGGAATAATCCATGATTCAATATTCGTTCTTTGCTACTAAAAATTGACTTGAATAAACATCTGAAACTGCTCAACAAAAACATCCCTTGTTATACCCGAGCCATTTTATACAGGGTTCAATCCACAACTGTTTGAACGGTTGATAAATCATGTTTGATTAGACAGCTGCTTTATCGAACGGAATGTTGCCTAGAATAACATGGGTGTTTGAAAATTCAATACAACGACCATCATATGACGCACACAATCCAGCTTGTTTCTATTGTATTCTAAAACATCAGATACGCTTGCAACCTAGTTCAAGAGAACAAGGATTGTATGCCTCGGGAATACGCCCTGCATGCCAATCACCCAATGCCACACTACTCGGTGTGTAGAAAAAGAGATTGGCTGAGGCTGTGATGTACTCATTCACTCAGGCTTTAATACAAAATGAGCAAAGTGGAACCAGTGAACTAAAAAGCTCAAAGTGTACAATGTTATCCAGTAAACTTGACGTGAATTGACATCCATCACGTCACAAGACCGGTACTATGCATTTTGATACCCTTATTTAATGACATTTACATGAGTATGGCTGTGATTGCCACATTGAGTTGGGGTCCAGTTGATTCTATAGGCTAATTCGCTCAACATGCCAATAGGCAAAAACCCATAAAATAACGGATGTAGATCATAATCTCTTAGCCTGATTTCCAAACTTGATAACTATGGTCGCTCTGGGATATGCACTTATAGCTGCTTCTACAGGAGTACGACGTGAGTATAAGATGTGTTGAAAACTTGTTGGTTTGATGTTGGGCAGTTGCATTCTGAATACGGTAGTGATTGCAAGTTGCTGTCATGACTGATGCTTGATCTATGCTGCCATCATTTATTATTTGAATATGGCAGTGATCGGCTTATCAGCAAACAAATCTGTATCAACTTTTAGAGTTGGACTGCATGTATGCAATCGGCTAACTTTCTACATGTATGGTGTACCGTTTGTGATTTTACTATGTATTAGTTGGTACTCCATCGAAACCTGGTGTAGCACTTGCTTTATCTCCTGATGGCTCATGTGGTGGTAGTTCTGGATATCGATGTGATACCGGTGAATGCTGCTCGCAGTATGGTTATTGTGGAACTACTGCCGCCTATTGCAGCGTTGGATGCCAAAAATCTTTTGGTATCTGCACTGGCGCGACGAGCACGTCCATAGTGGTGACCTCTGCCGTGCCATCCTCTGCTCCACCATCCTCTGCCGCGCCATCCCCTACCGGATCGCATCCAGTATCTCCTGACGGTACATGTGGTGCTAAGTTTGGATATCAATGTGATATCGGTGAATGCTGTTCGCAGTATGGTTATTGTGGAGTTACTAGCGATTATTGCAGTGTTGGATGCCAAAACGGTTTTGGTATCTGCACCGGCACCGGCACGACGACTATGTCCATAGTGACCTCTGCTGCATCATCCTCTGCCGCGCCATCCCCTACCGGATCGCACCCAGTATCTCCTGACGGTACATGTGGTGCTAAGTTTGGGTATCAGTGCGATATCGGTGAATGCTGTTCGCAGTATGGCTATTGTGGAGTTACTAGCGATTATTGCAGTGTTGGATGCCAAAATGGTTTTGGTACTTGCACCGGCGCAACTACTATTACTGGCACATCAGCATCTGCTACTTCAACCTCGACTTCACCTGCCTACGTTCCACCCAATCCCAATTTGTCTGCCCCTATCATCACTACTTGCAAGAGTCCAAAACAGTTTGCCCTGACTTTTGATGATGGACCGACCACCAATGTGCCTGCTATTTTGGATATGCTTAAAACCAACAATGTCAAAGCAACCTTTTTCGTGAATGGCAAGAACTTTGCAGATCTTGCCCTTGAGCCTTATATTTCTATTCTCCGTCGTGCATACACTGAAGGACATCAGGTAATATACTTTGTATTCAATCTCACATTGTATTCAGGGTTTATTTATTAATACTCGACTGTTGATATTTACTTTAAACATCAGATTGCCTCTCATACACTTACCCATCCCGATCTGACTTCATTGAATGCAGCTCAAATGTGGACCGAAATGTCCCAGAACGATATTTTGATTCGCAACATTATTGGTAAATCACCCGTTTACATGCGTCCACCATATGGTAGCATAAACGCGCTTGTTCTGAGTGCCATGGCAACTTGGGGATACCAAGTAGTGACCTGGAATCTCGACTCGGGTGATTGGGCCCACAATAACGATTCCAACATGATTGCTGAGAACGATGCTAGTTATGCCAATGACATGGCTGGACATCCTATTCCGGCCACACCATTCATTTCTCTACAGCACGATTTTGTTATAAACGAGATTAATTGGGCTCTACATGTCATTACCAAGTTTAAAAATCTTGGTTACAGTTTTGTAACAGTTGGCGAATGTCTTGGCGTTCCTGCTTCCCAATGGTACCGATAGTTTGACTGGTTGATACATTTTCAATAAACTCTGCATGCTACTTGAATGATTCCAGAATTGTAAGGTGGATGGATTTCCACATGACAAATATACCAATTATCTCACTGTTAGGACAGTATAGTTGTCCACCCTGGTAGTCAAATGATGCATTTTTATATTACAAGCATTACACTGGTGTGCTTATATGACTTGAACCATTTGAAATCCAGCAGTAACTCGATGCTAACTTGATACTCCAAAATGATTTAAAAACAAGATTGATGTTGAAAGCATGAGTAATGTATACACTCAATTGTATGATCATCGAAAATGTAAAACATGGTACCAATCCATATCTGATATTCAGATCGTGTATAGTAAACTGGGTTGTCTTGGATTTATCTGGTGTCATACTATATCCGTATTCACGCTACATACAACAACATATCACCAAGTTTCTATAGGTAATTGAGCATCTGTTCATTATGCTTGCCATTACAGACAATGAATTGAAGATATTGACATCGAATCGAATATTATAATCCTGACCACAACTGAAGAATATTGTTTATGGCGAAACAAGTAATTTCCAGTACGGTTTCATTGTTGATGATTTGATTAAAATGGATTCAACATTAACCAAGCCGATTTAAAATCTTCGAGTGAAGTTGCCATGAAGCAATTTATTACTGGAAATTGACAAATCTACGTCACTTCAACTATTCAAACTACACTCAAACACTTGAATGGCAAACACACCACTCAGACGACGGCGAATTCGACAAGAGCCATTCATGACTCGTTTAGTCACCTTCCCATTGGATTGGTTGATGTTGATGGGAGAGTGGTGGGCAAACATTGATCAAGAACAGCTTTTTGCCAACTCCAGGTAAGATCCAATGTGCTAATATCAACTACTGGCTTTGATGGTCGAGCTTACATAGGTGACTGTATTCCAACAATCGGGCAAAAAGTCATCATCGATTCTCATTCATCTGCACTTATAAACTCACAAATCCTGTAGTTTTCTTATTGCTCTACTGTTAAATGTACTCTATCTACTAGTCAAGATGTATCGAGATGGTGTTTTGGACGATGCAGAGGAATTGCGAGCACTGTCCAAATCGTCATATCTCGAGCTGTCGCTTGACTCAAACTCGTTTGCATTGTTCATGCAATGGCTGGGTTTAAAAATATCAAGTCATATGCTGGTCAGTTTAAACTAATACTGAGTTTGACAATTTTGATTTGGATCTTGCCTGGTACTGACAATATTGTTTTTGTGATAAGTTTACTGTAATCGAGTTTGTATTGATACTGGTGTGTGTACTCAATACCATCCATGTATTCACTCGAACAAAATCATTTATTCTTTTCAAGCAGCCTACAAAGGCAAGTGCAAATGCCATATATCTGCTCGATTCGTTTACACAGATGAACACTGGATATGTTGAAGAATGTATGGAATCGTAGCTAATACTCCATTCCTGTTGATGTAGCCTCGCTATCCCAGTGACAATCAATGGATGATCCGTAGTAGAAATGCACAGATTCGTCAAGTAGATGTTGCGCAGCCTGTAACCACAGACAATCAATCATCTCATACCCAATGGACCAATTTATTCAGTAGTAAGAAACCACAATCAAAAAGTGGGCTAAACTCCACGACTCAACACAGACAAGATGACTCTTTGGATGCCAGTGATTTACTGTCGAAAAAGTCGCAGCCATATAAAGAGGATCGATGGGTGATTCAAGTTTGGAACCCATCTGAAGGTTCCTTGAATTTATTTTGCTGGTTTTCACCACCACAGATTGCTGTCATGTACGGCGCGAATGTTTCCAACTGGTACTACTACATTCCTGTTGCGTGCCTGACTGCATTGATTGTAAGTCGAATATGCTATCTGTCATTTATGTTTGATATTACGGTATCCAACACGCATCAGTAGATGTATTTTCTGGTGTCACTATTTAATGATAGGCTACAAGATCAGCAGATTCTTTCTGGCCAGTTACTGCATGAATTCACAGAGTCGTTTGTGTATCAGCAATACCCACTCAAATCAGACTCTAATACTGCAATGAAGAATGATTCAGATGATTCCAAAAGTGATGCCTTGTTTGATAGCAACGGTACTGAACTGCATTATTGAATAGATGAAGTTGACACGTACAGGTGTGTTTAACCAATAAACTGGCTGTCGAGGCCTTGGTTAGCCTTGACCCAATGTGATATGTTCAAGTATGATTGTTATTTGGATTTATTCGTAAACTGAGCAGTATTTATGGATAATATTTGAGTGTACCAAGGTTTGAGAGGTGCAGTTGGTTCATGAGATGAAATTTAGGTCCGATATATCAAGTAGCGTATCGGCCATGTTATCTTATAGACCACCAACTCAGCATACAACCATCAAAACTGGGAAAGGCGACTTGACGCGCGAACAATATGAGCTGATGAGTTGGGTCGACTAACACCGAAAACCGAAGAGTTGGCAATCTTGGATGAAACGGCTTGCAGAGCTTTGTTATTGGCAGTACCAAATTGGGTACATTCACCCGTTAGTTGAGGGATTGGTGTGCGATGTAGTTTGGGTCGTGTAGAAAATCCTACATCAAAGTCTGCTTTTCTATTCACGTTATTGAAACCACATGCAGTTCACCAAACGATGGTAGATTTCAGTGAACATGATCAAAGCTGAACAAAAATATACCTTGAAGCAAAGCACGACAGTTTAACAAAAAACTTACCCTCTAAAAGCAATTGGCTGGCCAGTATTTGTTGGGTTGGAGTTTGTTTGATTTGGTTGGTTCATTAAAATATTGGCACCTTCGCGACGACCCATACCAGGTGTAGAGGGTCGCAATGGAGTCATTGCACGTTTAAAATCAGCAACTGTGTGTACACCAGTATGAGCGATACGTGATTTATCTGCTCGACTCATACTCGAGATAGATGGCTGTATGTATCAATCAAAATTCAGTACTAAAGTATTTGACTGATATAATTCAATGGTATTGGTGATTGAAAATTACCTTTGAAATTGCGTAGGACTCCAACAATTCGTCACCAATAAGCGTCTCAGCATCTCCTGGTGCAATTTCATTCACTTCTTCCTCGTCAAAAACAGGCAAATCATCCTAAATCAATAAAGCAAAAAATAAACATTTAGTGTGTTGGCAAGCTGGTTTGAACAACTAGTACAATATAATCAATATGTATACATAGTTTACAGTATACCTCTTCATCGATATTATCGTCTTCTTCGCCATCTTCAGAAACAGTATCCTCGTCAACCTTTTCATCCTCTTTTGATTGTAGCTTCATAATTACAAAATCAATTTGTTTTACAAGCTGCTCTTCAGAGATTTCCCGAAGATACCCCAGTTGTTCATCCATTCCAATTGCAAGAGCGCGATCTTTTACAGCAGGTTCGGACAATATACTGTATATTGTGCCATTTACATAAGTTTTTACTTGGATGTTGTCGTGCTCAATCAAACTGTTGAGAACTAAAAGAGTTTGTTCTGGGGATGCCGCGCATTGCTGTTTTCCGAGTTTGCGTAAACAGAGATTCATCATGAGCGCAGTTGCATATTCAATAGTATACTCTGAAAGCGAATCTATATCCTTGAGTATAGATTGAAGATAAGCAATTGTGCAAGACTTGTTCATGATAGATTGTGCAACTCGTCTAATCGTTGCATTTAAATCACAATAATAGATAATGGTTCAAGTCAAAACACTACAAACGTATATTGGATAGCAAATATACTTTGTGTATTGATAACTACACTACTGCATTGTAAAGTCTGACGTACCGGAGAGATAGTTTTTGAAGAGCACCCAAGAGATTCCGACGATATTCCGAATCTTCTACTCTGCTTTTCATTTCTTCCAAAAGCGTAGAAACAAGGTGTCCATTTTTCAGCAATAAATATTCGCGTCCAGACCAATCGGTGGCAATAGTATTGATTAGCTGAGCTAGCTGTTCCTTGACAATCAATGACTGTCTACCAAAAATATCAGCAATCACTCCCTAGTATAGTGGGTTAGCAATGAGTGATTGAGTTTTTGCCAAAAATGCTGTTAAAAGCAAATCGTAATTGTGATGTAATAACACACCTTTCCCTTGCGTATATCTAAAAGATCATGTGCAATAAAACTATGCAATACTTCTCTTCGACTGGCACAACTTTGGCTTTTTGATAGCCTCTAAAGTTTTAAAATCGGAATTTCGCATGAGCAATCAGTATAAAATAATCAATACACCCATTAAACTCTCATCATGCTACAATGTCATGCAGCATGATGAGATCTATTTTAGTGAGAAATTAAAAATGTGTGGTAAACGTACGAGTCGAAGTGCTTGTAAAAGGAATGCTTGTTTTTGAAGTACATTGGCATCATTAGAGTTTGATAACAGAGTGTTTTGAATGGCAGAATAATCTAGCCGCTTTTCTATAGGAATAAGTTTTGGGTCATTGCTTTGCGTATCTTTTAACCTCGCTGGGTATATAGCCGAATGCTGGATACGTCCCGATGACTGACTGTGTCTTGGGCTATGGCTGATTATCGATGAACTGCATTAGTAGCTAAATATTCAAACATATCAGATCAAATACCAAGACTTGCCTATCTGATTCTGATATTTGTTTGAACGAATTAATATGTGACTGTTGCAAACCATTTGAATGGTCTTCTTTTTTAAAGGTCGATAGTTTTTGAACAATTGCTGATAAATAAGCCGGCTTAATCTTTGTCATTGCAGTTGATAAATAATCACATTAGCTTTTTAAAGCACCCATCTGTATAATTTATCGTCTGGTCAATCAACTACCTTTTCGCCGCTGATACTAGACGCTAGAGTTTGCACTAGATCCGAGGTAATGGCAATCAGGCTTTGATAATCCATTTGGATGTTTCGTAATTTTATGTTTATATGCTCGCTATAATTTTCCAATTCTTGAATATTCATGTTTAGCGTGTCTACATTGTGGTTGCATTCTAATTATACATATATATTGGTCAGATTCAAAGCGTTAGGGTTTGGATATATTTAAAATTGTGCAAAAACTATTGTGAATAGTGTATACATTTAATAGAAAGTAGACTAGAAAATATTCATAACTGCTGTGTTGTTCAATTAAAAACAACAATCATTGTTATATAATGAATTTTAAAAACTAATCGGACAACTGTATGTTTTGAATATTACAAAGAAAAGTAAATACTTACGAGGATGGCCACGCTGATTTAAATGCTATATTTTGACAACATCATATTGTTAATAAAGTTTCGATTTGAAAATTGTCTCGGAAAAGAAATAAAAATATATAATGTTCATGTTAACAGGCATACCGACTCATTTAGCAAATTCACCAGTTGAGGAACTTGCTTTTTAGTCAGAGAGGTTTTTAGAAACGAGACAAGGCGATTGTGCAACTCTGGTGCCCACGTATCCAAAAACAGATTTTGGAAAGATGGGTGTCCTTGTGGGTCTGGAACGTATGGTAAAGCATAATATTGCAGAAACTGCGAAGTTCCACCTTGGTCCGCTCCTCTCGTTTCTATAAATTTTTTAAATGCGTCCATAGTGGATTCAATCTTGTAGGCCTATGAATTTTACATTAGCAGAGATAAGCGCATTAATTGAATGGTATATACTCAATATTATGTATAACTCCATGTTGATTTGTCTTGGTCAAGCAAGGAAGGTTAGCAAACCTTTGGATTGAGCGTATTTGGCAAAAGAGGATAAACAGCGAAATAAACTCCAAGCATAAATTCAAGCTGTCGTAGCAATAAATCATTGATGCGTTCGTTTAATGGAAACATTTCATCCCATAGCAAAAAGAACAAAGACTGGTCTCCTGCAGAAAACAAGGTCTCAAAACGCTCCTAAGATTATTGAAACAACAATAGGTACCATTGAGGTTGAATCTTTTTAATCTACATGCACTTGCCGTCAAATAGAGTACATTGATGGAGAAGATTTAACTCACCAGTGCATCTTGAAGCCATTTGGACGCACCAGTGGATGTCGTGGTTGTTACATCTAGCAACGACATCTTGGAAGCCTCGTTTTGAAAAGCCTGGAGGGTAGTTGTGTATTTTCCACATACCAAGTACTGCAATAATTGAAGTATTAGTCAATTGTTTTGTATATACTATTGGTTTGGAATGTCAAATATGATAGTAAGGAAATATGTAATTTCCAACTCGAGCCTTGATGGCTAAACATTAAACTAGCCGCACCTCTAATATCAGTTGGTTTATTCTCGTTTCAGATTGAGGTTCAAGCAACATATCTAGCAAGTTAGGGTCAGTTGAAACGGACTACTTTTCAAGTTTATTGGTTGGTCGTGACGCGGCGGCCTGCACCATATGGAAATTAGTTACTGTGTTGATATGATCTAAATTGCAATACATGAATTAGCTGCTTGTCTTGTTGAACCCATTTATTTCTGTGCATGGCTTTTCACATCTAATGGCATACATTTTGAAACTTACAGGAATATTATAGAATAAACAAAAGTATGGTACAACTGGAGCATAGTCCAGTACAGGGTTAAAAAAATCTGGCAGCTTGTAATTATTTTTCCAGGTCTGTGTTTAGTAGTACCATGATTTTAAAAAACAGTTTGAGCAATGTAGAGTTTTAATGGCTTTGATCAATTTGAATATGTTTACGTACTTGAGCTGAAACTGTTGAATCTGGTAGTTTTTCAGACTTCCATTTTATGCTGACAAGAATGGTAGAAAGTTGCTGCTCAACAAATGCATGTATTGATGGATGTTGAAAAGCAATCTAATTCCATGGGATATGTAGTGTCAGATCAATCGTTTGTGGTAGCAAAACATTACTATGTAATCATGTCCAGAAAACAGTTGTACCTGATCGTATCTATATGCCGTAACACCCAACAGGTTTTCAGCCATTTCATTATGTAGAGTTGTATATATCAATTCACCACTTGGTGTTGCTATTTTAACCTAGCACCATTTAAAAAAACATGGAGCGAATAGTCTGAATTAGAATTTAAAATATCAATATTTGATGATTCCCAATACTGGCATGGAGGAACAAGGTATCAAACGGACCTTGAGCTTATATTTCTTGACGAGATCGGTGTGTTTATGACAATGACAGCAAAAGAACTTGGCCATAAACAGCACATCGTTAGGTATTTGTGTAGGACGACTGCAATTTTGGCAGGCTCTGAGTCTATTGTAGATTTGAATGGTTTTAATTTTACTGGACTTGGAAATCGCATATTGGGGATTGGACAGTGATCAAAGCAAAGTCATGTATGGATTTTGAAAACAGCAAGACTTTGCTAGATGAATACATACACTGATTCTTGAATAGATGCTGCGATGATTGAGCATACCATTGTGTCTTGGTTGTCCATGTGAATATATAAATAGGATTGCAGATGAGCTGACAGAAATCAAACAATATTTTGGACATGTTTTGAAAATTGGCAGAAATTGGTCAAAAATTGGTCAAAAATTGAACTAAAATTGGTCAAAAATTGGCAGTTTCATAATTCATGTCCACGTGGTGCTGAGCATACTCGAAGCTTACCGGCCAATAATCTAAGCCAACTGCCAACACCATGAACACACAACCATTGTACTGGTGTCATTCATGCCAGGTATTGATATGGAGCTTTAAAATATATCGTGAATGCATGTTTGATGGGAATATCTACAGTGGAATTTGACCAAGATTTTAAAGGCTACTATTGAGCCATAGCCTGCTTGTAATCCTAACTAGATTCATGTATTCATGATAAACCTGAATAGAGAAATATGCAACCAAACCTGGATGATCTCACACCTCAGTGTTCCAACTGTCACTCGGAATTTGTTGAAGAGGTAAGAAGTATCAATGACTTTTGTACCATTTAAACTCGTCAGTTTATGCTATGACTGCATTGTCTGGATGAAGGCTATGTGCAATTGAACTGAAATATCGTTTGCATGTCTTACTTGACCTTGCCGAACTCCCACTTTGAATGGCCCAGATTACATCAGATAGCAACACACAAGAAATGCAGGACATGTCTAATCCATTTGTAAGCATATTTTCATTTGGCAATACTTCACATGCTGCATCAAATGAGACTGCAAGGGACACCCAGCCAGCCAATATAATGTCTGCATTGATCGATCAATTGGGATTAAATCCTCAAGGATTTCAGTCAGCGACATTTACGACTTCGTTTCCTCGTGCAAGTAGCCATCATCCAGATGCCACCAGATCTACATCTAATTCTGAAGCCACATCAACTTTGTTTACACAAACTATTCCGATAAATGAGCTGTTTACCAACCCTGCTTTGTTTGGAGCTCCATCTCAATCAGACCAGTCCGCCTCTGATGCAACTTCTAATTTTGGTACATCACATCAAGGTATAAATCATGAACAAGTTTACCTGTATGTTTTCAAACACATCTTTATTTACTATTTATCTTTAGCTCATGTAAGAGCAGTAGAAGAATTATTTCGCAGTAATATACACGGAAATCCATCTGACCAGTCTCATTCGCAGCCACATGCTCAATCTAGCCGTGTATTTTTTGGCACTATTCCAGAAGCAATGAGAGCGTGAGTGTTTTGATTTGGATGCTTTTTGGAATTGGAATTTATACTATTTGGTAGTGATTTGCCTGACCATTCTATGTTTATTAAATATACACGATAGTGATGTTCCAGGACGTACTCCGCTTGAGCAAGATATGTTTTTAAGGTATTTTAAATCTGTAGTATCTAGCTCGATCAGATCTGGATACTAACCATCTCGATATGTATTCACAAACCTGAAATCACCTAAATTTCTATAATTAGAATGGCCCAGCAAATTGCACACATTACCGGACAACTTCATTCTCAAGTACCTGGGGCACAAAATGGCCCTATCCCTATCGTTTCTGATAGAATATTTGTGGATATATTTGGAATGGGAGGTGATTCTGGGGACTATCTGAATAGTCAACAGTCATTCGAGGAGTTTATCTCACGAATGATGGAGCAGCATGCGCAGTTGAGTCGACAACATGCTTGAAAAATACAGCGTTATTTTAGTATTGTATTTGGCAGCTGATATTTGGATTTTTCTGTTTCATCAATAGGTCGCATCATCCACCTGCAGCATCAAATGATATTATTAAAAATTTGCCACATAAACCTTTTGATAAGGCTACATTTCGTAAGTTATTGCTTTACATTTACCAGGACAAACTAACATGACTTGTGCTAGAATACTAATTTGATTTTCATTTTAAAGCCGAGGATGAATGCTGTGTATGCCAAGAGGGATACAAACACGATGAGATTACAATTGAATTACCATGCAAGCACGTCTTTCACCCTCTATGCATTACAAGCTGGCTAAAGCTAAATGGAACATGTCCGGTATGCCGGTATTCATTAGTAGACAATAGCGATTCTTTTCCCACCGGCAATAGATCTGCCAGCCATCCTGAAGCACCCACTAGTTCTACCGCGACTACTGCTCAAAATGACAATAGGGCTGCTCCAGGGACTACTACAAACACAGTCCCTGGAATGGATACTGCTGCGAACACCACTAACGTCGCTACAGGAAGTGCGACAGCTGAAACTGGAATGTCTACAGCCAATACTATTTTTGCTGCCCTGTCAGAGTTGGCTACAAATCTGGTTGGTGGATCTACAAGACAGCACAGATTATTTCCAAGACCCACTGGAAATTCTGGAAATACTGGAAATACTACTACAAATGCAGATCATTCTGAAAGTTCTGCTGAAACCAATACTGTGCCATACACTTGGGATGATAGCTTAGACTAATTCTGTACCAACTCGACCTAGCCTTTCAACTCTACTTTGCACTCTTTTTTTTATCCATGTTGGTAAATGAGATGGATTTTTACTGCATCGGCAGTATAGTAGTTGGAGTTGAGTGAATTTATATGCTAGGAGAGTAGATTTGGCAATCGATATGTAATTACAGCCGTATTCATATGAAATGGATCGCTTAAATTTATTTTGCAGCCTTATTTTGCTTTGGAACAAGCAATGATTAAATATTTGTTGTTTTTCTATTAGAAATTGACTACTTTAATAGATGTTTTCAATTCTCTAATAAACGCAACATCAAACTAGTTTAAAACTGATATTCTTTTAGGATAGCCATGCACTGTATAATCACCAGATACGTTTGCGTTTTAGTTCAAGACAACAGAAACTGCATGTCTCGCAAATGCAACAATTGTTTTCATGAGACTGGCTCATGCATTTTGGAGTTCTTGCCATCACTCATTTATGTGAAGACAGCAGTAAAAATAGTTTTGCTAAAATTCATTCAATTTTTCAAAACTGATATTTTTTACTGATCAGCATCTTATTGTATCAAGTAGACATATGCTCAAGTTCATTGACAAGGTTGTTATTGGTTTCGCTCCATTGAGTCCAGTATCTACTTCTGCCAGGTGAGTTACTTTTTGATAGCATCCTTTGTTGCACAGACTGGAATAGTTTTATTATTACAGTTCTGCAGAGCCATGCCATCAATTTCCAAAACTGTGTAGATTGATCTCTCATTTTGAAGCTAGACTACTATTGAATGCATTGATGTAGTCTAGTTATATCCTGAACCCATTATGGAATAACAGACTACATGATCTTTGTTTTCCAATCTGTCATGTATGCATCTGGGCTAAGTTTGAATGTATTATGAATTAGGACACTGGCAAGTATTTTGAGAACTGACAGAAACCTAGCACGCAATCCTAAATGTGTATTTGATATTATTACTTCAGACAAGACTCCTCGTCCATTTATTCAAGTCACCTATGGTAACCACATTTCTTATAGATCTTGCTTGACACAATCTAACATTCTGACAATAGCCGACAAACAGACCATAAGACTAGATACATCCAAGCTGACTGCAAACGAGGTGCTGGACGACATCAGAAAACACTCCAGACGGTTGCAAATGAGCGAGGACATCAAGTCGTCTGTTTAACACCCCCACTACGAAATAAACACTATTTTAGAAAAACAAATTTTATTTCAGTTTCTTCTTTTTAATTATAGATTGAATGGGACCAGTCCTTCATCAACCCAATGGGTAGAGAGAAAAGGATAACCCTCCAAGGTATGGGAAAAATTGGAGACATTCTCCATGTGAGGCCCCCTACACGGAACTTTTTAGTAAAAGGCGAAAGAGTTGTACGTTTTGCGAAGGCCTCAGAGAAGTGAGGTAAAAAGAGGGTGTGGGAATGCAGAGCTTTTATAGTAATTTTGGTCACGCGGCAAAAATGGGACACAGTTATGCGTTATTAGTTGTGGGATTAAAAATAATATTGGTTTATCACTTGAGAGTAATGGACTGCCAGCTATTGTTGTAATGAACATAAAATTGGATACATACTGTTTATTTGGGTTTACTCATTATTTTGTGAAGCTGCAAGTGCCAGAATACTGAAATTGACTTGCTCTGGCTCTCGACTCATGAATCGCTGTATAACCGCAACAGAATCCTACAAACAATACATGCTAATAATGAGCAGACGATATAGGCAATAGTCAAATGATATATTGTACTTGTTTACTTGCCATGAGTAGATCTCCAGTCGTTGGTCCGTGATTGATTGGAAATGGTTTACGACCTAAAAATTCATCATTGCAGATCGAATATTAGAACTATTCAACCAACTACTGTCAATCCAACGTACCGTCCATCTCATAAACATTGCCGCCTTTTTCGATAAAGCATATAAAATGAAGGTCTATTTCATCATCAGCACTTGGAGCCTTGTTGTCAATGTTTACAAATATTATTCACTAAAGTCTCGATATGATCAACTACAATTGTTCAATAGACAATGCATGCATGCTTGATACAGTGTAAAAGCACTTACTTCTGTCTGACCATCGACCGAACTTAGCTTATGCATCTCAGCCAAGTCCTGGTCAGCCTCCAATGCTGCTGCACGCTCATCTGGTGTCTTGTTCATTGTTCTTTCCAGCATGCGAAAAAGCGGCCCATCACCTAGTCAACTCAGCAGTGTCAATGCTTGATCACCTTGAACTAAACCATGGATTGAAAGGACCGATACTTACGCAGATCTAGAACATCCTTGTTATTTATCAACGCGTGCAATAGTCCAATGGTTCCACAAGCGTTGGGGATCGTCTGGCGCACAAAGTATAGATCTGGACTGACTGTCTGGCCACTCCTGATAATCTCTGCCTCTTCAGATTTACAGAATGCCTCATACTAAGATTTGTGCATTCATATATGATAAGCTAGCAGGATTAGTCGCACTGTGTCCTTGGTTGATCTTGAAATAACTTGTAATTGCTACTTCGACAAAAAGCTATTCACCTTTTTGGTTATCGGAAACAAAAGAACGACCGCTTTGACTGGCCGAGCAATCATCTGGAGCAGATCTGGATCCAATCCCCATACGTCACAGAAACGCAGAGATGAATGGACACCCAAAAGTCCCAAATACTACATAAGCCGCAAATACAAAAGTGGTTTATATACATGTTAGAATATAATCAAACCTCTGTGTTGCGTCAAGCTCGACAATCATAACCTGCTTTGGCTTTGTATAGCCTATTTTAGTAGTGCATCTCAAGACAAAGGCATAGCTCCAATGTCTAGAAAGCTCGAGTCAGGGTTTATTATTGAGACTTGTCTGGTATCTTACCTTGTTCATTACATCAGGGTTTGATTCAAGAGGAATCCATTTGCCGCTCATATTGGTAAATTCCAAGTCAAATGAAAATGAACTGAAAATGAGATGTAATTACCAATACAAGCTGCTAAATTCACTAGCGACAAAAGGGATGAGAACGGGGAAAAAATCAGTATTCCAACAACCCAATTTTATCATGTTTTGAAACCATTCAGATGCTATCAAACAAGCAGCTGTTGCAGCATTTTGGAAACGTGAATTCATTGTAGCATTTTACGACTGGCTTAGGTTAGTCACAGATTATATAGGTGAAATGTTGAAGATCGTACCAGATCAAGACCAAATGAACGACATTCTGTATTTCATCGAGAGGATCAGCACACCGTGTCAATAAGTCAGATTGTTGGCGTAGTATAGGAAACACGAGCAATAGATGCTCATTCCATTTAAATTAACACAGTCTACCGATATGGTCAAGGAACAGCATCGCTAAACCCCAACCCTACACAAAAGTGTGGTTTAGTGATATCTACGCAAGTACCTTTTCAAATACATGATACACACTGGTGGTTGCTGATAATTTTTCATTCATCTCTCCATTCTCATGCCCTTTGTCGCTAGCTGTGATTATCCTATTGATCAAGACATTTCAACACAATTATCATTCAAAAACCCAATCATATAGCATCCATGTCCAACTCTTCAGCTTGGTGCTGGTTGATCGAGTCTCTACCCGACGTCCAGCTTCTTTTTCCACCAGCACGATATCTATCAAACAATCTCGCGATATCTGTATCCAGCCCACCTCCATTCTGGACGGGTGCTTCAGCTATCCATTTGGGCGTAACATCCAACATGATATCTACAACACTATCGTGCTCACCTTGTCCATTGTGCGCCAAACACACAAGAGTTAAAATGGAGTTGTTGGTAAGATCAAACATGTAATGTACAAGATCCAGTCCGCCCAATGTACTTTTGCATAGTGGACGACGCGAAACATATACAGCCTTGCTAATGGAGAGATCCATATGCAGCTGTGGAGCAAGTTTGTGCTCATGGATGTAATTGGATAGTGTACATGGGTTTGACTCTTCAGGATTGAAATCTACTGGCTGGAGTTGTGGAGTTGCAGCTGTTGATGGACTTGAAGCTATATTGGATATTGAATCAGATTCAATGGATAGTGTGGATGTAAGCTCATCTTCGCCATCGTTTGATGGTATGCTTGCTTGAGTTTTTACATGTGTTTCATCCAATACTGCAGTCATGGGAGTGTTTACCGCGGTGGATCCAGCTATATTTGATTCTTCTAGTCCCAACTCGTCCAACGTGTCACATAAATCATCCACTTGCACGTCCCATGACGAGCATTGCACCGTTGCACAGAGCGCCGATGGACAGCATCTATCGTCACGACAAAGTCTCACGTCTCGACCACCAGGTGGAGCTAAAACATCAATGACTCGCCATGTTTGAGACAACAATGCCATTTGTAAACTCAAATCCATATTAAGATTGGGGCGATCAAACACACTGGTGTACGTTGAAAAGACGTGACGAAAAAGAGTACTGTAAGCTGGAAGAAGAGAGGCTGGAATCAATGTGCCTAGATTTGACCATCCTGCTTGAAGAAATGCTGCAATTCTTTTAAATTCAGATTGGTAAGGAAGCGCAATAGCCAAGGACTGTGATTCGATCTGAGTAGACGTTGAGATGGTAACATTTGGACTAGTTGATTCGTTTAACGGTGTAGATGGGGAAGTCATCGATATTTCAGATAGACCATGGGACACAGTGCCCATATCTGATGAAATGGGTGATCTAGTAAGCGGGAATGAAACACTAGAAGTAGATGATTGTGCTGGTCGAAATGCAGTAATATTTTTATAATAATCGGTTATGCATCTGACTCTGTCACTACCATTACTGGCATTTTGAGTATGATCTGGATCAAGCTTAACGCACACGCAAGCCAGCAATGCTCCAAATCCTCGAAATCCTACAAGTGGCACTGGTTTCATTGCAGCGCAGGTACGCAGCAATAATCTACCACATTTGGAAATGTGTGTTGGCACAAAAGTATACGACACTGGCGATTGGAAACATGCAGCAGTGAGGTTCATTGTAAACTGTAGCGATGAAGGTCGCGTTGGAAGTTGTGCTGCTGCATAGAGTAGAGTGTCGTTTTTTAAAATGATGCTAGAAAATTGGAGTTTAAAGGCAATACCAGTCAGACCATACATTCGTTTACTAACCACACGAAGCTTCCATAGAGTAGTTTTATCCGTTAATTTTAATATCATAAGCCATATTTCTACTGGAAAAATAATCATCTATGTTGGGCAATGTCAGTTTGGATGTCAAAAAGTTTTGTCCGTGTTCTAAAGCTAAACAAAATCCATGCATAATTCAGCAACACAATTACGGCCCAGACAAAAAGTATACGGAAGCGTAGGTTTATTATCTTTTTCAAAACATCAAAATTTAGACAATGAAATAAGCGATAGTAACCTATTGGATGAAAAGTGCATGGTAGGTATGGAGTATAGTAGGCAAATGCTTAAAGTATCAAATGGACTGGGTTTGGAATCAAGGAAAGCCAAAAAGTGATATTGGTCCGTCTTTACATCAGAGCAGAGGCAACAACCAGGATAAAAGCCAGAGGTGCAGTGAGAGCCGCACTCAAGCCCATCTGGGTTCCAGCAGACTTGGCAGCAGCAGCAGCGGGTGCAGGTGCAGGGTTAGAACCAGTAGTGGGTGATGCAGCAGTAGGCGACGCGGCGGTAGGTAGCGTGGCGGCAGGTGAAGCAGCAGCAGCAGTAGATGAAATGACAGACGAAGCAGTCGAGGACGCTGCAGGAACGACAGCATTCGGAATGCTAGCAGAACCGACAATCAGACCAGTAGACTCTTCAAAGAAACGGAACTGCGTAAAGTCATTGTAGCTGACCCAGTTGCCCGAGGTGGAGATGAATGTGTAGGTCTGTGTAATGGGCGACTTTGACGAGGGGATCGAGTCGGAGATTAGCTTAACAGCAGCAGCATCGCTGCCCATGCCACCATAGACAGAAATAGTAGCTACGCCAGAAAAGGAAAAGTCTTTAAGGGTAAACTAGCGATTGCACAAGGATCGTTAGTTCATCAGTTAAAAAAGATACAGAATTTGCAATAGTTACCTTGCAGCCATCAACAATATTAACAGTTCCAGAAACAGTGACAGTCTCGCCATTTGCACCTTTGGAAGTAGACGACTTTAGAATGGGAATGGAGATGGTCTTTCCAGCATATGGGTAGTTGGCAGTGTTACAGAGGGAGTAGCCAGAAACAGAGCTAGCAGCAAGAATGGTAATGAGAGTAGAAAAGATCATTGCAACAGAGTATAGCCTAAAGATGAGGATGAGAAAAGCTCAAGGAGTTAAGGGATCGCAATATAGTTGACAAAGGTGGTTGCTTAGTAAGAAGAGGGCGAAGGGAAATCAGCCGCTTTTATATCAAACTTCTAAATAGGCGTTTGCCAATTCATCTGTGATAGGGATGGAGAAGATGGGAGTGCTCCCTGTTATCGATTCCTATACATCCACAGACTTGCCAGGGCTAGTGGATAAGCTTTCAAGACCTGTCAGGGCTGGGCAGCATGGATTTGGTTGGGCTTAATTTGAGTATATTAATAGTTGTTAATATTTAAATTAGCGTGCTTAGTGCAGAGTTGTCAATTTATAAAGCACTGGCGATCAATCAATCCATATTATTCTTGAATATGGTTGCTGCAATACACCTGCATTTCTATACTAGACTCGTTTGTCTTGTACATGGCACGCAGAGCATTTGAAAGTGGTCTTGAATCCATGTACAACTATCCGTAATATTTGCATTTTCCAAGCCCAACATGGCCAAAACACCGATCCATACCGAGAAATCCCCACTATCCAACGCCACGCATCCTGGCATTCACATGGATGTAATGTCACTTGTCAAGCCATAAGCCAGCATGCTATACTAACTGATCCATCTCCACATGTTTAATCCACTGGCCGCGCTGGAATTTACCGCCAGCGGTATTTACTCCTGACCGCTCATCACTCAGCAGACACAGCTTATATTTTCAAAACCCAGCCAGCAGCACCACTTGATTGTTTACATGCAAAGCTGTCTTGCCACTGCATACTGATCAAGACTCCCTTTTCATAACAGATGTTTAACAGCTTAGACAACTCATCCAAGCCAGTCTAAATATTGATACTTGTCGAACCAAACGATTTTATTTGATTGCCGATTCATTTCAAAAGGAGAATAGAGGATTAGTATTTAAGCAATAACAAGGGCAGCACCAAGGGAAAGTGTAGCAAGTACACCCTGGTACAGCTTCATGGTCCAGCTGGTTTGTCTGTCACTTCCAGCGGCAGATTTAGCAGCAGGGCTGGCAGCACCAGCTGCAGGTGAAGCACCCGACGCAGGTGAAGCACTGCCAGATCCACCGGTAGTTGGTGCGCCAGGAGTAGGTGCACCAGCACCAGCACTGGCACCAAGTTTACCAGGGAAGGTCACAGTGGCAAGAAGTCCGTTGGTGTTTTTTTCAAACAGACGCATCTCGGTAAAGGATTGCCAGTTAACCTGACGACCTGCTACCTGTGTAAAGGCAAAGCTGAACTTGGCAGGGTTTGCACTCTGAGCAACAGGGGTATCGACAAGGGTCACTCCATCAGAGCTGCCAGGAGCACTGCCATACCAATAAGATTCACCAGCACCAGTAAAGACAAAGTCGGTAGCCTCAAACTAGATATTCAATAGTCGCGTAGTGTTAATGACTAACAGTCTTGATGGATGTTTTAAATTCACAACAATGGTAAAGGCAATGCTTGATATTTGAGTGTTTGAGCCATGCGTGTTGCAATTCAATGCTTATAAACGCAACGGGTGTTGTAACCACAATATCAATCACAATGGATTCATGGAGCCCTGAAAGACTAGCATGGCTGACAAAGCCGGAGAAAACTGCAAAATATGCAGAGCAGGTAGATAGGGTAAAAGCATAAAGCACACTCATCCAAAGTAGCAAGTATATATCCTTTATACTATGCCATATCAAAGGTGTAAAGAATATATGGCTCCAGATGGATTTAATTATCCAAATCAACTGAGCAAAGCCACAAGTTTGGCCAGTATCAGGAAATAAATCAAGTAGAGGCGTGTGGTGTATATCCATTTACTAGGTAGACTAGCAAGTAGAGGCAAAGAGTAAGCCAACTTACATGACAGCCATCAATGATAGTGATGGAGCCTTTTACAGTTAGAGGAGCACCAGCAATAGTCACTAGAGGGATCTGTTTGATTGGAATAACGGCAGTAGGCTTGCCGACCAGAGCAGAGTACTGGAAGTTCGCGGTATCACAGAGGCCATATGGGAGACTCTGAGCATTGACAGAGTTATGGACAGTGGCAAGCAGTGCAAAGGCGGTATAGAGAGCAGATGTGGTTGAGATCATTTTGGGGATATTAGTTTGGGAAAGTTGACTGGCAAAAACTTGCGAATAAATATTAAAATGCTTGTTTGGATAATAACGCGTAGAAATATATATCGACACCAAGAGGGAATAGTTCAGATTACGAGTTGAGTGTCACAAGGGAGTTTTAATGGTTGTTTATATACTTTCTTCTGACGGAAAAAACAACCATCAAGGGCGGTGTTTCTGTGTACTCTGAGTTTAGTTGATATTAACACTAGCAAGCTATGAGCAATTTCGCAGTAATATTATGTGAAGAAATAAGCAATTGCGCCAACATCTTACATTGCCAACGCATATTCAACGAATCAATTTTCTATGCAGCACTTTCACTGTGCTGGCCGCTCGTTTAAGCACTCCCTGTTTTGCCACTATTCATCTAAAATCACATACTTGATTTATAATCCATCAAAATTGCACATTTCTCCAGTCGAATGTTGGCTAAATAGCATAGCTTGACCGTCATGTGGGATCTAATCACAGCCATATTTACGCAAAATGAAACGCTAAATAAGGGTGTCAAAATACATGATAAACAGTCGATTTCATCAATGATTTCATCAAATTTACTGGGCAGCATTATTTTTTGAGCTTCTTGATAAAGCTAAATGCAAATGATTCATTTTACCTGAATGAAATTGTAGAGCAAGTGCCGTCGGTAACAAAGAGTATGAAAATGAAGGATAAATGAAGGATTGCCAGCAATCATCACTCTCGATGTTGTTGTAAATATCGATGTACTTTATGTACTAGTTAAATGGTGTGGACATCTATCGATCGTGTTTCATGTACTGTAACAACACTCTGGCTTACTAATACGACCAGTTTGCTGGGCAATCTACTGCTCTCAATTAAATATAGGATGCCACTCGTTTGGTATAGCATGGCTGCTTGCTGATCTTGTTTTGACACGATCTTTGGCATTCCATTCATACAGTTTATACATTGATCTGAAGCAATTGTAAAGTTTATTAACGAATAATCCATAAAATACTGCAATAGCAGTCTGCTCAATGTTATCAGAATGCTTTCAAAGCATGATAAAAGTAAAAGTTTCTATATAACCAAAAATATATTTTTTCCCATTCTCATCCCGATTGTCGCTAGCTGGAATTAACCTTGAATGAGGTAGCTGAGTTTAAGCAATATCTCGGCTGTGCGAGTTAATTTTGCCATGAGTTGGGTAGAGTATTGGAAGGAACAAAGTAAGATCACATAGAAGCCATCACTCCGAGTATTCAGATACTACACAATCCATTCAAACCGGAAACTCCGTTTCTACATTCCTTAGAATCTCCGATTGAAAGTCAGAGATTTAAAAGCAACGCTTTGTCCAAGGAATGAAGACCAACACACTTTGTGAATCTGTCTGTATAAATTGTATGGAAGAGGAAAGCGGAGTCGAGTTACTAGTCTGCATGCCAGTCAGTGAATCCAGTCAACAAACAACCGTTTAATCACGTGTTGGTGGAGTGTCAAAAACACCGAAAATCGTATTCTTGAGTAGCGACAACGATGGTTTCTGGGAACCACAAGAACCAGCAACAGCCCAGTCTGCAGCAGCAGCACCATGAAGATACTCCGGTTAAAAATGCATTGTCTCAGAAGTCATTCTTGCGGGAAGTTACAGACCAACTAGGCATTATTCTATGGAGAAACTCTTTACTGCAGGTAATTCTATGCTCGAGCAATGTTTGCCGACTTCAGATTCGGTGTTTTTAATATGTCAATGCTCGTTCCTATACGATCTCAGTCATTTCCAATTCAAACTATACGCTGTTCTACTTGCAATCCTCATGGAAATATGTGTCAACTGTCTTGAGTAGTTGGTTGCAAGTGCCACTTTATAGGGTGCAGTTGGTTCTAACTGTATGAATGTCTTGGACTAATTTTCATGTATACGATACTAGTTACGTTACTGGCGAGCTACTCTTGCACAGACTCTGGGTGCTCCTGTTATTTTTATGCTACTTTTGTTTATTCTTCAGCGTGCAGATTACTCCTATCAGAGCATAAGCAATCCAACTCCTCCTTCTTCTACTCTACAGGGTGTGTTCGAATGTCAGGTATGTCGACTTCAATCCTGCCTAGTCTTTACTTTTATTCTAACCATGCTCGACGATCTCTGTTATTAGGGTAGAAATCCAAGTGACAATTGCATCAATATCATGTATACACCAGTGACTACTTCTACTACAAATTATATGAAAACATTTGCCACTCTCAATTCTGCTAGAACAGGACAGTCCCCGTTGGTTCTTGAAGCCCCATTATCTTGTAAGCCATGGATTGGTGAATCTTGTATTTAAACTCCTGTGCTTACATTTTTGGAAATAATATACACACAGCTGTTAATACACGACCAGCAAGGAAAATGGGTATTGTTCCAGTCCCAGATGCTCCATTTATTTATGAATACGCTTTAAGATGGCCCAACGTTACTGCTTGGGGAGTCTCATTCAGCGAATCAAATTCAAACGGCGTCAACAATATCCAGTACCAGATTTGGTACAATTCTACTCGTGTTGCAAATATCAGTGATGTGTTTGGTCGTCAGGTTGTGTCTTTTTTGCGTGGAATGGACGAAGCCATTATTTCGGTACTTAACGATCCTACCGCTACTGTCACTGCCGACATTGATGTCACAGTTAGAGATTGGCCTGTTGTGCCACCCGTTGTGCTTTCTGAAAAAATTGTGCAGAATCTTGGTCCAGTATTCTTTTTTTGTTGCACCATGGTGATTTTTATCAGTGCGCTTAACCAGACTGTTATTGAAAAAGAGCAAAAATTGCGTCATAGTATGGAGATAATGGGTCTGAAACCCATGGTGTACTGGATTGGCTCGTATCTTAGTAATATGCTGTTGCTTGTCATCAGCTCGCTTTTTACAACTACTTTGGGATACATTTTTCAGTTTGGCTCATTCAAAAATGCCAATTTCGGTGTACTCTTTATAACCTTTTTTCTTCTTGGCCTGGCAATGCTTTCATTCGGATTTCTTATCACGACGTTTGTTCGTAGTGCTCGCGTTGCTATTCTTGTTGGCATTTTTGTCTTTATCATTGGTCTGCTTTTTGAATCCTTTGTTTTTTCGTCTGGGTTTGTCGGATATATTTGGTGGAGGAATACCACGCCTTCGATTATTCCTACCATTATGGGGTTGATGCCGTTTTTCAACTTTGGAAAATGCTTTTTAGACATTTCTACCCTGACTACGGGAAAACTCAGCGATCTTACTGGCACATACATTCCTGGACCAGGATTGTCATGGAGCAGCATATATACTCCCATTTCTGCCACACTTTTGCCAGCCTACTCGGATGGCATAACGCCCAAGATTCCAGCATTGATTGTATCGTGGTATTTTCTTATTTTCGATATTATTTTTTATGGCGTGTTGACGTGGTATTTTGATCGTGTTATTCCTGACGAGTATGGATCATCTCTTGTACCATGGTTTTTTATTCAACCAACCTATTGGGGTCTCGAGTCCCAAAAGCAGCGAAAAGTCGACCGTGAGGATTGGTTGGATGAAGTCATGGCCACATCTGCACGCGAAAAGATGGAACGCGAAGACAGCGATGTCTTGGTTGAGCGCAGTCGGGCTCTCTCTGCAGCATTCTGGCCTGCTGCAAAAATAGTTCATCTTCGTAAAGTGTATACATCCTACTTTGGCAAGGAAGAAAAAATCGCTATCAAGGATTTATGCCTGACGTTTGAAGAAGGAAAACTGTTGGCCCTACTGGGACAAAACGGTGCTGGAAAGTCTACAACCATGAACATTCTTTCTGGACTCACGCCATCCACACTAGGTGATGGATACATGTATGGGTACTCTGTGTTTTACCAAATGCATCATATTAGAAAGATTATGGGCGTTTGCCCCCAGCACGATGTTCTGTTTCCTGACTTGACTGCACGTGAGCATATTTACCTGTATGCTGGTCTCAAGGGTGTTCCTCGTGATCAATGGGACATACTGGTGGACGAGCGCCTTCATGCCGTGCGACTGTTAAAGGTGGCCGATCATAGATCTAAAACGTATTCTGGCGGCATGAAACGCCGTCTATCACTTGTGATTTCGACACTCGGTGATCCCAAGATCGTCTTTCTTGATGAGCCCACAACGGGCATGGATCCCGTCAATCGCCGTCACGTCTGGTCCTTTATTGAAAAATTCAAGCAAGGCCGAGTGATTGTCCTCACTACACATTCGATGGAAGAAGCCGATGTATTGGGGGATCGGATTGCGATCATGGCCCATGGACGACTTCGTGCCATTGGCGACTCTGTTTCATTAAAAAACAAATTTGGAGCAGGATATCGTATCTCGATTGTCACCAACCCGTCAATGATTGAAGAAGTCAAGGCAGAGGTGTATCGCTATGTTCCAGGAGCGACATTGGAGGATGACTCTGCAGGTGCATTGATTTATCAATTTCCAGTTTCCAGCACCAATCGAATTCCCGCACTCGTGCGACATTTAGACTCCAATTTGGATGGATTAGTCAGAGCTTGGGGAATCAGCCAAACCACTTTGGAGGAAGTGTTTTTGCGGATTATTCGGGATGCCAATCCCAATGGGTATAGAGGTGACGAACATGAGGTGTTGGATGATACAGCAGTGTTGCCAGGAACGCTAAAACCAACATTTTCGGTACGAAGACGTAATACGGGCAAAAGGGTTTTGGCAACCTCTGCCGAAAGTGCTGCCGAGGCGGGTGATGCTCAAATGCCCAGGAATTTCAATACCTAATCATGTATTGAACAGCATCATTTACCCCTACTTCAAACCGCTTAAATGACTGACGACTCTTTTAGTTGTTTCAATATGGGTAGTATATAAAGAGCACCGGATAATACCGTTTTACTTGAATGAAAGATTCAGATATTTTCATTGTAAATATCGTGGAAACTTGTGAAGAATATTGTAAAACCAGAATTTGGGTTTTTACAGCTATGATTGTAGGTAATTTCAGTTTGAAACAGCAGGAATATGGTTTTGTAATTAGAAAATCATACGTTTACCATTTTACCAGTAATTTATGGTCATGTATTGTGCATTCTGTACAAGTTATTATTTGATTCTAAACATGTGATTACAGATTAGCTTTCTGATTTTCAGCTTTTCAGTTTCTATATATTTTCATTTGTATCACGTTCGCAGCATCTTGAAAATGAGTGAATCTGAACCATTATTTGTGCGGTATTTGGATAAACCTATTGAAGTCGACCCAATCGGGTGAAAAACAGTTGCTGCTTTGATTAAGAAGGCCAAGAAGGAGTTCTCATCTCAACTCGACACTTTTTCACTCGCCAAGTTGACTCTCCATCGCTACACTGGCACAAAACTCAGACCGGGACTCGAATTAAACAAACTATTCAAGCAACCAGGCTATGAAAACAGCGATTCTACACCACTCCTCATCACATACGCTGATAATCTCCTTCCTGTTGTCAAAAAGATAAAGATCTCACATCATTCAGAAGATGGAAAGAACTAAACCCAAAGTTGATTGAAGCTGCTGCGAAGAATGAGAAACTCGAGAAAAGTGCCGCCTATTTGTCTGTGACCTGGAAACTCATTTTGCCTATCTATAATATTGAAGAATACTCTCAGCCCGTGAAAGAAGTTCCCTTGGAAACAATCGAATACATTCAAAACTATCTTGCCAAAGCTCACAAAAGCCTGGGTGGACTTGCTCAAGGAAATGATTCCAAACGATTCCATTTCATTTCACCTATTCTTATTTGTGTTGTATTTTTGTTTGGTCCAAATGATCCGGTTGAAATCGTCATCGAGGAAGATTTAACTGGTGTAAATGTCAAAGCTAATGGGCATTTTGAATTCATGCTTAAAAGAATATGTATTGTCCAAGCAAAGAAGGATGATATGGAGCAGGGAATGGCACAGGATTTAGTTGGAATGGAGGTTGCGTCTGATTTGAATGGGTTGGATACTGTTTACGGGATAGTCACAAATTATGTTGAATGGATTTTCTTGAAAAACCACAACGATAGAGTTGAAAAGGATGATGTTCTGCAACGTGAGCATGGAATCTCTACTGTTGAATCATTGAAGAGAATTGCTGGGAAGATTTATGCTTTGCTTTCGGACGACTGATATGTAGTTTCTGCTTGAATACATTTTGTTTATTGTATTAAATCTTTGGTCAACGAGACTCGAATCGAGTGCTCAATGTGAGTCGTGATTGATTCAGACAAGAATAATTTGAAAGAATGGATAGTAGAAACTTTCTTATTCAATGGATAAGACATTTTGCACAACCAAACTCGGACATTGAGAGAGAATTATATTGAATTCATGGCAATTCCATCAATTGCTTTGTCAAGGCAATTAAAAAACACAAGGACAGTATGTTCCTATCACTCCTTCAGAAGCACAGTTTCTTACTTTGGATGCTACTGTACAACTTCTCAACTCCATTGGATGTATTGCCATTGACAATAAGAACAAAATTGGCTCACCTTGCCTGCACCTCGACTTGTTGAAAATGATTCATTTTTTGGTCGAATTAATAGTTATTCGAAAAGAATTGGTGAATACTTTGTCCAGCTTTGAGATTTAAACGAATTCGAAAGACTACGCATTCGAGTATTGATTTGGAACAAATTCAGTACAATTTTGTTTTGAATAGTCAGTCAGAAAAATCATTCTGGGATTACATTAAGAGACATTTCAATCTGAGTCGCTCGTATTTTAATTTATACAAACAATTTGATCGATTTATGAAAGAGTTTCCATTATTTTATTACTCTGGATTGGGTTGGATAAGATTAATGAATGTATGTGGTGTGATTTCAGATTATCTACACTCATTGAATGCGATGGCACTAGAACCTCGGAATATGACATTCTATATGTTCTGGAAAGAAGCACTCTCAAGATATCGTGAACATGAAATTTCCCCTGCCTCAAACTCATCGACAGTGTCAGATATTCATTGGCCAGATACTGATACTGAAAATGGTATGGGTTCATCACCCATGATTGAATTGGATAGCATAGTCTCAATAAATCACTTGACTTTGAATGAATACATTATTCCTACAACTTGAGCAACATCCAAATTGAAAATCATTTTAAAGCCAAAACTCCTATTTACAAATAAAGATATATTTATTTACCAATTATAAACTAATCCATTGACTTTTCGACTGTAAAAGTAGCTTTTCAAACAATTAAATAAAGCTATATAATATGCCATTTATAAATTGGCTATTATCAGCTGACTGGTGTTTATTTATTCAGGATTACCTTGGACGACTATTTGTAATAAATTCAATTGCTGGAAGAAATGGCTGGATAGTGATGAAGCCAGACGATTACCTACTTTAAATAATACGTCGTCTTCATTCTTGAAAGGAGTTTTACCTCCAATTAGTGAAAATCATCCAGAATTCATCAGACCTCCAGCGAGCTTCATTCATTTGAGGATGATACTCTTGATGGCGCTGAATATGAAAGTGAAGTGTTTATTTCTACAAGCTTAAGTAGCCTTGACATCTAAATAAAAATCATTTTAGAGCCAAATGTCAGAATTTTCGAAGCTTTGTGATTTGTTCTCTTCTGATAGCTACTAACAGTTGCAGGTTTTATTTTATTTTATCTACTATTACAATTAAACAAATCACGAAGCTCCAAATATTCTGACAGAACAGGACTGACAAATGTGTCTGAATTGATGACAGATGATACAGCCTATCCAACAGAAAGTAATACATTGATTGTGTCTGCATGGAAATAAGCTTTATAACTTCCACTTCTGAATGTATGCGAATCAACATTCAAACAACAGATACGTCCAATGACTCTTGCAAATGCATTGATAGAGTGTTGTTGAATAATTCGAGTGTTTACAAATCAGCATCACTGGAAATAGTTACTGTTATTCAGACAGTCACTTGTCCAGACATTACAGTTGTAATATTACACATTTTCCATTGTTGCTGGATACCAATATGCCTACATTTAAAGATGAATGCTACCAACAAAATATTCCATTAGAACTGCAACTGTTGCTTCAAGGTCATGGACATATCGTTGTAAATCGTTTCAAATATCAGTCCATTACCCCATTTTAAACCAATCCATCAATCTCTGATTCGGCTCGCTCAATACTCTCCAGCAACTTGCATTCCATTGCTACAACGACTTGTTCATCGTATCCATGTTTACAGCGTTTGTTGTTTTGACTGCGATTTGCATCAATCCAGAATAATGGAATTTACCATTTCCTTTGTAGAATCTGTCCATAATGTCTGTTTTAATGTAATCTTTTGACTGTTTTTCAATACGAAAGTCAACAATCATTGCCTTTTCACCGACTTGACCACAGTTTGAAGTGTTGTCAGCACAATCACGAAGACAGAGGATGCGAGATATCAGATCCAATTGAAGTAGAGCATTGTTGTTTGCTGTATCCTTGGTCAAGCTGGACAATAAGACCAAATGACAATCCTTGGTCGCAATGTAGATAGTCTTTTTGGTGCCATGAGATGGGATGATAAAATGAACTTGAGGACCAATTCCAATATGATGCAGAATCTTGTAGACAAACAGCTCCTTTATATCTGGTGGTTTGATGCTTTTTATATTGTCTTCTGTTGGTCCGTATTGATGCGTCTTGATGTAATAGCAAACACTTTGAGTTCCATTGTTGACATTACAAGTGAATCCAGTTTGGATGCCGCTCTTTTTTGGAGAAAATGTAATATCAAAGAGATCTGCGTCAAGACCTGCCTTGCCGTGTTGAAAGAAGAAGTAATTCTTGACAGCAGTTTGAATGACCTCGGCGTTTCCATCCAGATACTCTGCTATTTTGAGTAAAAGAGTTTCGTACAGTTGTCGGTTGGCTATAGTGGCCTTGTTTATGAATTTTGATTCCACAAGTTTTTCTGCAATGTTGAGAGCATATTTTGCTTGCAGAATACGAACTCGACCTCTCATCTTGTGTATAGTGCTTCCTATTTCCACAAACTCGTTCCATTTCCAGCGGTTATCTTCATCAGACATTTGATTGTTACAAAAGAAAAAAGGAATAAAAAAGTGGTAAAAAGTAGTATATTATATGAAAAATTTATTAATTTCATTAGATTGGTATATATTCTCATTCAAGTAAAACGGTATTATCCGGTGCTCTTTATGTACTACTAATGTGATATATTTTGAAAATAACAAACCTTGCAATCGCCAATATTGCACATTCCCTATATTTAACAAAGTGATATCGTCTCAATCAACAGACTTTTCCAATTTAGGAACCTTGTATGTTTTAGTTTTTTAGTATATTCAATACCAAACATGAATTCAAATTCCAAGTTGGATCAATAGGCAGTCTAATCTGCAAACCCACTTTATTGAAATCGTGATACATACTGTTCAAGCCGAGATTTAGATCGTGATAATGAATCATCCATCCTATATGTGGGTTCATGTGGGGCCGTGCCGTTATGAGTAGTATATGTGCGAGTGTATTTGCCATCACTAGACCTGTAGTCGCCACGATCGCAATGGGAATGTGTAGGTAGGCTATTCAAATGCTCACCCCCATTATCAGCTCCGTGCTGGTTAGAAAGTAGAGCAGTCAGAGTGGTGTTCATCCCATCCATGGTTGTAGGCAACTCATGCCGAGTCATTAGCTGTATGGTTTCATCAGGTGGTGGCGGCAATCGATCGTTGGACTTCCAATACTGAGGATACATTTCTATTTCTTGTAGCGGTAATGGTAATGGTGATCGTGGACGATAGACTCTCTGTCGAGCTTGTCCAGGTTTATGGGTGGAGTTACGGAAGGATAATGATCTGTGTGAGTTGGGTCTAGGTTCGGATGCTGCTTTGGGATGATTTCCTCCTGTTGGTGATTGATACAAATGATCAGGTGTATACAATAATCCGGTAGGTGATTCCAGAGACGGATCACTGTAGACTAATTCAATATTTCTCCCCAAAGACCGTCGTTTATAGGGATGTTGTTGTCTTGACAAAGAGTCCATATGTTGTGATGATTCTGCATTTGACGAATGCGAAGAACTTGACTCGATTGCATGGGGTTGCCTGACCATCTCTAAAGGTGATTGTATGATAGATAGTGGAAGGTTTACTGGTAATAATGTATCTTTTAAAAATGAAGGCAAAATAACATCGAAAGTTGGCAGGGATTTTGCTGTTGTAGCAGTGGTTACAGGTGAAAAGGATGATACTGTAGCAGGCGTAGGGGAAAGAGCAGGTGTGCATGTGGTTTTGACGATAGTAGTAGTATCATTATCCGAGTCACTTAACGTCAAATCAATCACATCTGAATTGGATGCTTTCTTGGGTGTAGATTGAAGCGATGTAGCCGAATTCAAAGAAGCGTTTATATTAGTTACAATATTCCCAACAGTATCATCGTCAATTATAAGCATTTCTGTGTTGTTGGGTGTTGTTGATGAAGTATGCATATTTTGATTTTTGGCAGGAGTAGATGAATCAGCGGTATTGGCCACTCGCCATTTTCCGTCCGGTGTTACTTCAACTGTATCTACATCTCCAGCCTCCTTAAGAATATCTAGGAAATACCTGCAGTGTGATGTCAAATTCAAAAAATTAGCAAGACTTAAACTTCCAAATGGCATTCTTGAAATCTAATGGCATGTATACAAAATAGCTTACGCATCCACAAATAATGACGAGTGCGGTGCAGCACGATAGCAGATTGGACATTCCCAAGTAGGAAGTTGCTGGTTTACACTTAAAAATGTCTCGCAATCAAAACACTGAATGTGTAAGCAACTTGTACCCCGTATGGGTAAAACAATTCGACATTTTGACAGTGGATCCTTGAGAGATACTTGCTCTAATGTGGTTTGGACATCGTCTTCAGCATCGACTTGACGTTCTGTTTGATTTACCAATAGATGATTAGGATACAACCAAAACCCATAACATATCAAAAACTGCCATAGATTTTGAACAGTTGAACACAGTCTGTATACAGTGAAAAAAACTTACGTTGTGCCATGACATCTTCTTTGCTCATTAGTTTATGCAAAAAGAGATTTTGGACAAGTTTGGGTATAGGTATATTTTCAACCAGTTGTACTGTTGCATGGCATGCCTAAAAGCAAATGTGGGTTATTAAATGAATCATATTTACTCATTACAACACCTATGGTGATTTGATACTTGCATATTGAGGACAGGTGTACCGGACCACAACAGTGTTTTTACCACCATACAGTAGATGCGGTGTAAGATTTGCTGGCTGACAGGTCCAAGATTTCTTTTTTAATCCAGAAAATCCCTTTATAGTTTACATTGAATTCGTTGGTATGTTAGTCATGAATATCAAAACAGCCTATTCAATAAATTTTAAAATAAACATTCCAAATGTAGATTGAATAAGATTAACATACTGTGATATGGTTTTGATTGCATGTGATGGAAGTGCTTTCAGGATACTGCAGTTTAGCAGGTCTATGGAGTGATGGCAAGCCCATAAACAGCAGTACGCTATGTGATACTTTGGATTTGGGGTCCAATAGCTGTTTGGTTTCCGGATCCAAAGTAAAATACATGGTCATTGGGCATAGTGATTCTAGAGTATGTGTAGCACATTTTAGCATGCAGTGTTCAAAAAACAGTTAATGAACTTGATAATCAACAGCCAATCGGGTTGCTTTCCAACCATGCAAATGTGGAATACCTGACGTGTACAGTGTTGGTCCAAGAGCTTTCTTTATATTGAAAAAAGGAGATGGATCGAATTCGGTAAATTTGTTATTCAATGTGTTGGAAGCTTGCAATGCAGACCCAGACGATAAAGTAGAGTTGTGAGTACTCATAGCACACTGCATCATGGTTCTGGATCCTGGATAAGATTTTGATGTAGCAAGATCTGAAGATGTCGATGACCCAGCCAAACCTTGGTCATTGAACGATAGACGGAATCTTACGCCTGGCTGTAGTGGTGGATTAGAAGGACCATGTGGTGACGACTTTGGTACTCGGTCAGAGGATATGGTTCTGTGATTGAATGCAATCATATAAACAAGTTCATGTTTAATATTTCTATACAAGACGGTTGAATCATTGATGATAAATTACCTTTTGGAAGGAAGCTCGACAGGGCCTATTGCCTTTATAACAGCATTCATGCACTGTAGGAAATGATCGTCATTCATCTGTGCATATTGCAGTATGCGATCCTGAAGAGCAGCCTTTAAACCTGTTTTACTGACTCCTATGGCATCTATGACTTGTTTCAACTGGCTGACTACCATTTTGTTCAACACTACATGTGACAGATACTAAATCAACATATTAGAATCCGGATTTTTTGCAGTTGAAACAGCTACTCTGGAAGTAGAAAGTAAAAATAACCATGCATATAAAGTAGGTGATGAACCATGTTTAGTTTATAGTCTTGCATTGACTAGAGTGGATAAACCAGTCATGGCAGTTTGAATTAAGCTCAAGTCTTGTTGCTTTCCAATGTTGGTTTGTATTGTAGAAATATACACAGTAACTGACTAGTGCAAACATGCACACTTACCGAATGGTCCATTCGATTACTCTGCATGTTTGCATTGATTGTCAAACTCAGCATTTCAAATTTATTCCATTCATCACGCCCTCAGGCCGGCAAGCGACCAGTTTTGCAAATATCAAATTGAACATTCATCCAATGGCAAGGCAATTCCTTCATTTGTTCAAAACAAGAAACAAGAGCCGCATGAGGTAGAGTGTGTTGAATAACATGCCAAGCAGTCAATAAGCGGGCAAGTTTACAGAATAAAGTAGAAATCGATGGGATTAAGGAAAGGGATCTTGACTTGTCAAATGTCTGTTAAGATGAACACCTTTTGATGGTTAAATCCAAAAAATAAGTATCGAATTTAAAGACTGCTTGAAACAGCACATTCGGAGTTACAAATGAGGGTGCAAAAAATTTAAGAATAAAAGAAAGTTTGAAAGGTCAGAGTCAGCCAAACATGCTTATAAGCATGTACGATGGCATGGCTCGGTATTATCTTCAATAACAAGATCGGATCCGAGCAGTGATTCTGCATCGGTGCCTCCACAGGTATGTGCGCACAGCTTAATCGCATTGTCAGCCTCTTTGCTCCAATCTGTTCGCATTACTAGCCATGCCATCGCGGCAGAAATGATGATTAATGCAAAAGAAAGTCCAATCCAGAGTCCTTGAAGACCGAACCCAGCCTTGAAGCCAAGATAGACACCAATAGGTAAACCCATGAGATAATAACCTGTCAGATTCATGTAGGCACCGAGATGCTGACGACCACAACCACGTAATACACCACCACCAATGGAGCAAAGACAATCGCTAATCTGAAACAGTGCTGCAAGCGGAAGTACCTCGGCCACCAAATGAATTACCTCGACATCACTAGTAAACAGATATCCCCAGCTAAAACGCACACTAAACAAGAACGTGCAGTTAGCAACAGCAAGGAATGCTCCTATGATATATGCTGTCATGGCAGCCACTTTGGACGAAAAGGGTCGATTGGCACCAAGCGAATTGCCAATCCGTGTTGATGCAGCAATTGAAAACGACATGGGCAGAATATAAGTCAGCGAGATCGTGTTCAAGATGATCGACTGTGCTGCCAGTGACTGGTCTCCTAGCATGCCCGAAGCCAATGCAACTAAAGGATGGATCGTTCAATCAGTCAAGAGCAATCACATCATCTGAAATCTACAAGCAAAACTTACCCAGTTCGAATGCCCACCATTCACTACAGACCATTGCAACACCAGGAACACCCAGTTTCATGTAAATCCATATCTGGCGTACATTCAAAGCTTCTTTCCATTCCCATCCACCCCATTTCTCGTTACCCTCCACAAAGCAAATGTAGAGAATGGTCAACAAGAAAATCAAGATATTGCTCACACTGGTTGCAATAGGAGCTCCAATAATGCCAATAGCATAAGAAGACCATACCAAAAACCATTGCAGGAAGATGTTGACTGGAGCGACAATTGCAATAACGCACATGGCGGCCTTTACAATACCTAGTGTGCATAACAAGACATGACGAATTAGCATCTCCTCAATAGTAATACAGCCATGATGGCTCTGCTAAACAGGAACATTAGGGTGTGGTTTGTACAGCATGCATCCATTCAAAAGGTTTTAATAAGCCCTTCAAAACACCCTAGACTTTGGATATACCTTGACACTGCAAATATCGTTTCATGCTATCTGCACATAGGTAGGGAAGCAGTCCAGGAAGCATCCAAAGAGCGAATTCACCCGACAGTCGGCAAATCTCTGGATCTTGACCAAACATCAGCAAGATGTTTTCTGTAAACAGCCAAAGGAAAGAGATGGGAATAGAGATCAAAACCATAACAATCAGCGATCGCTGTAGATGCTTTCCAAGCGCATATTTGTCTGAGCTTCCAGTATATGCCTGTGAGCACAGTGTGTCCATTGCGGTATTTATTCCCTAAACAGCACGTCATGAGCAGTCAGTAATATTAGTAACAAATTTGTGCATCCTGGCATTGAAAAGCAAAATAAAAAAGCATGCAAATACACACAATGCCAATCGAGAATCCAGTGACATTGCAGAACATGGTGGTGAGCGCAGAGGAAGCTAATTCCTTTGTGCCAACATGTCCAAGAGATAAAACCCTGTCATTCACCAATACAGCATGAATTCATGGTTAGTACAATGCATTCGTGATGTATCAGCAAGAGTATGAATGAACTGCAAAAGTGTAGCGAGAATGAGCCAAATACGACTTTATCGAGCAGAAACAATGAATTCGTAAAAACAAGACTGACTAAACAACTTACGAAGCAACGGAAAGAGAAGTCAGTAGAATGTAGCCAACCATGATGGGCCATGCAAGAGTAACTAACAATCATAACATGTAGATGAGCAGAACAAGTCAATGCGAGTAATCATTAGAATAACTAGTCAATCCATACCAATTCGACCAGCCTCTGCATACAGCAAAGAGACAGTAATCTGAGTATTCAAGTCCTCATGCTCTGAACGAGAATTAGAGCCCAAAAGCGGAGTGCATTCGGCTGGATGAGCAAGTCTATCGTCATCCATCTTTGTTAAAATTGGCAAGAAAATCTCGAAGCAGAAATATTTGAATATTTGTGCTTGGGATGAACGAGACTGAATAATAATTAGGGCGAGCCAAGAAACATCGAGTCTACGCTGTTGAGCGTATCCGTTTAGCTTGTTTGCTATCAGCAACTACTGGACTGGATCCAACACTAATGGATTGTGTTACTCACTCGGCACATATCACTTGGACTATCACCAACTTCCATAACCGCACTGGCCTGCTAGTCTCTCCTCCATTTGGCCCATCAGACTGTCAATGGGAACTAAACTTGTATCCACAAGGAAATGGGTTTTCTCGAGGTTCTCATATTGGATTGTTTTTAAAAGTCATCAAGTCTTCATTAGAACTACAGTCTGACTCTTCTTTGCAGAAATGGTCCAGACCCATTTTATACTTTCATTTGGCCATCTGTGATGGCAACAGTGGCAGAAATGCTATCATCAAGGAACGCAATGCTCAAGGCTCTCAAGGCTTTGGATTTGGCTTCTCACATCCAGTGTCTTGGGGATGGGATACAATGTTGCCTGTAACAGCTTTGGATCGTTTACTTACTGCTGAAGGCGAGATGGTTGTAGCTGCTAGTGTCAGTTGGAAGCAGAAAACAGACTCGATGATGACTGGCCATTCCACTCTTGGCAGCGACAGTAGTGTGCATGACTGCTATCAATTGCTGTTCAACGACTGGCTATCAGATCTGCAGCTTGTAATCGACTACTGTGATCCTGTGCTTCAACCATCAGACACTGGTTCCAAACGATCCGCCGGTACTCTTAGATCCACCACTGACAGTGAAAAAGACGGCAGTCTTGAATTGCCTCAGTCATCGCATGCAGAATCCAATCCAACTTTGCACACAGTGATTCCTGCACATCGAGCTATTCTTGCATCTCGTAGTACTTACTTTTGTACAATGTTACAGTCTGGCTTTGCAGAGAGCAGTCAGAGCAACGACTCTGGAGATCTTTCCGTCATTCACATTACTCAATTTACCCCTCAAGAAATTCGTGCCATGCTCGAGTTTATATATACCGGAAACCTTATTACTCCTCCAACAGACTTTGCACAGCGTACTCGCTTGCTTCATACTGCCGACTACTATCAACTTGCTAATCTTTACGTGTACACTAGCAGACTCATAGTGGATTTGGATATAAATTTAAACTCTATTTTCACAGTTTTAGAAATTGCTCACAAGTACTCGTCTGTTTCAGTGTATCTGAAATCTTGCTGCATGACATACATTCATGAACATTTGAAAGATTTGAAAAAACTGCAGTCATTTAAGGAATGGATTCAAACTACTGATAGTCGAGATTTGATTGTTGAGCTATTTTCGGTTCTATAATGCAGAGTTTTATGCATCGATCGTCTACATGTACTTTATTCCGGTCTGTATCTACACGGTTTGGTCTATTCATTGATTGTATTGTATCTTTACCTCGAGACTGTTCAAAAAACAATGTATACCTGGACTATTATGGTCATCCAATCCATGTCTACAGTTTTGTATACATGACAGAAATCAGCTTTGTCTTGGGTAAATGACTAGCTGAATTCATTCCAAGACAAAACTTCAATAAATACTTGGCATGTTAATGTGATCCACTTTTATCAATACTATAAGTTGACATGTCTACGATTCCAGCTTCATTCTAAGTCGAAAGGTATACACAATTTCACCTAGTTTAGAACTAGCAAGCGCTCCATGGGATTTCAAGTATAGCGCTAATCGAGATTCTGGCTCGGCCATGGCAAAATCTAAAGGTGTAGCTCCTACATGTGAGATGGCATTGATCAATGCCCCACACATGACCAGTAGCTCACAGATATCAAAATATGCAAACATGGCCGCACGATGTAAAGGAGTTTCACCTAGTCGGTTAGTGGCATTGACATCTGCTCCAACTTCGTAGACTAGACTGAAACACGTGTTGTAACTGGCCGTTTCGATAGCCAGATGAAGCGGGGTTTGGCCCTCGTTGGTTTGGGAGTAGAGATGTGCTCCGTGCTCTGCCAGCAGCACACATATGGCAGGCTGAGCGTGCATTGCTGCATAGTGCAAAGGAGTTTCGCCAGATCGATTGGGAGAATTCACATTGGCACCTAATTTTAATAGCGTTTTGCACAACTCGATAGACCCAGACTCGATTGCAATATGTAATGAAGAATCCAATCCTTTGTTGAGTCCATTGACATCCATACCAGCAGCAACAAGCACTTCGCAACATGCAGTGGATTGAGCCCACGTAGCACGATGAAGCAACGTTTGTTGTCCTTCAGCTTCAGAGGCCTCCAGATCTTCAATATCAAAATCAATATCATCCAAAAGTATTTGACAAATGTGTGCATGTCCTGCATCAATAGCAATACTGAGAAGCTGGCTGTTGTCAATATTTTTAAATGTACCTGCTGAACGAAGTTGTTGGAGCATTTCGCTTTGACCACGTCTACATGCTTCCATAAATAACGCAGGAGCCATATCTCGCAAAACACCATACGTTTTTGCCATGGCAAGCAATGATTTGAATGCTCTCAAATGACCACCAGAAATGGCAGCAAATAGAGGGGATTGACATATAGGACTGGAGATGAGGTTGGAAATACAGGTGTTTATAGAAAGTGCATTAGTGGAGGGTACTGAGTCTACCAATGTAGATTTGTTCAAGGCATCGGGAGTTGCAGTGGATTCATTTGGAGTTGAGAGCGCGACTGGAACAAGACGTGCACCAGCAGCGACCAAATGCTGGCAGATTTCATCATTTCCAACCAAAGCAGCGACGTACAATGGAGAGTCAGAACCCATACGATCAGATAGATTTGGATCGGCTCCATCTGACAATAGCCAGTCGCAAAGATCCAGATCATTGTAACAAATAGCGTCTATCAATAGCGGCTCTTCTTTTTTAGTTGCTCCTAATGCAAGGAGAAGTTGGCATGTACTAAACTGACGAGCATAAACTGCTCTGTCAAGCGGACGACCATACCTCGGATGCTCTCTGTTTATATATTTTGCATTCATGGCAGTGAGTCCATATCCATGAGCGTTTTTAGTACACATTGTGGTGTTGGATTTAAGAGTCTCATTTTTAGAGATTGTAGTATCTATACTCGAATGTGTAGCACTATTATGAGGTTGAATGGTTTGACTAGAGACTGATTGATCATCTCTTTCAGCCTGGGTCCTAATAAGCATTGTACAGATGGAATTGCAACCCATTTCGGCAGCATAATGAAGAGGATCTGGATGCCATGAATCTGTTAGTTGCAGAGCAGCACCATAACCCAGTAGCAATCGAGCAAGAGAAGGATTAGGAGCAGCAATTGCAATAAGAAGAGCCATGGCCAGTTCTTGTGGAGTCAGAGCAGATCCTGCCAAGACAGCGTAGTGCATCAGTTGAAAGTGACGACGAGCAAGCACGTTGAGGAAGTCAGGAGGCGGGAACAGCAACGACACCTGCAACAACAATGATCGAAAGGCAGTGGCCCACAGCTCTGATGAGTTTGGGGTCTTTGAGTCAGTAGTGGTATCTACAAGCGTAATGGCAGATCCTTCTGTAAACGATACAACAACAGATTGTGGGCTATCTGCAGCAGCAATGGGGTTGCAACAGGCGTTTCTGAGCGAATGGCTGTTTTGGCTGTCGTTACTGTAGTGACTGCACCTATGAGTGGAATCGGGACTGTCTTGGTAATCTCCATTGCTACCATATGTGGTGCAATCACTCAGTCTATTCGTAGCTTTGCTGCTGCTACAATAAGGACAATGACCATTGGCAATGCGAGGCTGCAGTATTCTTCTAATGCGACTTCCAGTATGATATAATGTCCACAGTGACTTGGGTGCAATAACTGCCACATACTGCATAATGTTGAGCACTACAGTGTCTGGTAGCTGTCGCATGATTCTAGTATTTGGTATCCAGCAGCTGGCCAATATCGAGTGTATTTGGCTGACAATATAAGCAAGATATAATCCCTATTATTCACTATAATCGATAACCAAGTCACTCTTCCCTGAACCCCTTCAACTACTATCATTCTTGAACCCTAACGCAGGTCATGCATACTTGCTACATGTTCAGAAACGATTGGACCCTCACATTCCTGTTGAAATCAAGTCAAAATCTGCTTCCACTCCACATTATTACAGTCGTATTCACATGAAATGAAACACTAAATATGGATACCAAAATATAAAAATCAATCTCATGGAATGATTGGTGCCAAATTTACTGAACATTGTCATTGAATTCTATGCCAATCTCCTGGTGATTGCCATATAGATTTGCATTCTTGAAATATCTAGTCTTTACCTTGAACTAAAGCGTATGAGATTTAGGATGCAATAAAGCATTCAACCCCAATATCCGATTTCAAACTTGGTGATCGTACAATGTATGGTTATCTAATGTCTAATAGGAAAGCGTAGCAAGTATTGAAACAGTCTTTCAAAAGGAATAACCACTACGAGATACAAGCGTTTCATTTTGATAAATACACTGTAATTCAATCACCATATTTCTAAAATCGTAATATCTTGAATTGGCTCAACAATCATGCATACAAACTCATTCATTACTCCATGTTAATCTGACTAATCACGACTCAATAACTCAATTGCTCGCATACAGCTTGAGATGGCATCTGCAATAGCCGTAATTGCTTGAACATTGGTCGTAGTCTCTAGTTTTATCGACAACTGAATAACCTTGTCAGTGAGTGCATTTGCTGTATTTTGAAACGGATTGTTGACCGAGTCAGAGTGAACATGAGGTGTTGGAGATACAGTGAGGATTTTCTCAAAAGATCGCTTTTGTCCGCATATTGGGTCGTCTTGATCCATAGCAACTGATTCTGGCTTTACATGAATCGGCTCAGCAATGTCATCCAACTCATCTCCTGATTGTTCGCAAATGACGCACAGAGTTTGGTTTTGACGATTGCGAACAAGTGGAATCTACTCAATACACACATCTTGGTAAGTGCATAATCTAAACATGCTAGTTTGAACAAAGCATCTATTCAACATTACGATGCAGTTTCACTTACACCGGGACAAGAACGACACACATTTTGAAGCAATGTCCATCCTTGGAGCATCTTTTGTCCAATAAGGTCACTGGCACGCTCCGACTGCTCACGATCCTGCTCAGTACTACGATCCACTTCGTGTCTTTCGTCCATGGCTGCCAACAGCTCCATTTCTTCTTCTTCAGTAAGAGTAATCGAATCAGATGTCTGTTTGTCTTGAGCTTGATGGACCATTGAAATCGAGTCTTTGTTGGTGAGTTGGGATGCAGCCGGTTGACTGATCACAGGCAGGATAGGAGAATGTGGATCGTCACACATACAACATACTGTCTTTGTACGCTCCTTATTTCTAAACACAGGCAACTGGCACATACTCGAGTCAGTAGATGGATGAAAGGATCATGTCATGGAATACATGTCATTTACATTGCAGCCCTTATTGGAACACATGTCATTCATCAGCACCCAGCCAGTCAGCATGTATGTTCCCATGCGACGACTTCCTTCCTGTCTTCTGTCCGCACCATTCATATACGAATCTGCAGATGCGCTGATGGAAGCAGTAGTCATTTGCTTGGTATCGAGTTGATGAAAAACCTGATAAGAATGTCAGCACACCCTCAGGCCAGATAAGAATGAATTCTTTGTATTCATTGGATTATCCATCAAAGTCGCAGTTCTTATCAAGCAAGTCTTGTCCAAGAATCAGCAGTTTCTAAAGTGTGTAGTTTCATCTCGGTGTATCTTTACAGCCCGTCAAGAACATTAGGCGAACATGTACACACTTGTAAGCGGGCTTTATAAAAAGTATACACAACGACAAGAGTTTTTTGTGATTATTCTTGGTCTGGACAATGCTGGTAAAACTGTATGTAACTGTATGTAACTGGATTCCATCGGATTTGTATCTGGATAAATGACTTGACCTCTATTCTGATTCTTAGACATTGCTGGAACGTATCAAGTCTATTTATAACGGAGTACCTGGACTGAGTTCTGAAAATATTGGACCAACAGTTGGATTAAACAGTATGTACTTGTATGATGCATTTCTCGGACTTGAATGGATCGTATACCTAACACATTTGACTTTGGATTCTGATGGAAACAATTGGAACGAATTCAAATAAACTTTAGTTGGAAAGGTAGATGTAAAGAATGTCCGTCTCAACTTTTGGGATCTGGGCGGACAGAGGGAACTCCGGAGCATATGGGAAAAGTACTATTCGGAATGTCATGCGATTGTTTTTGTCGTAGATTCTACTGATCGAGTTCGTATCGAAGAAGTTCAGGCCACTTTGGACAAAGTGATTCATAATGAAACCATTGAAGGTGTGCCTGTTATTATGTTGGCCAATAAGCAAGATGCACCCGATGCATTAAAGCTGCACGATATTCAGCACATATTTAATCAGATCGCGGTAGCTCTGGAAGCCAGAGAGAGTAAAGTCATGGCTGTATCAGCTCTACAAGGGTAAGCAGGACAGAATTTGAAGTTTCTGGTATTGAAGATGTCATACTAATACCATGCTAATCTAAATGTGAATATACAGAAACGGAGTACAAGAAGCAGTGGATTGGTTGTACTCGAGATTATTATTAAATCAGAAACATCGACCTCCAATCTACAACAACTGAGCATGTCATGTTTAAATAAAAATGCATGATTTCATTATAATTCAAGCAAGAGATTGCCAACACTCGAGTCTAAATATTGTTGGAATACAATCGGAATCTTGATTCATTCTTACCAATGACCACCTTGCGTGTCAACGACGCTGCCAAGATCATCTACGCCCATCTCTCTCATATCCCAATATCACAAGTTCTAAACCATGCGCACGGCTCAAAGAAACCTCTGATTAGTGTCCATCAGGACACTACCCTGGATAATGTTCTTTCTATAATGCACACCTCGCAGATCCTGGCTATCCCTGTTTACAAGGTTCCAAAGGATGAGCCTGATGGAAAGGTGTTTACTGGGATAGTCTCTGTGTTTGATATTCTGGCCAACACTGTGTTTCAAAGTGTATTTGATGACATGTCTGGCAATGTGTATGTTGTAGCTGTTATGCTCGAGTAATAGTGGATTGTTTACATGGGTTTCAATCGACTGACTCTATGCATAATTGGTAGAAAGAATCCTATAACCATGAGTAAAGACGAGTTTCAACAGTATATTAGGATGGTGAAGGAAGAGCATGCCTATTTTTCTACAAAGGTAATATGCTATTTGCTAGATGATCCAATCAGTAGTGGATTGAATAACAATCTAATGTACTGTAACATGACAAGATTGGAGAGCTTCTTGGACAGACGAGTGAGTCTGCAGAGTCTTGGACACTCCATTCATCTGATCCGCTTACGTCTCTGCTGCAGATCTTGACTTATGCTAACCGACATCGCGCACTGATCATTGACGATGATGTCAATCTTGCAACAGTTGCACCTCCATCTGGCTCTTCCATTCGTTTAGTGACTCAGACTGACCTGCTGCGATATTTGCTGGATACCGATTGTGTTGTATCCACGCTTAATAACGACACGTCTGATTGCAAAGAGTCATTGCAGTCTGCACTGGACACTATTTGGAGTATTCCTGTGAGCAATGCAGATCGAATCACTCTAATCCAGAGTGCAGATCCACAAACACTTTCAAGTACTCAACTCAGCGAAACGAAAAAACAACTGGTTTGCGTAGAGTCGAGCATGTCTGCACTTGCTGCTTTACGCTCTCTCTATCTTCATCAAGTCTCTGCAGTCGCAGTGGTGGACACCAACGGCAGGCTTGTTGCCAATCTCTCGGCTTCAGATTTACGCGGAGTAAATTTCTCGAATCTGGAAATGCTTCTTGGCTCAGTATTTGAATTTCTTGAAGCCGAAAAGCGCACTCCTAATCAACTTAAATCAGATCAGCTGAAAAGTGTTGAGCCTGGATCGGTTGTTGGGGAAGTAGGAGTGTCGATGATGGAGCATATGATACATCATTTGTGGGTTGTGGATGACGATGATCATCCGATCGGAGTTGTGTCCATGTCAGACGTGTTGGCGTTGTTTGTTCCAGAGAATGGTGCTGCAGTTGAGCAGTAACAGTCGAACCAGTGGATTGTTTTGAGCATCCAAAAGGCTAATTCTGACTGAATGTCCAAACCAACACAGTTTACTCGACACATTTCGAATAAAATGAAACCAGGTTTTCTGTACACTTTGAAAGGGTTGTTAGATAAGCTCAATGCGATGGGAATAAGTTGCCGATCCGAAGCAATGAAAGTTTCCTAAAATAAATATACTTGGTTTGCTAGTGGAATAACAGCATTATGGAGATGGATGGTGCAATGGATGTTGCAGTGGATGCAGTGGTTGGAACCATCTTGACAACTGTTGCTGCTGCCTTGGCTACTTCAACGCTGGAAAGCATGGTCAATGAACCATTAGACTCACAATCAACCACTACTGTCACAGCTCAACCCATTATCAGTATTGGAAAACCGAGCGACGACCATGACACTCAGACCTCTGCCTTGAGCGACACTGCTACCATTGTTGCTTTGATTCTTCGTTTAATATTCGGTCATACTCCTTGGCTAGTGTATCGCTTTTTGTCCTACACCGTCACTGCTACCATTACTCTGGATCTATGGTCGGTTCTTGGCCTTCTTTCTTTAATCTCTCTCGTCGTTTATCTTCTGATTCGTTATCGTCTGCTCAACACTTACACTCATCTTAAAACCCCTGCTCCCATTGCTCCGCGTGCACCATTCGATCTTCAACCCGATGCTACGCTGGACGACGACACGGATCTCAACAAGGGTTATCCAGATGAATTTATGAATGCCTTTCTCTCTTCTATTAAAGTGTTTGGATATCTTGACAAACCTGTTTTTCACGAACTTGCTCGTCATCTACAAACTCGCAAGCTAAAGACTGGCGAAATCCTTTTTGACGAGGACTCGGAAGATCGCGACTTTTATGTCGTTGTTGACGGCTGTGTTCAGATTTATTTAAAAGGCAATTCTAATGCTCTTGCTAGACATAGTTTGGGTAGTAACAGTCGTGATCATTTGGATGAATATGGAGACTTTGAAGATCGATCCGACTCTGATGATCCCGAGGATGAATTCAGTGGTCATCATTTGCTGAACGAAGTCAAGGCTGGCGAAACCGTCTCTAGTTTGTTTACCATCCTATCGCTGTTTACTGAAGACTTTGAGCTTTCAACACTGATGCAGCCTCATTCTGCTGCCACAAATTTAAACGAATCTCATGGAACTTCCTTTTCCAGTAAACATTCTGGTTTCCCCCAAGCTCAATCACCTGCGTTTTCTACACAACTTGACAGTGATGAATCTGCTTGGCTCAGATTTAACCATTTACAACAGGATAGTAGTATTGATTCAACTCCTACTCCAGAAACTGCTCATCCTGATGCCAAACCTCGTGTTTTCCCTTCTGCTGAAGCTAATCCTGCTTCTGACCCAGCAATCCACCAACACCTTGAAAAAAAGGACACCTCTGCTAAAAAACAACCACAGGACGTTTTGCCTCGTTTGACCAACTTGCAGCCAACTCAAAGTCCAAGTGGACACGCGCTTGGTTATATTCCTCAAAACGTGTTTCCAAGTTTACGTCGTCGCAACTCTACATCTGCTTTTAGTGACGTTGAATCCAGTCATGGTGTTGAAAGCGTTGATGGCTCCGTTGCAGCTGAATCAGGCATAGCTCACGGCTTGGATGGCTCGGAAGATCATAAACATTTTACTCATCCCACTAGCGGCAATCATATTCCCAAACGTAAACATCGGTCGGTTCATCCAGGAATAATTACGCGCGCATCTTCTCCAACCACCCTCGCAGTGATCCCTGCTCAGGCTTTTCGAAAGCTAACTGAGAAATTTCCCAATGCTGCAGCTCATATCGTACAAGTCATTCTTACTAGATTCCAACGTGTTACGTTTCTTACTCTGTATCGGTACCTGGGATTATCCAAGGAGCTGTTGAAAATTGAGCGTCAGGTTAATCAGTTTTCTGGTTATGGATTACCAACAGATTTGTTTCCTCCAGAAATTTTGCATGACTTGAGACTAAGAACGATTCGAAAAAGAAGAGGGATCAATAACACTTTTGTTACAAACGAAGTTGATTCTAGCAATGGTAATGAAGTAGATCGACGCATGAGTGAAATGCCCGGGTCGCGAGGTACATACAATGTGAATGACGATACTGCATCATTGACAATATCTATGGGGTTGACCCATTCACAACAACGCAATCATCGTCGTGCTCACAGAAACGTAGTAGAAATCAACGAGTACAATAATACTGCAGATAGTTCAGAAAATGATACTGCTGGTCCTGCCAAACCACCCAGAAAACCAAATGCCAAGTCGTCATATCGACCCACACGTTTGAATGATGAGGCGGATGGACCCATTAAAGAAGCTGTTTTCAAATGTATTGCTCAGCTGATTGGTATGCGACCGTATGTTGCTCCTTATGGATATCAGCGACAGTATTCATTACATGAGCAGATACCAAATCGTACTGGATCTATGGCCACTTCTGGATTTCGACAGTCGGGCCCTCCAGGTCATTCAAATTTGGCTCCTATGACGGATCGCCTGTATTACTCACGCTCTCGTACCAGCTGGAAACCTACATCCTCAACGGTTTTTTCAATCGGCTCCGCACGTGCATCTCATCCAAAAACTCCAGATGAAACCACATCACCAAGCAATTCTACTGGAAACTTTTCCATTGACTCGTCTGATCAGGTAGAGATTGATATCATGTACTTTGAACACGGACAAACACTTGTCAAGGAAGGAGAACGCGGTGCTGGTTTGTATTTTGTGCTGGACGGTGTGTTGGAAGCATCCATGTCTACGTCAAATAGCCAGTTGTTTCCTATTCGCACTGGCGATGCAAGTCAAAATAGTAATCCATCTAGTCGAGGAAAATCTCGTCGCAATCTATTTTTGATTCACCCTGGTGGTCTTGCAGGATACTTGGCTGCATTAACTGGACAGACTTCGTTTGTCACTATCAAGGCAAAAACAGATGCGCATGTTGGATTTATGTCTAAACAGGTTTTGGACAAATACGTTGAACGATTTCCTGATATCTTGTTGTGCTTGGCTAAACGGTTAGTGAACCAGCTTTCACCACTTGTATTGCATATTGATGTTGCATTGGAGTGGGGACAGGTCAATGCAGGGCAGGTTTTATGTCGTCAAGGCGAGCCGTCAACTTCGATCTATATTGTACTTACTGGCCGTCTGCGTGCTATTGTAGAGCGATCGCGTAATGGTATCGAGTCATTAGATATTCTGGGCGAATATGGTCAATTGGAATCTGTAGGTGAAATGGAAGTACTGATGGATGCTCCACGTACAGCCACGATTCATGCTATTCGTGACACCGAGGTAGCCATCATGCCCAAAACTTTATTTAATGCTCTTGCTATTGGACACCCCGAAATTACAATTTCTATTGCACGTATTATTGCAGCGAGATCAACTCAGTCTTTTCTTGGAAAAATGGGTCCTGGCCAGCAACCATCCTTTAATATGCGTGGTAGTCCTGATTCTGGAAACAACAATGTCAATCTTAAAACGGTTGCCATTTTGCCTGTAACGTCGATTGTTCCTGTTTTTGAGTTTGCCGACCACATTCGTGATGCTTTACAGCTTATTGGCGCATCGGTAGCATTTTTGAATACTGCATCTGTGATGCGAGAGCTTGGCAAACATGCCTTTACCCGTTTAGGACGTCTCAAGCTTATGAGCTGGCTGAGCGAGCAAGAAGAATCGCATCGACTTGTCCTCTATGTTGCTGATGGGGGTGTAAGTTCTCCATGGACACAGCGATGCGTTCGTCAAGCAGATTGTATCCTTCTTGTTGGTCTTGGTGACGAAGATCCTGGCATTGGTGAATTTGAGCGACTTTTGATTGGCATGAAAACTACTGCCAGAAAAGAGCTTGTGCTCCTTCATAACCAACGTGCATGCATTCCTGGATCCACTGCACAGTGGCTAAAAAATCGAGTATGGGTACATGCTCATCATCATGTTCAGATGAATCTAAACACTCCAAAACTTCTCAACAAAACCACCCAAAAACAACTCACACTTATTAATCTTAAATCGCATTTCCAAAGAGTGTATACGAGCATGTATCCTATGAATAGCACGGGGAAGAAATCATCAGCACCAAATATTTATTCTGGAGTAAGATCAGATTTTGCCCGATTGGCTCGAAGACTTTTGTCCAAATCGATTGGGTTGGTGCTGGGTGGAGGTGGAGCAAGAGGGTTTGCGCATATTGGAGTGATTCGAGCATTTGAAGAGGCTGGAATTCCAGTAGACATGATTGGTGGAACAAGTATGGGCAGTTTTGTCGGAGGTTGTTATGCTAGAGAAAATGATCATGTCAGTGTTTATGGCAGAGCAAAAATGCTTGGCGGGAGATTAGGTTCTACTTGGAGGTCACTCATTGATCTAACCTATCCCATCACTGCAATTTTCACAGGCAAGTCATTCTGTTGGTTGACATTTGATCCATGTGGTAGAGTACTTGCCATTATACCTCGACAGTTTAAATCTGATGATATTTTGATAAAATGTAGGTCATGAGTTTAATCGCGGTATCTGGAAAGTGTTTTCTGACACACAAATTGAAGACTGTTGGATTTCGTATTTTGCAGTTACAACTAATCTTAATTGGAGTCGAATGGAAGTTCATCAAACAGGTTACATGTGGCGATACATTCGAGCATCCATGTCACTTTCTGGCTATCTTCCACCGCTTTGTGATCACGGCAGTATGCTCCTGGATGGTGGATACATCAACAATTTACCAGCGGACATTATGCATTCTTTAGGCGCACACACGATTATTGCTGTTGATGTAAGTCTTGCTGATGACACATCACCCGTGAGTTATGGCGACTCGGTATCGGGATGGTGGATGTTACTCAGCAAACTCAATCCATTCCCACAATCCTACTCGTTTCGTCCACCTGAAATTGCTGATATACAATCTCGTCTTACGTACATTTCATCGGTGAAACAACTCGAGGATGCCAAACGTATCGATGGGTGTTTATACATTCATCCGCCCGTTGCAGCATATACGGCAATGGATTTCAAAAAGTTTAAAGAAATTGTCGAGGTTGGATACAAGTTTGGACAAACGGTTGTGCAAGAATGGCACAATAATGGAACGCTGCAGCGACAGCTGGGTGTTACGTTGGCTGATTCTGTTGAAAGGAAACTACGTGGTGGTCGTCGTGCCTCTATTTAAATGCATCTCTATATGTTGTAGAGCCACATGTTTTATCTGGAGTTTGACTGCAGTTGAATATTCCCATCAAAAATGGTTCTCTAATAAACCCCATTTTCGTAAGGATGTACAGCATAAATCGGCTTTATTTAAAAACACCCGCTAATGTATACCTGGAATCAATACATAAGAAGTTTTGCGATAGTCCTTGTATACATCACCGAAAAATTCGACAAGCTTTCTTTCTTCAAACCGTATTCTGGAGTTGAAAAAGGTATACAGACAAAACATGTATGCAACAAAGCATGCAGGATTTCCTAAAAGAATCTGTTGTCCGAGCGACCAATAGTAAAAGCCTGTGTAGGATGGGTGACGAAGGTATGCATATATCCCAGTTGTGATGAGAATGTGATCCTCCTTTTTGTCTTCTGAAATATAGTGAGTGAAATTCGATCCCGCTGTAATCATTGCCACCGATCTGAGTATTTGTGATGCAATCACAACGAGAAATCCTATTTGGGATTTAACCAAAAAGCAAAGTAAAAAAATAGTAGATTAGAGATTATCCTGCTCAGACATTTACAGTAGTTGGAAACAAGTATAAATACGCTGCATATACCTAAACCATTGATCCATGAAAACACCTTGAACGAAGGGAAAAAAAAGGTTTCAACAAGAAACTCGATAATGCCACCTGCCATCGCAATATGATACTCGGGGCTATGGTTGAGCAGGAATGCTAAATACATTCATAAAACCAAGCAAACCACATACAAATAGCAAGGTTAATGCAATTTCAAATTCTGTAGATTCAAAATAACCTACATTTTAAACTGGTATCTGGCTGAAACATGGCAGTGGTGATATACTCCATAATATGGAATGTAGTCAGACTAGCTAAAAATATTCCTAATCCTCGAAACATGACCGTGAATGTTCCAATGGCACATCCACATCCGGCAACAAACCCAAGACAAAATGCATACGATGCAATGTTTTGGCAAGTGTGCAAACCATCATAGAGGGGAAGGCCAAGAAATCCACGAAAAGAATTCTTATTCTTGATGACTTCAGGCCATACATAGGCATCGACACTTGAGGATTTCAGCAAATCTTTGAGATAAACAACCAGAGCGACTCCAATTATACTACGTTGTGCAATCTGAGCAGACATAACCCACCAAAATAGCGATGAAGCGCATGCATCTGACCAATATCTAAGGTATATAAAGCATGTGAATGAGTGACAAGTGTGATCCAGATATAATCAGCAGCAATTTGCAAGCCCTACGGAAAGATCAACTTGGAATTTGTAACGAATGGTTTGATTTGAGTATACTTCATAAGCGGACCAACTCGTGCAATGACACGAAAGATCTGAGTGATGAGCAACGCAGTGTAGCCTGTAGTGAGTAATCGAGAAGGTTAATTTCATCCATATAAAGAAATTGCTAGATTTGTTTAAATATAGTCAGACATTATACACGACCAGATCGATACTTGCCAATATATGCCAACAAGACAGACATATGACTCTGACTACTGCCAAGCAAGATCTGCCAAACAGCATTCTCAAAAAATCCAACAGCAAGTAGTAGCACAACTGCATAGGGTTTAGGAAATGAAAAGGCTAGCACATTCATAGAGCCATTATATCAGCACTCTACCACTAATTGCATGCAAATATCACTAATGACTAATGATAGCTACCTGCCAGCGACTCGGCTTCACCAAGGATGGCGGATTGAATGTACTCGAATGAAACAAACATTGCCATAGCACTACACACATGGACTCCAGAATGTAAATTCGAAGCCATTGCAGATAAGAGCATGCCGTATCCAGCAACTATTCCCAATAGGAATGCATTGGCAGCCACATTTTGAGCAGTATGTCTTGCATCAAAAATATTTAATCCAAATGGTCCAGAACATGCTGCTGATTTGGCATGCAAACCAACTATTGGTTGACTGCTTTTGTTAGAAGCAGCAGAAGCATTTGGCGTTGGTTGATCAACCATCCTGTAGCTTGATTGTGTTGAGATTCAGACTAGACTGCAATTTACAAATTGCAATCGTATTCACGTAAAATAACCGTTTTGTCCTGCAATGATTGTCATGGAATCATCAAGATTCGTTGTGCTTTCTGCCAATTGGCATCAATGAAAATGTCCATCTAATGTAAACTGTCGGTTGACATTGCAGTACTGAACACTGTCTAATCTTGAGTTCAGTCATTGCACAGCTTCATATGATTTATATATTTATATATTGGTCGAGGTTCGCGGTTGTGGCGAGACCACTACAGCATTAGAAGCGAATGACATGTAGGTATTCCATCCAATGCCACATACGTTGATAAATATCAACTGTCTATTCGGTGGAATCCATCGAAAGTTGATTATGCCTAGAAATGGCCAGATAAGACAGCTGTTGATGTTGATGGGGATAAACTTTTCCTTGAGTGTGGTCCATACATCCTTGTTATTCATTACTGCTGACATGCATAGAAAAAGAGCAATAAAGGGTGGAGTGAATGCCACTTGTGTAAAAAGGGATTTAAAAACGGTGGTTTTTATGCTCCGGCCATATCCGAATATGCGATCCAGTGCTCTAAAAACTGTATAGAAATACGGCCCATGAACAACTGCTCCTATCATACCTTTCAAGTTGTATAAAAAAGACGCATCAATATGTAGCAGATGCATAGTAATGAATTTCAAATACAGGTCACTCATTATGGAATGCCTTACCAAATTTTACTGCCTGCTTCATGCTGATATCCCCAATAAGCGAATGCTGAGAAACTGCTTTGGCTTTAGGTGGGAAGAAATGGGGCTGCACAAAGCCCTGATCAACAATATTTCCCAAAGTGTAGAGTGTCCCAGATGTTGCGGATGCCTTGAGTAGGTGGGGTAAAACTGCTGGTAGTCGAAGCATGTCTGATTATAATATTGGTGGTAAAAATGTTGAATTCATCAAGTCGGCAAGACTTGAATTCTTGCATCCCTTCCAAGCCATGTTGATACCGGACACGCTTGTTAACCTGATTCATACTGCTGTTTGAATAAAGCAACATCAAATTCATTGCAAGAACCAGTTGGTTTATTAAAGCTTATTTCACGCAACAGGAAGCTCAAAACATAATCAAGGCTTCTTCATAGGGTTTGGGATCAGAGAAAAGGGTTTGGGTGCAGTCACAGGTGGTGGTGGTGGCTTTCTAGTCGGTATGTCCGAGTTAACTTTTGTTGGAGGTTTAAAGTGATCTCCAGTCTTTAAAGCAAAGATCAAATCATCCATAATCTGCTTATTGTCCGAGTTGATCACCTTGCTGACATTCTCTTTAAGCTTGCGCTTCTCTTGTTCCTTCTCTGCAAGTCTTGTAGATTTCTCACCAGATTTGCTCATCACTTCAAACTTGATGTTTTCCTTTCGGGCACGCTAGGTGATTAAATCATTACATTGCTCGTTTAATCAAATGGTTATAACCCAACCATTCGATTGTCAATATGAAATGCATCAACTTACATCAAGGTGGACTAAAAATGTTGCAAAAATAGCAAATAATGCAGGAGTAGCAGAGGCATCTTCACCAAAGTATTCTACAACTTTTTTAAACGATTCTTCCATTTTCTTGTGCATTGTAACTACTTTTTCAAGCTCTTGCTTTTGAGACTTGACAAATTTCTAATATAGTGCAAATGTTAGTGGAAATACACAGATTTATAATCAATTGGTAATACAAAGTTATCAACCTCAATGTACGGCTTGAGCATATCTCCTTTAGTATCAGTATCTGGATGCTGTAGCTCGCGTTCAAGACCTTCCATCCCTCTCACTAGCTCGTTGATCTCTTGTGAAATGGTAACCAGAGATACTTGATACAGGGATATTAGCTATTTATCCACTACTTTGAAAATAAAGCACTAATGCTACGCACAATTGAGCAAGACATACCTTTGCTTGCACGGTCAAGCACAGAACCAGACAGGCCAATATCAATCAGATCCGAAAACTTTTGATCAATAGTCGAAACAATATAATTCAACAGCGATGTTTTGCGATCATTGGATTTAACATCGGCAAGCTATAGAATGATTTGCATGTTCAGATACTATAATTAGTAACTAAACTCGCTACATTTTAAGCAATACCATGGCAAGATATCACCTTGGTTAACGAATCTAGTGTGAAGCCAAATGCACCACCTTTGGCAGAGCTATCAGCATTCATATAGTTTCCAATAGCAAGAATCACTTGAAACAGTCTAGCAATCTTTTTGTTGTCCTTCAATTGTGTTGCGGCTTCCATGACTGCTTCGATTTGCTAAACATCATTCATTTATTTTATCAGTTAAACAAACACTATTGATAAAACACTATTTTTGTATAGACTACTGCTTACAGGCTTATTTTCAATAATACGGTCTTGGAACTTTAGCTTGTAGTTGAGCACATTAAGACGTTGATCCAAACGCGGTACTTTGCTAATCTACAATATTATACATATCAGCATGTTACGCTTTAGTCATCTTGCCATGGTTTGTAAACATAGTTTAATCAACATTTACATAAACAAAACACAAACCTCCCAGAGAAACTGCTCGGCTTTACCTAGCGCTGAAAGTTTGGCGTCCTTGCCACCAGTATACTCTTTAATGAGCTCAATATCTTCTGGTGTTGGCTTGTTGACTTGAAGTTGCTTGATCAAAGTTTCAGAGATCTTGTCTTCTTGCATCTGCAGTAATGCTTCGCGAATCTCTGAATATGACAGTTTGACCCTTCCTAGCATAATATCTACATTATTGGCTCGTTTCATATCCAATACAGTCACTGATTTTAATTTTGAAGGCGAGTCATGATCACCAGGCCCACGTGCACCAGGCGAACTCACTCCAGCACCATAAGCCACATCTTCGATTGAACCCGCGCCAGCTGCAAAATTGTTGGAGGCAGATTGGAAAATGGATTCAAGTTCCTTCAAATCGAGTTTTTCGCGACGAATGGATTCTTCAGCTGATGCACTCATGCCAAAATCTTTCCAGAGACTGGATTGCACCTTGTCTGTAGATATTTTTGTCCATTGGATTTGTCGCATTTTTACATGGGGAGTGAGCTTGGGTTTTACTGGTAGAGATGAACCCAATGCCATTCCCTTTTTCGCGCCAGGTGGAGGCGGAGGACCAGCAAATCCTGGAGGTGGAGGAGGTGGAGGAGGGCCTGTAGATCCTGGAGGTGGTGGAGGCGGAGGAGGACCTGCAAATCCTGGAGGTGGTGGTGGTGGTGGAGGGCCTGCAGATCCTGGAGGTGGTGGAGGCGGAGGAGGACCTGCAGATCCTGGAGGAGGTGGTGGAGGAGGAGGACCTGCAGATCCTGAAAGAGGTGAAGAAAGGTCACCACCATTTACACCCTCACTAGCATTGCTCGGTGCAGAAAGTAAAGGAGCAGAGTTGACTGAAGTAGCTATTTTAACAGGTTTAATAGACACAGGTGGAGCACTGGATTTTGATGCAGCCAGTTCATTTCCAAGGTTTTCAATACTTGTAGGACGCGATTCAAAATCAAGTCTAGTAATATCGGGTGCATCTGGAGATGTCAAGTCGGCAATAGATCCCAAGCCTGAGAATTGCTGATTGGTCTCGCGTTCAGTAAGTCGTTCAATTGCTGCATCGACATCCATTTTGAGACGTCCTGCATCTGGGGCCAAACCATGTCGTTGCAAACAAAACTGCTTCAATACTACCGCCGCAAATTCCCAATATTTTTTCCTACAGAGTAATTGAGATTGTCAATCAAAAGGTACTCGTTTTGATTGGCAAAAATTAGCTTTGAACAACTCACCTACGAAAGCAGTCATTTGGAAGTAGAATCAGATTTTGAAGAACGCGAAGCAAAAGCTTTTCCGCATCCGACTGTATGGCTTGATTTTTTAGAGCAGAAAAAATGGAATCTACACTATCAAACTGGATAGGACTGTTAGAAATGCTTTCCGAAAGCAATTCGGAGTCATTTGCAGCAGATTCTTGGAAAATAGAAATTTGAGTATTAATCACATCGTTGTCTAATTTAATCAATGCAGGGATTTGATCGACCAAGCCAAGATCAACCAGCTCAGCTCGTAATGCCATGCGAACCTCTATCTCATCTGGTGAACCACAAAGAGCGTTGAAAAATGTAATGGTTGCAGCCTGATAATCACGGTAATTGGTGGCTTCAGGTCCATTTTCAAGCTCCAGATTGACAAGATCGTGAACCAGTAGAGAGAACCGCTTTGGCTCACTGGTTAGTGTTTGAAAGTAGTCCATTGCGTGGACTACTTGTGAATGTCCGTTTGGTGGAATAAGGCATAACGCAGCAAGAACCTCAATACCCATGGATCTTGTGCGCAGCGTAGCACAGTTCAAGGCTAGAGAAAGAGCCTTGACGGCATCTGGATGATTTAACGAAGCAGATAGACCAGCAGCACTTGACATTTGTGCCTTCATGGCTCGAATACAGTAAATCTGTGCATTTCGCTCATCATTTGTGACACTATTATCCACCAATCGATTTGAAATATTGATTAGCTGTGACAGCTTTACTTGCATCAAGATACATGTGACTCGATTAAATGTCTACATACTTTGAATTAGGTTTCTTGGAGCACAAGGATGTGATGATACGCAAAAGAACAGGCAAACCTCCACCGTCGAGAAATTGCTTGACCCAGCTAGATTTTAAAATGCCAGTATAAACAATGGTAAATTACTTGTCTAGGCTCTACAAATATACAAATCATTGCGAGTTTTTAGACTACATACCTAATGGGCTGTGTACGCATGGCAACATCCAAAGATTGGAGCTCCTTAGCAAGCTCACTAGAAGATAACCCACTCTGTAAAAGTGTGACATACGCGCCTGGCTCGTACAAGAGTCGGCCAGGAGTATCTATGGGATTCGACTTTTCTTCCCGCTGTATAAGAAGCCCCCATTTTTTGGCTGACGGCATGCCTCGCATCTGCTCAGCTTTTTGATGAGGAAGAGCCAGTTCAGCCTAAATATTGTTATTTGCATTTTTCGAGTAAAGTTTACAAATATTAAACCAATCCGAGATTTGATGGAATTAAACTACACCATGACTGCGTAGGCGTATGAATTCAAGCAACTCATTTGTATTGGACAATAAATATGCTTTCAAGACAAATCAGATGAAGCAACTTACAAGGAACACTTCAAACCGAGCATTTACAACTTCTTCAGGTGGAAGTCCAGTAGGACTCATGGCAGAAGTTGAAGTCGCAGAGTACACACCAGAACTCCCCAATTCAATACTTCCATTAGCAGTTCCGATAGTTAATCCAGTTGGTGGATTTTTGACTGGACTGGAAATCGCGTTAAGATGAGAGTTGGATGATGCCGTGGCGAGAGTTTCAGTAGACTTTCCCCATGGTTTCCATAAAACTGTTTTGCTACGGCCTGGAGATTCTTTATCTTTGGATATGTTTAGAGCTTGTTTTAAACCCTCGTTTCCTGAAAGCGGTGTCTGGGTTTTCTTTAAGTCTGCCATCTGTTTCTACAAAATAGCGACCCGAACAATATTCAGACTAAAATCAAAAAATCAAAATCTATCCAACTATGTTGATTATTCGTAAAATGGCTCAAATGTTTATTTATCAAGTTTTTAAAAACGATGGCCAAGCAAAATGCTAAACAAACCATTTTGACATCACGTTGACAATAAGCATTGTAAAAATAATATTTATTTACAATTTAGCCTTGAGCACTTGAAGTGGGGGAGGAGGCATATTATAAGGCTGAGGAGGAAGAAAAAAGTCTGGCGTCAGATCTTTTTCAAGACAGTTTGGATCTATCTTGTACTTTGAAAAATCAGTTACGCCCTGGTGTCTTAGTATAACCTCGTCAATAACAAAGTGTCCACTGTTCTCGGCAAAAAAATGATTAATATAAGCATTGAATGGATAAATCAGCGCAAGTTTAAGATATAGTCTCACGTGAATAATGTGCTGGGTTGATTAAGAACAACGTATGCTGCATCTGACACTATATCGGTTGCTCGACTCTTTGACAGTTTGCTTGGATCTTATCGTGTACCAAAATATTTCGAGTGATGTGAGCAAATAGTCTATTTCAAATTTTGCTGCAAAGATTTACCTATAACGTTTGCCATGGCAGATGTTTCAACAGAAGTCATGGGCCAAAGCGCATTCACAGCGATGCCATCTTGCTCAAGCTCTCCAGAAAGTCCTATTTAAAACGACATTTAATGTTCAAATCATGCAGTCAAACCAGATTGCCACAACAGATATTCAGTATAGCTATGAATATACTATACCGATAACACACAAACTCATGGCATATCTATTCATCAACAAATAGTATCATTAGACGCATACAATCCAAGATTTATGTAGACAATGCATAACCAAACTTACTTGGCCATGGTGTAAGCAACATTGGCTTCGAACCACATTTGTCGTAGATCTGGCGGAGGAGCAAGGACAAGAATGTGCGGATTGCGTCCTTTTTTTGCTGATTGTCTTAAATATGGCAAAGCAAGTTTAGAAGTGATCCATGTACCTCTTCCATTGACCTGATTCATGAGATCGAATCTAGATTATATAATTTAGCTTGTCAGATTTGAAAATCCACAATAAACTGAAGCGTGAGCAGTTGTAATACTTTTTGACTGAAGTATCAGTAGTGTTTGTCAGACTGATAGCAGATGCATTGTTGATGACAATATCAATTCTATGCACAAGAGGGATTTGTATTAGCTTTCTACATCTTCCACCAACTGATTCCAGTCGTATTCATGCAAAATAATACCCTCCAAACCTACGATACAAAATAAAAGATCAGTATTGGTATATCGACTTATGTTACAAATATAGTTGCAATAGTAAAATATGCCTTACTGCTCGACAGTCTTGGCAATGGCTGATTCGATTTGGTCTTCAAATCGAATATCACATACAATTGGTAGAGCCTTGCCGCCAGCTCTTTCAATCTCTGCAGCAGCAGAGTAAATTGTTCCTGGAAGCTGATCATTTATCCAAAATAATTAAAAAGGCGGTCAGTATTACTGGCATGGTTTTGTGGAATGCAATATCAGAGACTGATATTTATTATAAATCTCGATAGAATCAAGGGTTAGATGCTAGATCTGGGTTAACCTTGGGATTGGGATCGGCAGTTTTGGCAGCAATGGCAATGTTGGCACCATCCTTGGCAGCTCTCAAAGCAATGGCCAGTCCGATACCCCTGGACGCTCCAGTAATAAAAAGAGTCTTTCCCTTCAATGACATTGGGTTGTTTTGCGTTGTATTCACGTAAACGGAAACGAAACGAGGAAATCGGCAAGCAGCCAATCTCATGAAATGATTGGTGGAATTGGCGCCAATCATTCGAGACTGGCGGTTTAAAATGCATTTTATCGCTGCTGTTTAATTCCATTTTACAGAATTACGACTGCAATCAACTGGTAAAGATGCATTTCCCCGAGTTTCTTCAGTCTCATCAACTGCAATTAGATTCCATTCCAAAGCATTTATGGAAGGTATTTTATTGAGGTGCATTGTGTAGCGTCTTGCCACTTTTCTATATTCATCCTGCAGTGACTTTATTCTAAAGCAGAATAAAGCTGGATATTCATTTTACTTTGCTATTACAGATTGATTGTTTCTTCAATAGACATTCTCAATTCTTCAAAACACAACATTCATCATATAAAAATCAAACTGGTTTGAAAAGACCATCGTTTTAGATTTTGTCCTTTTCACTCGATATAACCATGCATTGTACGATCACTAGATCCATTCATTATAATCCAGATATTGGATTTGACTACTCTTAATACTATTCTGTACACACTCATGTATCCTGAATCTCATACGCTCGCGTTCTAGCTGAAGTGAACAATGATTGCAACTGTTGTTCCTATGCCAACCATTCAATGTTTGGTTGAAAAGAAAGAAATACTAGTGGAATTTGACCATTTGTTGATATGGCATAGTGCTTCCAGTAAATTTGATGATGTCAATCGTTTGAAAATGACTGTTTATCATGCACTTGACATTCATGTTTCATTTTACATTAATACAGTTTTAAATTATGTTATATCTCTAGTCTATCCATCGAAAACTTTGTTGGGATAGTGAACCTTCTGAGCTTGAGTTGCTCAAGTCTGATCCCGATCGACATCAAGTCACATTAGAATCAAGCACTTCAATATTGGATCCAGATGGACAAGTATTCGTGGTAAGTTGCTTTTTGACCAGCTCATGGTACACTCGATCACCTTTGAAGCCACGCCAGATAAACAGTCAGTCTTTCAATTTACTGTTGTATTCACGTAAAATGGAATACTTTTCTATACTCATCTTGCAATGACTGCCTATTTTATTTTAAATATACAATGGTTAAATATTTGTTGCATGTTTTCAATCAACTAGCTTGATCATATATTTACATTTTCAGATGGGGATCTTCGAGAATCCTTGGATACAGCACCCAAATCGGATGTGGATGCCATGGCTTTGGTTTTGAGTCGGCGTGGCATGGACGTAGCTACTACATCTAAACTAGCTTCTGCAATTTGGACTATTGCTGATGCATACACCATATCAGTCACTAAAGAACAGGGAAAAGTTACTCAACAGTTCATGTGGTGTAAGTGAAACTGCACGTATCTACGTTTCACTAGATCCAGACTTGTATTGTTTAGAATAGTCAACACATCCAATTCATTTCATTAAACTTATTTTTGTATTGATATTTAGATGTTCCAGGAGAAAAGATTTTGAATATGGCCCACTCCGATACGCCCAACATGAACTGCTGCTTATTTTTTGATATGTATGGAATGAGACCAATTAATCTCATTTGGCCAAATCGTATTATCAAATCGGGCGAACCCTTGACTCGGGATTATCTCCAGTCATGCAAAAACAAAAAAGAGCGTCAATCACTTGCATTTGCATGGTTTCATTTGTCAGAGCCACCTGCCTCGAGCTTATCTGAAAAAATTAAAGCCTCGACTCAACAAGTAGATGCTAAATCAGACAATCTCGCATTGGATGTCAAGGCTTTACAAATTGATTCCAAGACAAAGACGGTCGATTATACTAGAAAGATACTACCGAAAAAGGAAAAGTATCTTGTATACAGTCCAGATATTGCAAAGCATTTATTTAAAGACAGTTTACGTGGATCAAAGTTTGAATTGACTACTAGTACAGCCGATGCTGATATTTTTTGGACAGCAGAGAAACACCACTACAATTCACTTGGGCATCACCAATTTTACAACAACTTTCCTAATCAAGGAACACTGGTTGTCAAGGATCGTTTGCAGGCGTGCATCTACAAGCATTGGGGACTCCTTGGTTCAAAAAAATGGTATCCACGATCATTCAACCTGAATTGGGAAGTCGATGAATTTGTAAGCATGTTTTTAGCATGCCAATCTCAAAATTCAAAAAATAATGTTTGGATTGTGAAACCATGGTATGTTTCATTAATATATCTAGAATATCTAGAATATGCAGTATGTGTTGTAGAAGGCGAATAGTCTAAACTGAAATATTTTAAAAACTGGTGCCAGGAATGGAACGCGCAGTCAAGGCATCATTGTTAGCCGAGATTTACCTGAAATTCTAAAGCAACTCGCTACTGGACCAAAACTTGTTGCAAAATGTATGATTTTTGGAATTATTTTATCAATTCAACTTGTCACGTACTTATGTTTTTGTCCAACATGTACTAGATATTCATCCTCCTGCATTATTAGAAGGCAAAACCAAATTTGATCTGCGAGTTTTAGTCATTATCGAATCTGTGTCACCTCTAAAGCTATATACAGTTCCGACTGCCATCTACTCACGTGAATCCAATGTTCCATACGACATTCATCTTGAGCAATTGGACAGCTTTACTCATCACTTTACGGTGAGTTTTAATTTTATGTCATCAACCTTTGACTTTACAGTTTGATACTGGCTTGTCAAGTATTATCCAAAGCTTGCCAATTTTCATATTTGTCACTTGTGCTAACAAATAATCGTGTCGATATTGTGTATTCAGGTAATGGGATATCGACAACTGGATGTAGTCAAATCCCCGTTACCAGAGCTTAAGACGCGGATTGAAGCCTGTTCAGCCAAACCCATTTCTTTTGACAAGGACATACTACCACGCATTCTCCAAGTTATTCGCAATGGAGTAGAAGCCGCTGTAAATGGAGATGGCCTAGAGTCACTTGGTGCTGATGTAAAAGTGAAGTCCATGTATGGAGCAGATGTAATATTGGATGCAGATTTAAATCCATGGCTTCTCGAGTTTTCAGAAGTGCCAGATACTGGACGTGTGATTGAAACCTGGCCTACACTTTATGGCGACCTCCTAAATTCTCTGTTCGTTGCTGATCAAATGTCCGAAAAGTTTGTTGCATTTTGAAGTTGAATACATATGGATTGCTTGCATTCTATCACTTAATCTTCAAGTTGGTTTGGTTGACCAGGCCACTATTTTGCTTTCAGATTGAATGCATTAGACTAGAATGACTTTAAAATTTAACAGCATCAACCATCTTGAACAAAAGTCACATAGAGTTGGCAGTGCATTCATGACGCAAGAGTAGAAGCTGAGAATGTTTTTATAGGATAGCAAATTGGATATATCAAAAACACTGGCTTTGTTGATGTTATTCAAAACAGATTATTTTGATCCATTTTTTCAAAGGACCAATGGAAATATTCACGGCACGAGTTCTTGCTGCAACTACCAATACAGTGCCATTGTTCCAAGCATGTCAAGGTACAAGAAACCGAAACAGTTCGTTTTTACTAATTTGCTAGCCATACAATTACTCAATTTCTATACATGCAGTATTGGGATAAACTCCTGTTTAAGAATACCATTTAGAAATTACAGTTGAAATATAGTTTGATGCATCCTTGATAGCATTATTGGTGACGGTTGATTTTGAATCGATTGGAATGCAGCCATATTTGATTCAAACTTTGCATGAAACTAAACGAGAGCGGGTCGCGCAACATGACTTGCTAATTGGACTCGACAAATCAAATACAAATTGCCATTTTTCCACTTTTGGCATAACCATGAATTGTACGATCACTAGATTCATACGCTGCAATCCAGATATTAGACTCGACTCTATACAGTTCATGTTTCTGTATTCTAAATCTCATACGTCTGTGTTTTAGTTCAAGAAACCAGTGATTGCATATCTTAGGATGCAATTGTTTCTATACCAATCATTCAGTGCTTGGTTTGAGAAAAAAGAGAGTTGGAGATTGAACAAATGTCGAGAATGTGGGATTTATTAGGACATTTGTGAGCATTTGTCGAGTCTTTAATACAAAAATGAGAAAAGACTAGAAAACTTGAAGAAGGGGTTCAGAGTGCACAATGCTGTCCAGTAAATTTGGCGTGAATTGGCACCCATTATATCACGAGGCTGGTATTTTATTATGCATCTTGATACCCCTATTTAGTGTTTCATTTTACGTAAATACGGACAAAGAGTATTCAGCTCTAGTTTTCTATTCTATTCATAAGAATTTCATATAGCTTCCATTTACTCCATCAACTTTAGCTCTTCTCTTACAATTAAATCTTGTTTAACCGATTGAATAATGCTGTATACAGGAGAGCCAGAACAAGAAAATAATGAACCTATTTTACGTGAAGGTATAGTGAGTCAGCGCTCAGGCCATCTCGGAATCATCAGTCGTCGATTTCTGATGGTATGCCATGCCACTACCCTAACGCACATTGCACATATTCAGACTCGTATCCTCAGCCGTTACCAAATTTCTCTTGGAGCAGGAACAACTTTTGTCGGTAACGACTCTCATAATATCAATAATGGTGCTAATTCAGCGTCTGGTGGCAGTGGTGGAGGCGAAGTAAATCACAAGGAAGCGACCGTAGACCACGCTATTCCTGCAGCTGTAGCCCGTACGAACATCGGTATGCATGTATTGGCTCAAGTTACTCATGCAGTTCTACTGGGAAAACCGTTTCTAGTCAACATGAGTGCAGATCTTCCACAAACCACACTGCATGCTCTTCCACAATTTATTATGTTAGATGCTGATGTGGCTCTTGTAAGTGAAGAAGATCTTGGCACTGCCTGTTTATTTGAATTACTGGTTGCTCCTCCTGCTTCAACTGAACGCTTGCGATTTCAAGCCGATCGCTCAACAGAATACCTTGCATGGGCCAGTTTGCTTTTTAAAATAGTTCAGCCTGCTCGCTCACTACTTCCCATTGACCATCAAATGCAAGTTTGCCTTGTGAATGATGCTGAAGATTCTGCTGCTGCACGTCGCCGGTTAGCAAAATTCAAGAGTGTTGCTGTCGCTGCATCTCAAACTCTCAAACAAAGGCACTCTCAAAATTCATATACTCCATCTAGTCCCATATCTCCTGCTCGATCTACGTCCATTGACTCGGCTAGATTTACTCTCAAATCACCATCTCAATCCCCACCTGCTGCCGTTACAACTGCTGTGAAATCTGCAGTAGTCAGTGATGTTGGTAATAATCCAAATTTGCCGTCTTCACCAACATCGCATGTAAGTTCGCTTGTGTCGAGCACCGTTATTTCATCAGCTATTAGTGGCAATGCTCCTGCAGCAGATATGCAATACGCGTGGCGACGACCATTAGCAATGACGGAAGGTCAATCGCAAACTGGGCAAACCCATGAAAGACGATTGCAGCAGCAGCCTACAATAAAGCTTCCCCAGTTGCATCATCTGTCTAAATCATTATTGCAGCAAGAGTCTGCCGATCAGCCCTCTGCTCAAAATCGCCATCACAGTCGTATCTCTCATCCCCAGTATCCGCTCAATGCTCCAAGACATTTGACGTCTAGTCAGCTTGCAGCATCAAATATAAAACCATCCATGTCGTTGGAGGAACTATCCATCATTCATGAAGTGGATACAGTTTCTACCTCGACTAGCACCCACGGTATGTCGGTCGTGACTAATTCCATCATAGATGACATGCACCCAGAAATGGTAGCTGCACCTACGATTGCCACTATTTCAAACCCCAATACAATCACCAAAACCACAGTCATTACTACTAAACAGGAATCTCCAACTCTAGCGCTTTATTCTGACTATATTGATAAGGGATACGAGCACAATTCTGATGTTCGCGCCATACCCAACTCCAGCACCGTTTACCAAACTACTCATACTAGCTCATCTACTTCACAAGTGCCTTTGAGGGTTTTATCTAATCTCTCGTCTGCACCAGTTCAAAAATCATTGAGCAATACTGATGTGATACAGCCTAATCACGTTGACAGTATCGAGGCATCTGTCAGTATGGCCAGCATGTCTTTAGAAAGTCGCAACTCCACTGATCAACTTGGCGGCAACTATACCGTCTATCCGGGCCGTCATCAAAAAGAAGTTGTATCGCAACTATCTGACAATGCCTTGGATGATACGGATAGTGATGATGATGCCGTTCTTGGTTTGGCGTATAGGACTCCAACACCACCAAATAATTACTCGCGGCGGCATTCAGCACCACTATCACCACAGATTTCACCTGCACCTGTGCTTAAACGCACACGTTGGCCCCCACTAGGTATCCCTATCCGATTGTTCCAAAAAATCAAATATAGGAGCCGACATGCTCAAGACATCCCAGAAGTGCATGTTGAGGATGGCGGTGCATTATCTAGTACAACAGCGTCGCCATCGTTTTCATCTGGGCCAATGTTTCCACGCTTCAATAGAACTAACCAGGCACATGAAAACGGGGTAGGTATTCATAGACCTGGAGCATCAGCCTTGCCGGAGCATGCACCCATTCCACTTTTACCTGTAGATCCATGGTACTTGAAACCAAAGGTACAAGACGATGATGCTGTGTCGCATATCTCGGATAACATGATGGTATGGTGCAAGGAATCTGCCAAATGGAAAAAGGTTCACAAAGATACACCTGCCATTGGACGTTAATTTTTAATATGCAAAATTAGTATATTTTTAATAAACTCGTTCTAGCTAAATTGACTGCTTGAGTATGAATAAAGTTGACAAGGATAAACAGCATGCTTTGCTATAAAATAATAATTAGCAAATCAACCCAGCCATTCAAGCTTGAACAGAAACATAGTGGTTGCTTATCCACGTCCAATTCAACGGCTATTCATGTTTTAAAAAGCAATACACTGGTGTGTAAATACAGTAACACATGGCCAAGGCTTTACCACGCTGTTTGGCCCGGATATCAGAAGCTAGTTTTACAACATGAATTGGCACGAATGGATAAAATATGACGCGTTCAAGATTGAATCCATTGTTTGGAGATAATTGTTGCTCGCTATTAAATAGAGATACGTAGTGTCTGAACATACAGTTCCACCTGCGCTTTAAATCGAATCCATTAGAAATAGTTGTCACTAATCGTAAAAAGTAGTGATTACACCTGACATTCAAGTGCTATTTTGACAAAACGCATCTCAAGTTTTACCCTGTCTAAATTGTTTTAGAATGCATACTCCAACAGCAAGTGCAAGTAAGCAAGCCAGTTTAGATGAAACTTCTACTTTCATAAATATGGACGCTGTAGCAAGTGCTCATGATACTGTGGATACCCAATGTCGCGATGAGCAATGGCCAGCTACAAAAGCGATTCAACCTATATCTGAAGTAGTGTCAATGCCCACCAATGAAAATATAGAATCGTCTTTTGTAAATATGGCTCCTGTGTCACCTCAAGCTTACCTCTGCCAACCAAGTTGTACTTCATCAACTTTGGATGTAATACTGATTTCGCCTGTTTGTGCTGATACGGTGCGTACACATGACACAGTTTCTTTGGAGCCGAATGCAAACGAGATTCAATCGGTAGATATCGACCCACCATCGTATTCGCCATCAAACGAAGATCCCCCGCCGTATCCTACCAAAAACAACAGCAACTCTAAAAGTCATGCTCTGGCTGTTTTGAAACGGCTCTCGTTGGTGCTCATCGCAGTAGATTTAGTGAGTTTTTCAATCGTGTTGCTTACTGAAAATAATACAAGCATATATGCTCAAAATAGAATTTCAATACATTCATCTACTCAATACTACTTGATTAGCCAGATACTAACCAAGAATTATTTTTTAATCCCAAATTCGCTTGAAATGTAGATATTTGCATTTGCATTGGCAGCTATATCTGGCGTCATGATACTCTACTCGGGCACAAACTCGACCTTTGTGATTGTCATTCCAGTCATGTATGCTATTTTTGCTTGCTTTGGTCGAGCAGGACTTATCTACGTAGGTCACCAATCTTATGAATTGAGCTTATATAGCACACCATAATGCAAATACGTAGACTGACACTTTATAAATAGAAAAATGGGTTGGCAAGCTTGTTCTATATCACAACGCTTATACTAAGATGGCTATGTGATACTCTCGTATTGATGTACATGACAATGTCATTCAATGGGGATCCCTTTTTCATGTCAGTGTTTGGATTTGTGCTGACATTTCCGATATCAGGAGTGCGAGGAATTCAAACCATGCTCATGCCCTGTTTCGATCAGTACCATTTTAACCTGACATCAGGCGAATGTGCTGATTTTATATTTTGGGATGAAAAACCATTAAATTTTGGATACATTTTGATTGCCATGGTAAGTAACATGTACACTGCATACATTTATAAAGTATATAAAAACAAGCTAACCCAAGTATTTTCACATTCAACCTCTTGCTAGTTATTTCCACACTTTTTGACCATTGTTGTGCACGCATTGAATTTGTATATGATGGAAAAAGAAAAGCGTAATTTACAACTACAGCAGCGACTAGATTCGGCTGAGCGTGCAGTTATTGCAACGGCATCACTTTATGCGTTGCGCCTTAGTCAGAATTCAGAGACGATCACTCAGCCAAGACCTAATAATCAATTTCAACCCCCACAACAGTTGAACATGCATCGTTGTGATAGAAATACACCCCAAGTATATATTAGTCCACGCCAATCATCGCGATCGTATGCGTTTTCTACACATGTGCCTATTAGAGATCATCCCCATGTATCACGAGGGCAGGGATTGATACCACCACGAACAGCTTCACTTGCAGCATCTCACTCGACACGATCATCTATACCACAGCCGCTGGTAGTATTGAATAACAACAACACACCGACTATTGACATGCATGAAAGGAACCGTACAACATACTCTATGCCAACAAGAATAGTCTTTCCAAGAGGCACGCTATTAGGGGAACTTGATGCACGACAGCAGCATACCACCCCAAAAGTAAGCATTAGACACTAAATATCAAAGTCGTAATGTTTGTGCATACCCATTATTTATTACATGGCATATTATTGCCGTATTTATATAAGTGGACTACTAGTAAAAGTGCCAAAATGCATAATAAATAGTTATTTCATGAAATGATCATTTTCATCACATTTACTGGCCTGTATTGTCATTCAGACTCTGACAAAGTCATGCATTTATTGATTCAATATGACCTGTTAACCATTCAATAGCAATGTCACGAGATATACATTTTCATATTACCTATTCCAAACCCACCAACAATTTAATAGAAATGGTTCTACACGGTGTGCAACTCCAGATATTGAGAATGTCGATTAAAAAGTGGTCAATTGGTAGTAGGAAAGCGTAATGAATGTTTAACCATGATTTATTACGAAACAAGAGGCAGCCAGTGTAAGGATACAAAAATGTTGTCTACGTAAATGCAGCGATGAATGTACAAAATGCTATCTGGAATCAAGGGAGGAGGTGGATCCCCGAGTTAAATCGTTTAATCGTGCATCTAGTTTTCGTATAAAACTAGTATTTACACTGTTGCCAAATATACTGGGTTTGGATCTATCAGCCCGAGCAGCAGATGCATGTGGTGCACGGTCTTCTTTTTCAAGCACTGTGATCAGTACGGTTTCACTGTGTGCACCACTGCTAGAGTGTGACTGTATGGACCTTGACTGTTCAGTCATAGTAGTGCTGCTACTGTCCGACATTCTTTCGCGGCTTACTAGATCAATCATAACTAGCAAGGCAATTGATTCAAAAAGAACTTCAAAAGCCACGCCACTGACAGAAAGCTGGTCGCCAAGCGTTCCCAATCGATTAAGCTCTATATCTGGTTTGCGTAATAAAATGCCGGCTCCTATAGACGCTGCCCATGAAGCAAATGACAATACAATGACCAATATGATCGCAGTCATTAAAAGACGGTGCGCTATGCGCACGTATTTGCTCGATCGTCTTCTAGTTGTCTTGAGAAGCGCATTAATGACGCTATAGGCCTGGAATACGCTCAAGCAGGCAAGAATAACAGATTGAATACCCAAGCCACCAATCCACCACTAAGATCGTAAAAAAGGGTCAAAAAGCAGTGCATGATGAAATTTAATTAGATTTCAAGCAGTGTAAATAAAGGATATCAACAGTGACAAAAAACCGTTTTGTAAAGCGATTACTTACAGTGATGTACCAAGAGTCCTTGATTGTGAGCACTCTGTGAAGATACTCTGGCCAGCACAGCAGCAGATGCAGTGAGATGACTATTGCTCTTAGTTTTATTTTTTGAAAATCGGACCATGTAGCTGTATGACTATTAGAAAACAGAATATCGAAAATGAACCGAACCTCCAGTTGCAGTAAGCACATTCCCCCCAGACATAATGCCAATGAAATCTCGTATATGTTGCAGAGGTAACAAACTTCAAGACTATAAGAGTATGTAGAGAAAGCACATGCAATTTGTAAAAGCACTGCAATCATATTGAGCAAGATGATGGCAATCTTGAAGCTTTTGGCTGATTGATTTTTTTTAGAAAGAGTGTACAATACGTAGACTATTAAGGCTATATTTGTTAATATGATTACAATGACAAACTGAAAGACAATCAAAAATCCAGGCTGGACCAAGTAGGAACTAGGAACACCCTCAGTGATCATGTTGGATGAAAATGATGAACTGGGAAAGGTTTGATAGTTGAATATAGTTCAATTTACAAAAGTCGGGTTTGAATGTTTCGGCAAGATTATTTGTGGCACTAGAATATCAAACAGTCTTGGCATGTTTCCAATACGGTAACGACTTGATGAAACCCTCGACCAAGTGATTCAAAACCAGTTATTGTCCAGTAAATTGGCAATCGTTTCACAACTTTTATTATACTCGGTGCTCCGTTTTGTTGAATACGGCTGTAAAAACTTGACCATTTTTAGCATTCCAAACATGTCGTTTACATATGAAATTATACTTTTATATCAGACCTTTTTATGAAAACAAACATATTAAACTATTTATTGATGGCCTGGGGGTTTCAGAGTAATGCTTGTAAAAATTGATTAAATTTCAAGGTTGCAAGAAATACACTTTTGAGGTATCATGACAAACATACAAACTAAGCGAAAAAAAGACAATGACGATATTGAAATTGGATATACAACAACCTTGTAGTCGTCAGAACTTGGACGAGGTGTTGCAAACCTATTTATGGACCTTTACCAAGCCCAAATGTCTCGACCAACAATGTCAATGATCTTGATGGCAATGCTGCGTACAAAATCCAATTTCTGAGTAACAGACAGATGGGCGAGAAATGTGTCCAAATTTTTATCGAGAACATCCAAACGGTAGATCTAATTACTGGACTACAATGAATGAATACAACGACCGTACAACGTATGGCTATACAAAGGCAAAGTGCAAGGTCTAAACAAAGCAGTTTAAAACTATAGTTTGATTGTGTGACTCGTATGATGGTCGCTGTGCTTGGAGACTGGTCAGAGGAGTTTGAATGCGGTAGCATTTCGGCTTCCTACAGTGACGTGGAATATTTCCAAACGCGCGTTACTCTAAACTTCCATTCTACAAGCAGTCAAGTCATTGGACATGGTTTACCAACCGCTCAACAAACAGCGTGCGGATTGGCGATAAAAATTAGAAAGGATTCATTACAGCTACTCAACACTGATGCAAAAATTAAATGCACATATATGGGCTGCTCCAGTCAGATGTATTGATTACTAAAAGGTTTACTATTCAACTCTTTGCTAGCCTCATCTTGAAAACACTTGCTAGTTCACATATGACTAAAATTGAATATTTCAACGTCATCTCGTTCTTGAAATAAAACTATTCCATTATTTTCAAGCCCAATAGAAAATTAAATTGCACCAACGATGTAAAATGATAATCCAGCTCACATCTGATGCTTCTCCATTCAAGATTAGCTCGACTCGTTTATTTACATATACCTACATCACCCTTTTCGGACCAAGAAAGCGATGTAAAGGTTTTGGCTTATTTGATATTGGCGGAATATCTTGTCCGCTCAGCCGACATGATGCTTATTTAGATTCTTGCCAAATATAAAACGATTAAAAGTTTTCGAGTTCCCATTTTTACTATCGGGTGAAACTACCGCACTTGGCTTTATTACAACCATTTACGACTACGCTGGTATCGCATTCGGATGAGTCCATTCTTGACCAATATTGGACAGTGTGTTCCCAGACTCGAAGACTATGACATTGACCCAGTCAATGGGTTTCTCTCCTCCCCTCCTTTGAAGCGGCTTCCTGCCTTGTTTCATCCATGGGAACATATTATGGACCATTTACACCAACTAATGATTTCGAGTAGTCTTCGCTCATGGGTTTTACGGGTAATATCTTTTGATATTGAATGGATTGCAGCATGTCTTTTGTTGTTGAGCTCTGCATGGTCAAGCATCTGCACTGTCCATGCTGTCAATCGTTTTTGAGTTGCTTGGCAAGTGGCAACTCACTATCTTGTCATGTTAAACGATTGTTTATACCTGACTGCACAGTTGTGAAGGGTTGGATTTTTCAATCTAAAAACCACTTGATTGTATACTTGGCTAACCTTTTGTTCTCCCATTATCAATTAGTTACCACTGTTGGATGTCAACCAGTTAGAAACCAAGCGCGAATGGCAACGAGCACATTTGGTTTTGACATTTATTGCTCATTCGTATATCATTGGTCTTCCTAAAATCGACAAGGTTGAATCTGTTCTTCCGGAAAGTGTGGCAGTTCCTTGGATAACTGTTTCCAAAAAACTTCTTGTCAAACCAGTCATGTCGTACTATGCAGTTGAGCTGTCCAACTGGTACAAACTAGATTCAGATGGCCCACTAGACTTGAGGTGAGTGCTATCATTTTAAACCGCGTGCTTATGGCTTCTCTTTGTTGCTACAGCATGATGTTGTTGGATGCAAGCCAATGATACATTAGAGTGTGCTTGATAGATTGGCTAATCAGGTCTTGTTCAATATTTTTAGCAACATTGCTATATCTCATACATTCACCGGAACAGTTGATGAAGCATGGTTTTACTTGGTGCCATTGGCGATTGAAGCGGCAGGAGCACCGGCCATTAAAGGATTAGTAGATGCCCAGCAGGCTATTTTAGATAAAGATCACACTGCTCTAGTTTCCGCATTGTATACAATTTCAAATGCTACCGAGGGTTTAACCGCTCTTCTGAAACGCATGTATGAAAAGTGCGATGCGGATATATTCTTTAATCGATTTCGTCATTATTCTAGAGGCTCGAAAAACTCACAAGATGTTCCTAATGGGGTGTTTTATCAAGGGGTTACTGAGGTGGGTAGACTGGATCATACCTTGGCATTGCCATAATTTGTGACTCATCTTGACTATTTGCTCAAATTTTAGATGGACGAGTTTGTCAACTTGGAAACTCCCAACCCCAAAGGCTTGATTGGAACCTGGAGAAAGTATGCTGGCGCTAGTGCTGGTCAAAGCCCGTTAATCCATACACTCGATGTTGGACTCGACATTCACCATGTACCTATGCATGGCACTTTAAATGAATCCAATCCATCATTTTCTACTGATTCTAAAAGCAGTCTTCCAGCTAGATTTCCATCCAAGCCACACTATGTCAATCCAATGCTTGAGATGCGAGAATCACTCTCACAAGATCATCAAAACTTCCTACGCGCTCTTGGCAACGGCCCTTCTATTCGTGCACACATAGCGTCACTTTCTGGAGACGACAATACAGCTGTTGTGCAATTCAATCGAGCAGTCGATAATATCAAGCAATTTAGAGACGCGCACATCAGTCTTACTGCCATGTACATTGTTCTGCAAGCCAAAAAGGCAGCCGCAGCTGCAGGCGAGAGCTCATCAAGGGTTTGCGTAGGAACAGGTGGAACAGATTTGGTTCCATTTCTAAAGCAGACAAGAGATGAAACTGTGAATGCTCTTATTTTGCTTCCGTAATATATTCACCTATGTGTTACAATCACAAATGAAATAATTTTGATGGATAAGCCATTTCCATTATATTGAACCCAAGTTAAAAAATGGTACTGATAATATTTCCTATTTATCTATCTTGCACAACTTTGCTCTGGGATAAATAGCAGTTGAAGAATTGAAGATGCCAATTTCTAATAGGCGAATGCAGCCAATATTTAAACACAACGCCCATTATGAATATAATCAAACTATACTTGCAAAACCTTTTGTTTTGACATAGCCATGCATTGTACGATCGTCAAATTCATTTGAATGCAAATATTAGGTTGATAAAGTCGATACAACTCTGATACGTTTGTGCTCAAGACGGAATGATTGCAACAATTGTCACCATGTTTGTAAAACAAGAGAGTTGAATAGGAGAGCTGAATAAGAGTCAAGAGTGTGGAATAGATTGAAGCTGTAGTGTAAAGGTTGAATTTTTATGTGAAAATAGCTGACCAACTAAAAGCTCGCTTACAATTCTGAGCAGTGAATTGGGTAGGAATTGACACCAATCATGTCATGAAACTGGTATTTTATTATGCACTTTTTAGTACTCCATTTTGCGTAAATACGGCTACATTAGTATTTGGAATACTCGAGTAGTCTACCAAGTGCAATACATAAATCATAACAACTACCACTTGGAAAAGCAACATGAACACCAGAGCAAACGTGAGGAGCTGCAACAAGACTTATAGACGAGGAGTAGGAATTGCTGTCTTGGTTACTATTGCTATCGCAGCAATGTTTCTGGTCAGGACTGTGTTGATGCTACAGAATTCACCATTTACAGGTTTGTAGATTATATTTGGTCAAGCCATGGCTTGTACCGGCTAAACTTTCCATCAGTATTCACGCAAGTGTTACAGAATCAATATTCAATTACCTGCTATGGAATGGCCATGCAGGCGCTTGATTCTATTGTTTCATTATGCTTGATAACTAGTACTAACATTGAGGATATGTATCTAGGGACCATGATGCAGCAAAAGATAGCCGACCCATCCAAACCGAATGATCCTAGTAAGTTGGATATTGAATGGCAAGCCAGCTGATGGTACTTTGAATGAACATGTTTACTCATTTGACAAGCATTCAGGTCTAGAAGGTCTATTAAAGCGTCAATCAACAACGCTTGAAGATGCGGTGCAGAAATATCAACTTAAACTCGGCAGGTCTCCACCAAAAGGCTATGCTGACTGGTTCACAAGTGCCATAGAAAAAAAATGTTTGATTGACGATTATGATATTATATGGGAAGACCTTGCTCCATATCACCAATTGGGTGGCAACGAGTTTCGTCGTCGTTTGGATATTCTCAAAGATGGCACTCATAGAGTCTTCAATGTACATATCAAAGACGGCACTGCTGATGCTGGTGGAAAGTGGAATCCTATTTTTAAAAACGCAAGTATTGACTGTATAGGTTATACTCGGTAATTGCCAAGACTAGACCAATCTAACAGTTCGTGTCTACCAGTCTATCAAAACAGTTCGTGACATGGATCTTGTTTTAAACGAGCTGGATGAACCTCGCATTCTGTTCAATTCAAATAGAGATGGTCCTAGAATGGTCACTGCACTAGCCGATCCCAACAAACTTTCGAGCGAGAGTCCAAATTGGTTTAGGGCTAATGGAGGCGAGCATTTGCAACTCATGAAAGATAGCTGTCACGTTTATAGTCCTACTAAACCACTCCAGCAACCACACGAATTCCATGGATATCTGCAATGGCCCATGTCCAATATTTATACTCGGTAAACTGTGTTTTTAGATTTACTGTAAACTAGATGAATTGCTGTTGTACTAACAGGCTGAGTGTGCGATTGCCTTGCACAGTATGCTACTTCCTATCTTGTCTCAATCGCGGATATCAAACTGTTTTAAAGACATTTTAATACCGTCCATCTACTACTATCATCTATATGCAGGAGGGTATGTAGTTTTAACTGGTTGTATGACTGCCATTTGAACAATCTCTGTTTAAAGCTAACTTTCTATGGGTCATAATAATGCTTTGTCTTTGGCTAGATCTTCACAAGCGGATAGCTATCCATGGCAGAATAGACTACCCAAAGCATACTGGCGTGGATCAACAACTGGTGGATGGAATCAGAATGGGAATTGGAAAACGTTCCATCGAATGAGAATGATAGATGCGATTCAAAAAAAACCTGAGCTCTATGATGTTGCTTTGACTGATGCAATCCAATGCGAGCCAGATGACTGTAATGAAATGACTAAGCAGTTTCATATGGTCAGCCACGAGCCATTCGAGACTGTATACAAGTACAAATACGCTTTGGATGTGGTAAGTGGATCCAACATACAGTTGCTCAATAATACAATACTGATGTTATTTCAATGTTTCATGGTTTTAATGAACAGGACGGAAACACATTTAGTGGTAGATTTTTCAGGCTACTCGAATCTCAGACTCTAGTATTCAAAGCTACCATCTTTGATGAATTTTTCCAAAGATGGATTGTTCCATGGGAACACTATATTCCAATTGAAATGGATTTTAGTGATCTGGATCAAAAGATTGAATGGGCCAAAAACAATGATGACAGGGCCAGACGTATTGCCGAAAATGGACGACGATTTGCTGAGCGTATTCTCAACAAACCTCAGATGGAATGCTACACAGAGTTGCTGTTGCTGGAATTTTCCAGTCTCTTGTATGACGTTAAATAAATACGATAATATTCTATCAGTGAACTATTGAGGTTGTATTCATCTGATACGATGTGAATGATGTCAGGTTTCATGTTTTGTGACCATAAGAATAGGCTGACTTGGACTCTGCTGGCTACAACTTATTTCTTGGCTGGATGTGTTTTGGGTTGATAAAGTTTCATTATCGTGTCGCTTGTGGTCGTATTGGCCAAGTCGGCACAAAATACAAGACTACAAATTAGACTCTTGGTGTTGTTAGGCCACGCATGTCTTGCACACAAGAATGGTCTGATAGAGTGCAATGGCTGAACCAAGACACTTGAATGCTTTGCATGTCTGTCCTCGCTTGGCAATCTCCCTTACCATTCATTTATATTTATAAAAAATATATTTAAATCAGGATCGTTTCAGTACCAAGTCTTGAGCTTATTCAAGACTTGCTTTTGGTCATACATTCATATCAATTGATCGACTGCCAGCCATGCATGCTTTAAAGACATGTTCGATTTCCACAAAATGGATATCAATACTCAGCAGCGTAGCCTTGATTTCTCAAGCGATAATACTGACTATAGTTCTTTGTATGTTGAATTCTATTAAACAGTATGCCGAATCTTGCTTGATTGGAACTACTGGTTGCTGACCCACTTTGATCCTGTGTTTATCAACTTTAACAGGGCCTCGAACAGAGTCTAGTGGCATTACAGTGAACATTGCTGAAAACTATTCAGATACTGTAAGTATCCGATTCTATACATGAGATTCGATAGATACTGGTTGTAATGATAGATGCTAATCTAATACTTGTATGCCTCGATAAACAATTGATTTCTAAAACATGGTAATACGGTTTGCATTGGATAGTCGGGCAGTGTTAATATTACTGGTAAGTGAATTTTTAACATATTGTCAAGTATACGCAATGCATCTAATATTATTGTTGCATTTTGGTTATAATCAATTTAAACGACCCTTAGCTTTGGATGCACTCTTGTCAAGACAGTCGAGAACACTGGACGATGCTAAACACAAGTACCGACTTAAACTAAAGAGATCACCCCCAAAAGGATACGCTGAATGGTTCAATAACGCTCAACAAAAACGCTGCATCATTGACGACTATGATATGATTTGGGAAGATTTGGCACCTTATCATCAACTTGGCGGTGATGAGTTTCGTCGTCGCATGGCAATTCTCAAAGAAAATGCAACCCAGACATTTCAAGTCAAGATTAAAAATGGATTGCCAAGTGGTGGAGAGGTTTGGGATATACTCTTGAAAAATGTAAGTTTGTATAAATTGGCCATGTTTATCGAGCTTATAGTAATCATTTTTTTCATGCTTGTGATGGTCTTGTATTGCAACGGCAGTCTATCAAGTCCGTTCCAAATATGAACATTTACATCAATAGCTTGGATGAACCACGCATTTTGTTCAACATGGATCGCGATGGTCCTGCAATCATGACAAACACCATCTCAAAAAAGATTCGAGATATTGTAGATGAAAAGCCAAACTGGTTTACTGCAGCTGGGCAAGCTCATCTTGATCTGATGAAAGATCTCTGCCATCTTCACAGTCCACTCCAACCACTCCAGCAGCCACACGAGTTTCATGGATATCTGCAATGGCCCATGTCATCACTATACTCTAGGTAATGGCTGCATAAGAGCACTAGCTTGTTCATGTTAGATTTTAATCCATCAATCAAGCATGCTAACTAATCTTTCTAATATACTGCGTGAATTGCTGGAATGTCAGAAATCTACTTCCTATTATCTCACAAGCACGTATTTCAAACTGCTTTAGAGATATCTTGATTCCGTCAATTTATTATTATTATACTTATGCTGGAGGGTAAGTCTTGATTGAAAATTTAGGCCCAGGACAAAATATGACATACTCATCGTACGATTATTGACATAGATCTTCACAAGCGGATAGCTATCCATGGCAGAATAGACTACCCAAAGCATACTGGCGTGGATCAACAACTGGTGGATGGAATCAGAATGGGAATTGGAAAACATCACATCGGTTCCGTCTAATGACGCTTGTATCTCATAGGCCAGATCTATATAACGTTGCATTTACAAAAGCAGTTCAGTGCCATTCAAATGATTGTCTGAAGCTCAGTAAAGAATACAAAACAGTCAGCCACGAGTCATTCGAGACTGTATACAAGTACAAATACGCTTTGGATGTGGTAAGTGGATCCAACATACAGTTGCTCAATAATACAATGCTGATGTTATTTCAATGTTTCATGACTTTAATGAACAGGACGGAAACACATTTAGTGGTAGATTTTTCAGGCTACTCGAATCTCAGACTCTAGTATTCAAAGCTACCATCTTTGATGAATTTTTCCAAAGATGGATTGTTCCATGGGAACATTATATTCCAATTGAAATGGATTTTAGTGATCTGGATCAAAAGATTGAATGGGCCAAAAACAATGATGACAAGGCCAGACGTATTGCCGAAAATGGACGACGATTTGCTGAGCGTATTCTCAACAAACCTCAGATGGAATGCTACACAGAGTTGCTGTTGCTGGAAATGGCGCATTTAATGCATAACATGCAATAAATATCATTAATAAGACCATTATTTATTTTCTCATCGCAATTTGACTGCATTTAATCATGTCATTCAAGCAGATATGTATTTTTGAGTGGACGGGGATTATCAGGGAACTTTGCTTTGATTATTGCAATTCTATATTGGTAAATAGTTGAGATTCAAGTCTTGATTTTTGGTGATTCATGTAGACGGTCTGATTGGCATCAAAACTCCGACATTTCATATATAAGCAGTTTCAAACCTATTGCACGAAGCCTTGAACAACTCTCTAGCCAGCTTACTTATTTGGAAATTGTCTAGATAAACTAAGGGTTTTAATTAACCACATCAAAAAGTAGTCGTCATTAAATCTTAAAAGATATTATTTAAGCTTTTATCATTTACTGGTACTCGCAACACCAAGTATTAGTGAAACCAGTCTATCTAAAGGCTTTTTGGAAACAATCACGTTTATAACAAACTAACATACTGTGAGCTTTGACCTACAATTGCAAGTGTTGATACACATTATATTGCTTACCATCAAATATCATACTGTCTAACTTGATATCGTTTAAAAAGTAGTATCTAGTTTCCCATCACCTTTAAAATGGGTATAAAGTCAAATCGTATTCAGACCGTAATTCTCGTTGCCATACTTATAGGCATAACAACAATTCTCATGTCTACATTTATGGGCAAGTAACAAATCAGTTGAAACAATATTCTATGCAAGATGGTTAGCTATTAGTAGTAAAATACACGATTCTGTAGATCTAATTTACATGGCATTGTGGCAATTTTAATTTTAGGGTCAAGAAACATTGTCTTGCATGAACAAAGCGACTATATCGATATTCAGGAGTCCGCCAGTGTATGTATATATCACTATTCACAGCCTTTTAAAAATATTAGTTGACATGTGTTGATTTACTAAACTACGATACATGCAATTATTGAACTGTCATTAAACTATAAACCGCTTTAGATTCTAGCAAATAGCAGCCATAGTAATACTCGTAAGTTTAGATTTGTGTTTGATCAACGTAGTATCAAGATCTGAATGGTTTAGCTGATTCTAACAGGCAATGGTTTTGAATTTGCATCAGATTTAAGCAAGTTATTATCGCGACAATCCACGACACTTGAAGAAGCTATTCAAAAGTATGAGCGAAAATTAGGAAGATTGCCACCAAAAGGATATTCGGAGTGGTTTGAACGTGCTAAAGAAAAAAAATGTTTGATTGACGATTACGACATGATCTGGGAAGATCTTGCACCGTATTATCAACTTGGAGGCAAAGATTTTCGTCAAAGAGTGCAGATTCTTCAGCAAAACATGCAGCGAATGCATCATCACAAAGTCAGTCAAGGATTGCTTAGCGGTACATCAAAATGGTCGAATTTTTTGAAAAATGTAAGTTGCACTGTCGAGTCGATTTACCTCACATAAAGCGCTAACGCCAAAAGTAAACTTTTGAATACACCATGCTTTTACAATATTAGTCTATTAAATCTATTTCAGATTTAGATATTATTATCAATGAGTTGGACGAGCCACGTATTTTATTTAATGCCGATAAGGATGGTCCAGCACTTTTGAACCAAGTTTTAGATCAGTCAAAAGATAATCCTACAGCTCAAGATCAGATAAAAGCTGATTGGTTTACTGTTAATGGAGACGAGCATTTGGAACTCATGAAAAAAACTTGTTTGCTACATAACCCTTTAAAACCACTTCAGCAGCCGCACGACTTTCATGGATACCTACAATGGCCCATGTCTAATATTTATACTCGGTAAATTGTTTTGATGATAGATTGGCATGCAGACTGAACAACTCATCGCTTGTGATCTACTATATATACATCAGAACACTGCTTCCAATTATATCCATGACAAAGCTCTCTGGATGTTTTGCTGATATTGTGATTCCATCAGTCTATTACTACGATATCTACGCTGGAGGGTATGTTTAGATACTATTGACTGGATTATGCATCTCAAATTCTTGTTTGGAGCGTATATTTTTTATCTCAGTATTCTAAACATCAATGCGCATTTTTTGTAGACAATCACAGGCAGACAAATATCCTTGGAAAAGTCGGACAGAGAAGGCATATTGGAGAGGTTCAACTACTGGAGGTTCAAACAGTCACGGCAAATGGCACAACTATCATCGCATTCGCTTGGCGCGACTTGCAGTTCAAAATTCCAATATTCTTGATGTAGCGCTTTCAGATACTACCCAGTGTTTGGAACAAGATTGTATCGATATCCGAAACGAATTCAAAGTGGCTGGCAAAGAACCGTTTGATAAAATCTACACATACAAGTATGCATTGGATGTGGTATGTTTTTAAATCTCTGGTTATACAATCATGTTTTTAATTCTAAATGTTTAATGAATTGACAATGGAAATATGTGTAGGATGGAAATACGTTCAGTGGCAGATTTTTTAGACTTTTAGAATCTGAGGCGCTTGTGTTCAAAATGACTATTTTCAACGAGTACTTTGAGAAATGGATTGTTCCATGGGAGCACTATATTCCAATTGAAGTCGACTTTAGTGATCTCAAGCAAAAGATTGAATGGGCCAAAAACAATGACGACAGGGCCAGACGTATTGCTGAAAATGGACGACGGTTTGCTGAGCGTATTCTCAACAAATCTCAGATGGAATGCTACACGGAGTTGCTGTTGCTGGAAATGGCTCGACTAACGCATATGGACGAATAGACGCATTACTTTTGGTCTATCGATAGCACCCTGAGGATAATTGATATTTTAGACCTTTTAAAAAGATTCAGTATTACCCTGTTCACATCTGATGATAAGGAGCATGAAAACAGATATGAAATAAAAATAAGAAATTGTCTGCAAATATTGGTAGATTGCTCAAATTCGTTCATCCAAAACATCGAATATATCACGTGATAAAATCAGCGTAGCGTTCAAAAATATTTTGAAATTCGACCATTCAACACAATCGATTCTGCTGGGATGATTGGCATATTTGCACGGAAACCTCCACCAAAGCTTCCATTTAAAGTCCTGACTCCAGTAAGTCTTGAAATTGATGAGATTTGAATATCGGTATCCAACTCACAAGGTTCATTCGACAGGCTCTCCCACCAGCTCCATTATGGTTCTACGGATGCGTATTCGCAGGTGGGGTCAGTCTTGGCATCGTACTCGAAGCAAGCATGATTAATCTAGGATATTGTAAGTTTAAACTACTTTCAAGTATGTTAATGCTCGACTGTAGTTTCTAAATCAACACATTGATGCCGACTTTTAATTAGATCAACTACTGATCAAGGGTGAGTCGAAACGATTGGCCCAGGAAGCCGATGAAGAGGCTCGTAAAGTAGTTAAACCCACATTGGAATGGTGATCGATCATGCGCTGCCTGTTTAGCTATTATTAATATATCTTGTTTAATATCGAGACTGTTGGATTCGACTCGATGATTTGAGTGCATCTGATTGACATGTTCTGAAGAAATGGTGGGGTTTCCGTGCAAATAAGATTCATTTACAGTCGTATCCACGTAAAACAACACGTTTGTGTATCTTGCATTGCAATATACAGTGTTCAAATATTCAGTTCCTATTACAAATTGACTTGACATTCTCAATTCTTCAAAACACGACGTTCATCATGAGACTGGCAGTTTATTATGTATTTTGACTTGTTTAGTGTTTCATTTTACGTGAATAGGCTCTAAACGAGCTAGAATGTATATGAAATGGTAAAGGGAATAAGGCAAAGTTGTAACGACTAGAAAGGATATATAAAAAATGTCGCGTTCTTGACCTACAGATGGCACATCTGATTTGAATAAACAGTTACCTAGCAGTCATTTCCAATACGGAAGGCAGGTAAGGATTTCCGATTCCAGGATTCACACCACTGGTTTGTTGAGCTCTTGATGGCGGTTGGAGGTTTGCCGCCCCACTGTTTCTTGACCGCATAGTCGACGATTTACAATAAGTTGCTGCGGATCGAGTATCAGTAGATGCAGTGACTGTAGGCGGTGGGGCAGTGGTGCAACAAGATGTTGGGGCAGTTCGTTGGCGATGACGATGGCCTCGTCTCAGAAGTTTAGGGAATGCATCCAGCGATGATGACGAAACGATTGACGAGTTGGATGATCCAGACGAGTACGGAGAGTGCCCAGATTGAAGTATGACGTGATTAAGCGTGCTGTCTGTATGAGCCGGTAGTGATGCAAACTGTGTCAAAGAGTGTCGTTTTTTGTATATGTTATTGCCTGTGTTGAGAGGTGCAGGCTTGTTTGATTGATTTGCAGTAATGGTACTTGCTATGGAAGCTGTGTGAACCATGGTGTTTCTACAGTCGATCGAGTCTAAAATTGTTGACGAGTCCATTGATATCACCCAATTTTCTAGGCTTTCTCCGCAAGCAGTCGGTGCTGGGAGGAGCGCTGCTGCGGATTTATGTCCGTTTGAAGAGCTGGTTGAAGACATGATTGATGATCCAGATGATGTTCGCATTTGGGAAGGAACAGAAAGCAAAGGACTGGTATTAGCCAACCGCTGACTTGCTGATGACTCGTCAATCACAAAATCAGCAAATTGGCATTCCTGTGAACAGTAGAGATATTCGGGCTAAACAGAATAAGAAAAGCAAATCTTGATTAGAACCATTTCTGCCAAGCATGTATAGAAGGCTGAGTATGCTTGCAAATCAAGCCAAAGGGATGTTGAATACGATCCAATCGATCGAAACAGTAAATAGGAAAGTATCGTGTAAAATGCTCAATTTTCTTTCATAACTTGAGTGAAAATCTGCAAATGTAGAGGGTTTAGTAGGGTTGGAGGTACACTTTTACTAGTAAAAACTAGAGCACTCCAATACAGGCAGAGCTGTATGGTACGAATGATGATATAAAATAAGCATGTGAGATAATTGGGTTTACAGCGGTATAGTATCCGCAGATCACCCTATGGCTTTGAAGTGATTAAACCACCACTCGACTGTTCATGTTGCTTACCGATATCCGTTTTTCGCAAGTAACACACCAGCCCAAAAAATAATCCATTAGCTGCTAGCAATATTTTGTGCTAGAAAAAAAGAGCCAGCCAAATATTACAGAAATATCTGGCAAGCAAGACAGCCAATATATGGCTTTAAATAAACCGTCAAGTAGAGCGACGAATCGAGAGTGAGAGTTGGTGTAAAATTTAAACCCAACTGAAAAGTAATGCCTGAGCTTCTTGAAAATTACCGAGCTGGTTGTCAAGTCAATATATGTGGAAGCCAGTGAGAATTTACTCAAGCCAATAGAATGACAGACCCAGCAAGATTATATTTTACGGTATACCCACAATAATAGCAGAATTTATAGCCAGCAGCAGATGCTTATAGGTAAGAACCAATGTGGTTGTAGCGTGTATAAACAAGTTGCTTAGAGCAGTATGCTTGGGTTGAGTGAATAGGAACTGGGGAGGTCCACAGTTAGTAAATGGCTTGGGTGACGATTATTTATGGAGCAGTTTGTTAAAAAAGCAAGTGTCTGCTAGCACATCCAAATGATTGAAGACAGACTATTGCAAGTATAGTACTAGATAGAAGACAAGACAACTCTATTCTACACTAAAAATCGGTAGGGCTAATAAGTCAGATGATGTGGGTGAAGGAGGCTGGGATATGCTATGGTGATGTGTAAATCTATATTCGCCTATCTCGCTACCCAGCCAAATCCGCTCATTACCAGCAAAATACTACGCGAAATATTTACAGCACAAGTTGCTATTTGCAGCCGTATTCACGTAAATGAAACACTAAATAAGGGTGCCAAGTACATAATAAACAGCAGTCTCATGACATGATGGGTGCCAATTCACGCCAAATTTACTGGACAGCATTGTGTCCTTTGAATCCCTTGACAAAGTTCATTGGCTTTTTCCGCTGTGCTCATTTTTGTATTAAAATGTCAAACGAATGTTCGCATCTGTTCTAGTAAATCTCTCTTGCTCAATATTCAACTCTCCTTCCCTGCAAACTGAGTATTATAACATTGGTTGATTGGCATGGAAACAACAGTTGCAATCATTGGTCTGTTGAACTAGAACGCGAACGTGATTTAGGATATAAATAATTATATTGACAACATCGGAACAGTCCAAGCTAATATTTGGATTGTAATCCATGAGTCTGGTGATCATACAATGTATGATTTTTAAATCAAGAGTCCTGGCTCAAAACTATAATTTGATCGTGCATCATATGATGAACACTGCATTTGGAAGAATTGAGAATGTCTATTCAAACCAATTTCTAATGGGAAAGCGCAACAATATTTAATCATTGTTATTCCGAAACAAAATTGAGGCAGTGACTGCACAATAAACACAAATGTTTCAATTCACATGAATACGGCTGAAATAGAGTCACGCGATATTTTAGACAGTCGCGTGACTAAGCACTGGGCCACATGACACCAAATAAGGAAACACTTTACCGACGACACGTCACAAGTTGTTAAATCCGAAATTGACTGAGCCTCGCTAAACATTATATTACTACTGGGCTTGCCAAGATCTGCTCACCTGCCATCACCAAAGTCCAAAGTCATTCAAGTATTCAACGCTGTATTCGCGTAAAATCCTTATTAAACACTGATTAATTGTAACCAAACCACAGAATAAATGTCATTGAAAGAGTCGAACCGCATTTCCTTGTCCGATAGTGTCCAAATACTGTTGATATTCTGCAATCATAAGATTGCTTATAACCCATCCTTAATTAATCCATGTTTAATATAATTACGCTTTATTCGACGGCTTTATTCGTTATAAACCATAATGCATGATCAAAAATCATGACGTGGTCAGTAATAAATACATAAAAGCAGCAACATGTCGTCAATGTCAACTGCAATCATCCGATAATCAGACAAAAAAGTTGGAATGAAAATGAAGAAAAATACATCAACAGATGGTGCCCGTTATACTACGGGAGATCAAAAAGTAATCTTGGAATTACATGGATGGCAATAGTGTATACAAACTACAGCTTAAATTTTTTTGAACCGGTCGGATGTGGCAGGTCCATTGAGTAGTGTGCATCACTTGGTGGTGAGTATTCAATTATAGATGATCCGACATCACTTTGTCGGCCATTAATGAAAACATCTATTCCGCCACGACCAACGGCACTTCTATGGGTATGGCTATCTCCACTATTGCCACCGCTTGCATTTCGAGTATCAATAAGCTTTTCATCGCCATCAGAGCCAAAATCATAAGGGTTGTATTCGCTTGTTCCGCCACTTACACGAACAATATGGTGGTTGGGTATGCATGTATCAGATCCTTCATATATCGATACTTCAAAGTCCCTTGGGTCGTCATTCAAGCCATCACCCCAATCAGCTTCGTTTGTTTGAGAATTGGCTTGAAGTGCTTGATCGAGTTTGATTCGTACATTTTCAGGTAGACTAATCTCTCTCACAAGCATAGCAAACAACCCCCTTTGGATCTGTTGGTATTCAAACAAAAAGTCGGAAATAATAACCAGCGCAATGTATCCAGAAAGTTCCAACGCAGTTCGACGGATAATAAGCAAAAGCAGCGGAATTAAAAAAATGATCAGCATCACAAATGGACGAAGAATCAGCCATCGATTTAAAACGACATTATCGCGAATGATGCAAAGTGTATTGGTGACACTCAATGAAGCAGCCTTGATATTTTTTACACAGAGGAGCACGTAGATCCAGGCCATAATAGTCATGCAAAACCCGAGCAATAGAGTTGCAACGGTTGCATATCTTCTACGGGCAAGCGAAGGGTTGAACATGGATGGGATATTGGGAGCAACAGCGACAATGCAAATAAAGATTGATGTTGCCCAAACCACAAAAAGAGAGGCAGCTCCAGGAAGAGAGCGAACAAGTCGATGTTTCATCCATACTGATATCAAAAAGTAGACGGACTGGCTGACAGTTTGCAAGATCCGAATCACTTCAACCAATTCAAGCGAGTTCCAATCGGCTGTGCTTTTCTTGATATCAAAATCGTCTATTTGGATGCGATTGAATGGTTGAATTGGAGATTAGTGGCGATTACATGAACAAGCAAATACAATAAGCATGGTGGCAAGACTCACTGTTGAAGGCAATAGACCAATGTGCCAGTGAAACTACACACATTACCAGCAAGGCAATCAGGCCAGCAAGATTCAGAAACCAGATGATACCATTAGGGGTCAGCACAAAGATGCATCGACGGATGACCTGCTGAGAAAAGGGAAGAGCACTTGGAGGAGTTTTCTCTTTAATTGGATAGTATGGTGCATCAGTATCGGTAGACATGGTGGGACCAGTGGAAGGAGGGGAATTGATGGCAGCCTCTTTGGCAGCACTCTTGGCAGCAGCAGCCTCTTTGGCAGCAGCAGCATCTCTGGCAGCAGCTTGTTTAGCAGCAATCACACCAGCTCTGCTGGCTTCAGGAAATCCCGCACCGGCAGCAAGAGCCTTTAGCTCCGCTTGTTGAGCAGTTATAATATATTTGTTCCAACAAGGACCACATGTTCTTGATGGAGGGGGTGTCGAGGCAATAGTCCAGCAGCAGTACAAGAAACTAGGCAGAATCAATACAATGGATGCCATGGATATATAATACTGGACAGTGTCAGCCAGATGCTGGTCTCCTTCTGTAGAAAAGATCGACATTGGTAATGTAGCTAATTGTAAAACTGAATTAGATTAAACGATAGATACTAGGCTTTTAAAACGATAAAGGTAATGCACAGGAACAAGATTCAAGCATTCCAATAGCAGGGCGATGGGTATAGCAAGATGGTAATCCTTGAAGATTTCAAAGCAAATGGGCGAAGGGAGAATAGGTTTTGTTTTGTTGGGTATTAGCAAGACGAAGGCATCCTGACTTTCATGTCGCTGTTTTGATTTCACTATCCGCTCGCATAATTGAAGCTGCTGGTTGGCTGAAATCAGTGGCAATCGAGCACCATAGAGCACTGCTACCTATCCGTGTATAAACTATACCCTAAACTGCTATCTTCAAGTCTAGTTTGCACAAGCATGTCCGTTATATCCAGCAATCTCGGAGCCATTGTACAACCCAACCATCTACTGATTGGGTTGTACAATGGCTGCAAGTCCGCGTTTGACAGCCGATTGACAGTCTACTTGCACTGACAATTTAGCAACTTGAAACATCAGTCTACTATACACAGATTGTCATGCATTGTTAGGCCTCGTGGGGGCACATATTTGTAGTTGAGCCAACCGCTTCATTTGCGGCTTATTCGACCATTTCAAGCACGTCTATATAACAGTACCACTCGACTGTTTTCAAACAGTGCAGGCTTTCCCCTTCAAATTGTGCATTATTTATAAATTGGTCTTACTGTCATAATAACTTGCCAGTACACTGTCAAATAATAAACCAAGTGGCTAGAACTTGCTGTAAATTTCAGATTGGTTTCCATTTTGAATTGCCTTTGGTGCAATATTCTAAATCAAAATGCATTCACTCGCCGACTCACATGCACAGAAAGATGCCAATCCCATTCCAAATGACAGTGCAGTCTTTACCAATTCACCTGTTGATACTTTGCAATCAACTGAAGGATATGATTTGGACACTGAATTAAAGATGCCGCCGTCTGCCAAGTCAATGTCCATCAGAGCTACTAGTCCGAGCAGTCCTGTTCTACTTTCTTCAATCAGAACGAGCGCAAGCACCATGAGTTCATCTAGCATTGTCAAGATGGAAAGTGCCTCTGCTAGTCTTAGTCGTAAAGTATCAAATGCAAGCAGCTCATCCGACTCATTCATACCATCAGCTGTCATTGAAGCAAGGTATGTTTCAGTTTTGTTTTTTATTGAATAACCAATCACCCATTCAAGATCCCCTGTATATTGAGCCAAGTATTGGGACAAAGTTGCAATACTGGATTCTCATGACTGTTTACTTTCAACCACCGTTGGAATCACCTGCAAGGGAATCTACTTGGCACTTGGCATTAAAATTGCTTTGTGACTCGTGTCTGAATACCATATTAGTAACAACTCAACTATGCTGAGTTTACACTTACAAATCATTGGAATTGCTGTCATACCGAAAAACTCAATCGATATTTTTCCAGTCAGCTTTGAGCATGGGATTTGTAGAGCTGGATAATACTTTATTTTTCCAAATTATCGTAGGCTGTGGTTGCTGCTTTTTTCCCATTGGTGTACTTTAGTATGCACATGAGTACTCATACTCTGGTACCACCTCGTATATACCAGCATGTAGTGCAATAAGCACTTTTGGTAATTTCAAGGAGATATGGCAGTGTAGACTTGCATTATGCTTACATCTACCGCACTCCTACCCTATACTGATGATGACATGCAGTATCTGACCAAGATATCGGTTTGTGCTATGCTCTAGTCAGTGTATGGCATCACATGTCATCTGTGTACTGCTGAAATGTGATTGACACGGATCATATATTCATGGTTCACTGATGCAATACGGAGGGATACAAATGAGAAAGCAGCAAGTTTAGTCGTTTAAGCTCGCCGTGCTGTTTGGTCCTTTGAATATGCATGTTTAAAAAATGCATCTACTTGCTATGGCTACTGCAAGCTAGTTGCGCCGTTTTTAGGTGCCATTCACTATCACTTGTTGAATAATGACAACTAACCAAATTCAATGTTTCTAGGCGAGCTCGTGAGATTTCTCTAGCCATTGATAAGAAAATAGAGATTGATAGGCGTCGCATGATTCAAGAAAAGGATGATCCAAGACTCCTCATTCTTGGCTCTGGTGACTCTGGCAAAACAACCCTTCTTAAACAGATGCGTCTTTTTTATGGTGAAGGATTTACTTTGGAAGAAATAGAGGCGTATCGACTGCTTCTGCTCGAGAACGTTATCAACTGCATGTCTGCGTATCTAGCACTCTGTGATCACCTCAACCTCCCTATTATCCATCAGCATGAAAGATTGCACTATGTCTCATACAGTCACGCTGGCCGATCTTATCTGCCAGCAGACCTACCTCCTATTATTTCCATTCTCTGGAACGAACCATCTGTTCAACAGGTTGTTTTGCTTGGACCAAACTATCACATTCAAGACACTGCCCCATATTTTCTGTCAAGAGTAGAAACCATTGGTAAAGTGGGATACAAACCAACTAACCAAGACATTTTGCATGTGCGAGCGCCAACACTAGCTGTATCTGAAACCATATTCAAGATCGGCATCCATCACTACCGCTTATTTGATGTTGGTGGTCAGCGAGGGCTTCGTAAGCAATGGGCACCTTTTTTCGACAACTGCCACTCAATTCTCTTTGTCACTTCTATTGCTAGTTACGATCAAACGCTTGAAGAAGAAAGAGAACATTCTGTCAATCGTCTTCACGATGCCATTGAGCTTTTTGGCGGTGTCATCAACAACCGTATTTTGCAAAACTCTGAAGTACTCCTCTTTCTTAACAAGAAGGATATTTTCGAGGAAAAACTTAAACACCTCCCCTTTAGCAAGTTTTTTCCCCGCTATCGAGGACCAAATGATCCTGAAAGCATTGCTCGATACGTTGCTGCATTATTCAAGGCTCAGCGATGGGATCAAAATCGTAAAATCATGATCCATCGCACCTGCTGTACCGATACACGTAATATGGAACTGGTTGTTGCAAGACTGATTGAGGGATTAACAAAGTCGGCTTTGTCGAGGATTGGCACAATTTGACTCGAGTTTTAGTCAAGATGGAGAGAATTCGGTATGGGAAAGAGCATATGTATATTTTTCTTATTTAGGTTGAATGTGAGATTTTGGTGACTATTTCCGGGCTGGATGGCTAAAGCATGGCTTAATTATGTACACTGTAGTCAAGTCACTACACCCAATAACTTTTTGCCAGTTGTTTTTATTGAGAAATAAAAAAGAATACAATTGGAGTTGTTTTTGCAGTGGAGATATTTAGAACCAATTATTTGATACAAGGATGCGCTTTGGTTGATTCTCAAACGTGATGCGCCGCGCTTTGTGTTTCCAACAAAAGTATATAATTTAAGCTATTCTGTTTTTGATTCACCAGTTGTCAGCTCATTTTTGAACCCTCAATCCATTTGGATTAGTATACAGCTATATAAATGCTCGGTCGTTCAACTGCGTTTAGGTCCCACACCACTACAGCTTTTGATGTTATGTCAAGTGTCGAAGTTCAAAGTGATGCCAATGGACAAGTATATTCGATTGGAACAATGACTATGCCGACCACTGCTTATACAACTCCTATTCCTACAGTATTTAAAATTCAGGCAAGTTCATGACTGCATGTATTGCTTTGCAATAGGTGTTGAAACTTTTACATGACAAGCTAATTTTAAATTTTGGACTGTATATTTGAATGCAACAGTTTGGAAACGACATACGACTGATTTCGGCGGTGATGACCCCAAGCCCTGATTCTGTGAACGGGGATGTATTTCTATTACTGCTTCGGTACGCTGCACAAACGTTTCATTTATTTGACATGAATCACCTTGCATTCAAATGGCAAGACCATCAAGGCGACTGGATTGTTGTTTCAAACGAAAAAGATCTTTACGAATGTGTCAAGTGGCAGTCTCAGCATCGTGATGATTACAGCATCGATATCTCTGATTTCTGTCCAAAATTGGTTCTTGTCTTTACTAATCCTGTACAGCATGTGATTCAGATCCAAAGCAACATGGTAGTTATGCACGACATGCTCTTGATGACTTCACAGCACATTTCGTTACAGGACAGCCATTCTAGCAAAACTGTTTTTGATGCAATCTGCAAACTTGTGAGCAATGGTTGTCAGCATCCAACTAGCGTTACCACTGCAACGCAATACGATGTTCACAATACGAATATCGAGGATGATATGCACATATGTTTACAGACTCTTTGCGACGAGAAAGAACGCACAACCGAGCAAGGTGTATCGACGATTCCATCCTACGGTATAAAGCAGACTCTGAAGCAGCAAAAAGATGACTGCATTTTGGAACAGCTGAATATAGACGTGGGCCAAACATACTCGCCAATAGACTTTTCAGTCGCGAATGATTTGATGCATCTTCTTGAATGTGTTTATGAGCTAGAGAGCATGTTTGACGTATATTCGACGCCTGCCATTCTTATTCATGGCATACAAGACACACTTGACGTAAAAATCCCACAAGTGGATAATAGGTCCATGGCTGCTGTCATTACGCATTCTATTATGGATAGTGCGAATGTATGGGGAAGTGTAGATGATGATATTTTGAATAGTATGAAAAATACTCCCGTATCTTTGTTTGATGATGACTTTGCTATCGATGACTTTGTGATTGTGGATTTTACAGCTGGTGCCAATGTCGATGAGAGCAGGAGAGAGAAATAAATGTTTCTATTTGAATCCAATTTCATGTTCTGAAGTCATTCTGATAGCATCAAGCGGCATTTTAAAACCGCAAGTTATCTATTTGAAAACCCATACAATTGATATAGATTAGCGTACAGACTGTAGATGAATGGAATGGTGAGACTTTGCGTTATAACAAAACCAAAAGAACGTTGCCCTATATTCAATCAAGAGAAACAGCAGATTGTCGCTCTGGTATAGGAGATACGAGCAATAGATGCTCCTGCCATCCAGATCGGATGAACAGCCTGCTGATATTTTCAAAACAATATTCCCACCAAGATTAATGGCAGCTGACAGTTTCTCGCCTATTTGTCAATATCCGCAAGTGATTCAAATTCACAATTTTGGCACCAATCATTTCACGATATTGTTTGTTTATTGATACCCCCTATTCGACGGTCCATTTTGCGTGAATATGACTGCAAATGCAATAAATTCTGGCTGTACTAATAATATTTTAGCCTTACTCTAATTGCTTAACCTCATCCGACACTGCCTCGACTTGCCTTTTAACTCTAGCATTTTCTTTTAAACTATCATCCAGTCTTTGTACAATATAGTACTCTTGCCAGAGTTACTGTCTATTTCATCTAGTATTTGAATATCTCTAACCGGTATGTGCATCAAGCTGAGTTTTGTTGATATCTCCAATCGCAGTCATTACCGGGCTATATACTGCTCTTTTCAAAGAAAACTAGTATGCATTACCAAAAAGATCTATTTCTTGCAGTCACTAATGCAATGATGTGTTGTATTTAACCCAAGTCAGGGTTGAATGTATCCAATTGAAGTTTGTTGGCTTGTATTGCTCTTCCTCATGGCTAATATCCTACATCCCATCAAATATCTACTGCTTCCATGTCTATAAAGCCATGCCGTATTGTATTGGATAGTATGTATCATTTCTACTTTGGTACTTTGAGATCGTGTGTCGGACTTTTGGTAATGCGGCCCATGTAATGAGCAATCTACATTATTGCTGCATGTTCATGTAAAAACGCAGTTTACCAACTGAAATATCTAACCAATCTACTGTTCTTTTAATATCTGGTTGTTCTTAATCAGCCATTATGCCGCTTCAAGTCACCATGGCCAGTGTCAATTTCTATATGGCCAACCTCAGTGTTCACTCTCGCTGGGCCTTGATGACCTATATGTTTATCAAAGTAAGAATTGGCCTTTCATTTTCTGGATACGATGGTATCTCTAGATATCTAACCCTAGCTTCAACTTTAGGGGATACGATGGGCAGCAAGAAGCAATCTATCCCTTATTCTCGTTGTATCGCTTTTTTTTGCGTCAGTGCAAGCGTTCTATCAAGCTACTCTTCTCGTCCAGATTGTGGAGGACTGTGTAGTCCATGTGAGATGTCTGTATGCAACATGGATTGTTTATACCATCTTGCTTGATATTGTTTTGTACTATCGTGCATGGTGCATTTCGCCCACAAAGTCCCATATCCAAAAGTACTCGTGTATACTTATGGTTATGAGCCATGCTGCTTGCTTGATTGTGGATGCGGACTATTCACTTTCTAATACACGTGACTTGCTCACTGCTGGGTGAGTTTGCTGCTTTTTTGTGGATAAAGTTTGGTATGTGGTGTTAAATATAAATCATGTGATTCGGTAGATGCGTGACGTATCCTGGATGGCCAAGAACCGTTTTGGGTGTATTTTCGACCGTTAATGATCTGTATCAGGAAAGGCACTTTTTTGTGAAGCTGTTCCATATTCGGACATTCCAGTCTAACAACACTCTGATTTTGGTTCATGTTGTTTAGGCTGTTCTTTTTTGTGTTCCTTTGCTTCAAGCAGTCAGGAACGGAGTAGGAATGCGTCGTGACACTTCCATCTACCGTCGAATGATTCTCAAGTCCACCGTCTGTCTTGGAGTCTGTGTCGTCATGAACATTACTTATGCTATTCTCGTTGCTGTTGATCGACAGGTCATTTCTCTGTTTTTCTGCGATATGGCCTTGATTTTCCAGTCTCTATCTGCCTGCGAGATTCAGTTCAACTCTCATCGAGAGACTGACAAGGCATCGTTGGGTGGGATTGGATTTTACAAGAGCCCTGTAGATAGACAGAAAAATATGCCTACGTATAGTCAAAGTAATCCTACTATTTTAAGTAATGCTACCATTGATGCTCCTGAGACTACAGCTTCGATGACTGGGATGGAGGATGCAAACATTCGTATCATGCTTCCCAAGTAGTTGCTCTTTGTAATTCATATTGGAACTACCCTTGCTTTTTTAGTTTTATTTATACATACTTGTGACTGCTGGGCTGTATTTGGTTTTGGAATGATCAAGCTTTTCAACTTTGCATTCTCCGTCTTGACAGCAATTCTTGATTAGCTTGTTTCCGCCAGAACAGTTTTGTTTCTACTGTACTCTTTTGAAATAAATAACGGCGTGCTTATTGCTTTAGTTATTTTCTGTGTTGTATGAATAGATGAAGATGTGTTTTAATTACCTCGTAATCTACCAGAAACGAATCTAGAACGAATATTTTCTACATGAAAAAACTGCTAGACGTTGAGAGTTTTGATGCTCTTCAACCTCCCCAAAAAGTTTGAAATTCTACCAGATCCCCAGTACATCCAACCAGTCCCTTCTATTATGGCATATCAAAGTAACGAGATTTTGGTTATAGGCGAGTATCGACTATTTATTCTTTGGCCATATGCATTGAATATACATTGTTGCATTTATCTTGGCATTTTAATCATATGCGAGAGCAGGGGAGTCGGTCTATGGAGAGTTTGAATTCAAACTTTCAAAATGTTGATAGGCAACTCCCTATACCCATTCGATTCGCATGATAGATGCAGCACATTCACTCGTATATCTCTTGTATTTAGTTTGTCTAGTCATGGCCTTGATACCACTAATTCATATCGACTCGAAAGTTCATTGTTGTACTAACTCGACTCTATAACTATGGCCAACTTACACAATTATAAATACCTTGATAAATAGGTCTTAACCCAGCATTCCAGGCTACTCTACATTTTGAAAACTACCAGTTTGGAAAAGTCAATCGGGCCTTTCGTAAATGCAATTCGGTTGGCGGCAAAGGTAATAATGGACGAGGTTTGAATCAAAGAATGCTATCGAGTTTAGAAATCAAATATCTAAACTACTTCAATCCATTCATTATGAAATCGATGATTTCTCATACATGGGGTTGATGTTAGGTCAAAACTTTGCTATTGCATGCGCTCAGTATGGTGAAAGTGACAAGGTGAGTGTGATACAGTTTGTTGGCGGAATGACCGGTCGGTATATTCAAGCGTTTCAAGAGGAGAATAATATTAGTCATATTAGCAGTAAGTAGATAGCGATCATATTCAGCTCTATTGAGTAGATTGCTATTTTGTAGGCGAGCTTATTATGCAATGGGCTTTGGAGTTGCAAAATTTCACGTGAAATTCATGTTTTAAATTTGGCATGTACTAGTTAATACACAGAAAGCTACTCGTACATGCACTACGATTTTGGACGAACGAACCGGAGAAATGACCCAACTTATAGTATGTCTAACTGTTTTACCATCCACCCAACTATTGGTAACTGATACTCACCATTTAAATGTATTCATGATAGGAACCTGCTGCGCGAGTTGAAGCAGCACAAAGTGTACAATTAGAGAAACTGGTTCGTGATGTAATTTCCAACTCGCCAAAAATTGAGGCCATTGCTCTTTGTGGTAAAGATGCCTTGTTTCAATTTTTTGAATCATTCTATGATTACGGGATATCAACCCATCCATTTCATTTATAGGGACCTTGCCTCCTGGATTGACTGGATCTACATATACATTGATTGCACAATTAAAACCGCCTGGAGTCGTGTTGCTTCTTGATGCGTACCAATTCCCAGATTGTTTACTTACAGGGAATGTAGATATTCTTAAAATCAATGCAGAAGAGTCACGATTGTTGGCATCAATGGGGTACACTACTTGCACTGTTTATGATGTGTAAAAACTATGAGTTGCTGACTATGACTTTTTAAACTGAATGCAATATAGTGAGGATGCAGACTTGATTGAAGTGGGTAAAAAGCTACATTCAATGTACCGAGTCAGATTTATTGCAGTTACAAACGGACCTGACCAGTAAGTTTTTCACAAGTTTCCAATTGTGAAGAATCAACAAAACATTCAAGAAATTTACTTTCAACCATGTATATGTAGAGCGTGCTTGTTTGAGTCGGTTACACTAGCTCACCAAGATGGGCCACGTATGCTGAATATAACGACATATGTGATTCCACCTGTTTTGACTGTGCTGAGTGAGATGGAAGACATTGAGTCACTACCATCATCGCCACGCTCATATGCACTTCCAGAAGCCACAGGAGAGCCCAGTGTCATGCATACAGTTCTCAAAACTCAAAATCATTCAGGATCTAGTTTCACGTCGTTTAGTTGTAATAGACAGGCAAATATCAATGGATGCAATGGTGGGATCAATGGAACACGTGAAATTGTAATCAATCCACTTGGAGCAGGTGATACATGTAGTTCGATTTTTACATTGGAATACCTGGATACTTTGGTGAGTATAGAATTAGTCGCTACTTGGATGATCGTATAAAATAGCAACTGATTAGAATGAACTGTGTGTGATGTAGGATGCAGTGAGCTCATTTCAGCATGGACTAGCAGCAGCATCCGCATCATGTCTAATGGTGGATTATACATCGTATTTTGATGTGAAGATTCAAAATGCAATTTACGAGCGGATTGTCCGCAATACGACGAATACTCCGCTGGTGACTGTGGTGGAATAGGAAATGTATTCATGTGACAATTTTATTATGGAAAGAATTGAATATCAATTGAAATGCAAATGAACGCGTTTGCAGTGTGACTTGACAGTTGTTTGATATCATGACAGACCAGCTGGTTGCTGATCAGGATGTTATGCTTGATGAGAATGATTCTACAGGAGAAGGACAACTCGACTTTATGGAAGTAAGTTGTATAATAGTAGATTATAGTATAGAAGTGGACGGGGAGACATATGTCTGGCTGTTGATTGAGTTGGTTTGACTGGATGTCATTTATATTTCTCAAGATTGATCGTTTGCAAGATGTGGGTATCAATCAAGCTGATATCGCCAAGCTCAAGACTCAGGGTATTACTACCATCAGAGTAAGTCTAATTGAACACAACACTCTAGTTCGTGTCTCACATGCATAGTTTAATAGGGAATCCAAATGGCAACGAGTAGAAACCTTCTCAAAGTAAAAGGGTTTAGTGAGATCAAGGTTGAAAAAATCAAGGATGCTGCATCCAAGTTGATTGCCAATGGGTTTATCACTGGCACTGAGCTTGCTGTAAGACGCAAGTCTGTGCTACGTATCACTACAGGGTCTGTGCAGTTTGATCACTTATTAGGCGGTGGAGTTCAATCCATGAGTATCACCGAGGCATTTGGCGAATTTCGTACTGGCAAGACTCAATTAGCACATACACTGTAAGTATTTTCATATATCTAGTATAAACGATCCCAAACCGATTTGATAATGTTTCGAGTCTTGCGATATCCATTAAAGATGCGTAACTGCCCAACTCCCCATTCAACTCGGAGGTGCCAATGGAAAAGTTGCTTTTATTGATACAGAGGGGACATTTCGTCCAGAGAGAATTGAAACCATTGCGGCCCGATTCAATCTTGATCCTGAAGCTGCCATTAGCAATATCATGTACGCTCGTGCCTACAACTCTGAACACCAATTTGATCTCTTAAACGAGTTAGCTGTTCGTCTGTGCGATGATCGTCAATACCGTCTTGTTGTTGTGGATTCTATCATGGCACTTTTTCGCACTGATTTCTGCGGTCGTGGTGAACTTGCTGACCGACAACAAAAGCTTGGACAAATGTTGGCCAAACTGACACGTATCTCGGAAGAGTTTAACGTGGCAGTATACTTGACTAACCAGATGTGTGCTGATCCAGGTGCAATGATGTCATTTGGAGCTGATCCGAAAAAACCAATTGGTGGACACGTCTTGGCTCATGCGTCTGCCACTAGACTGTATCTGAAGAAAGGACGAGGAGAAACTCGCATTGTCAAAGTCTGGGATTCTCCTGATATGCCTGATTCTGAAGCTGTATATGAAATTAGTCCTGGTGGAATCATTGATGTCAAGGACTAGATCAGATTTCAACTATTCCTGTGTTGCAATGTTACAGCTGTATTCATGTAAAATGAAACACTCAGCATACAGAATAAACAGCTAGTTTTATCGAATGATTGGTGTCAATTCCCATTAGATTTACTGGACAGCATTGTTTTGACCATTTTTGTGTAAAACAGTTGAATAAATATTTACATCCCATATTATTGACCCTTGTTCAACTGTTTTCTACAAATATTCAGTGACTGGCATGAAAACAAGAGTTTCATTCCTAATGTGCGATGACTGTTTTTTAAACTAAAGCGCGACCAATGGGATTTAAGATACAAGAGTGTAGAGTTGTATTGACAATAACGGTCAAACCAAACTTGGTAGTCACAATGTATGACTGTCAAAAAAGAGCAATTACAGCTGTAAGATGAACAAAAATGACGGTATTGCTTTAAATTATACGTTTTGATTAGATTTTGGTAATGATTTGTTTGCCAGTCGCACCGATCTAGGCACCATCAGCAATTTCATGGACTCTGACAGTTGATCCAAGGTTGAATCATGCATCTGGAGTGGTTTTGGATCAACACAATCTACAGACATGTCCTCTTGATCACCACAACTACCGAGTTTTCGACCATGCGGTGCTTTTCCATCAAGAGTATGATTGTGGCTACCTCTTACAATCCGAAAGTCAAAATCTTGTGGATATCCATGAGTCTTTATCAGATGCCTAATTCTTGCATTACTTGTTTTACTCTTCTTTTTGCATTCATCAACAAAGCATTCAAACTAGTAAATCCAACCCATTTCATTACAAAGCTAAACATTAGTATTTCATCGTAGCCATTACAAACTCTATATGCAAGCATCGTGATAGTATTGTGATGGCAACTTACCGCAACTTGAGTCTCGGCCAAAACTTTGAAAAAAGAGTCATGAAACTCTTGAAGATGTAAATGTAGAAGATGGGCAGTGGGCAGCACTCTATTGCAGCTTGCACATACATTCACATGCACAAGCTCATAGTGATCTTCGTACTCGACCAAAGACTGGAAAAAGTTGAGAGATGAACAGGACGGTGATAGATTACACCGTATCAAGTATGGGTTGACTCTTTTTTAAAGAATGGTTAGTACAAGTTGATTGGTTTGGAATTAGGATGAATGCTTACTTTGGAGATGCTGGCGAGTGAGCATTTTGGTTTAAAAAAGACTGCATGGCTGATGAATCTATTCGATAGTATTTGGCGTAGTTTGGAAGAGCGGAAAGGTCTATTGGAGATGAGTCTGAATCATCCTTCTTTCGTTTGCGAGTAATACTAACTGGGCCCGTCCATAGCCATTGCTGTTCAGTATCAAGCGATTCTGTAGTGGTCATGTTTGGAAGTTGTTGTAATATCACATTTCCAGTAAAAGCGAGTTTTATCAAATTCAATATGATAGTCATTTGTGCATAAAAATCACTACTTTTACTATAGCCATGCATTGATCTAATAATGAATTGTATTCATCAATCTCTATTGAATTGATTGATCAGATGGTCTAGACAGGCACTCAAACCTGCAGAAACGAGGACTCGCCTCATGCAAGGCTATCAACTCTAATAAATCAGATTGAATTTATAGAATTTATAGAATTAAACGATTTCAACTTGGCTTCATCTCAGCACACATTTTGGCATTGATTCCAGTCATCAATATGGTGAATTCTTTAGCCAATTCCAGTACTGCACAACCTATTTCGGAATCCCCTGAGCTACCATGGTACTACATCACTATAGTTGTTTTTATATTTCTTGATGGTCATGTATCTAGAATCGGACATTAGAGTTTTATACTAATGAATTCTTGTTATTATATACAACGGTTTATCCTATTAGGATTGAAAAGTACCGTCCACTTGTTCTCAGTGATATTGTTGGTAATGAAGAAACCGTTGCTCGACTACAGATCATTGCTCAGGAGGGCAACATGCCCAACATTATCATTGCAGTTGAGTGTCATTTGATTTGGCTGAACATCAGATTTTTAATTTTTAAACATGACCAGATGTTGGGTAGTAACATGACTGATCTCACGGTTATCTTTGCAACTGGTTTAAATACAGGGATCTCCTGGTATTGGTAAAACCACAAGCATTCTTTGTTTGGCACATGAGTTGCTTGGATCGGCTTACAAGGAAGGTGTATTGGAACTGAATGCATCTGATGATCGGTAAGCACATCCATTTTATGGATTCATACACAGTTGTTCAGTAAAATGTATACCAACAAAACAATCACACCCTGTATTAACATGCCTTTAGTGGTATTGAAGTGGTCCGTAACAGGATCAAGATGTTTGCACAAAAAAAAGTAACACTACCACCAGGTCGTCACAAGATTGTGATTCTAGACGAGGCAGACAGCATGACTTCAGGTGCCCAGCAGGCTCTTCGACGTACAATGGAAATCTACTCCAACACTACCCGATTCGCATTAGCATGCAACTTGTCGAGCAAGATCATTGAGCCTATCCAGTCCCGATGCGCAATCCTTAGATATACACGCTTGACAGATCTGCAGCTTCTTCGCCGGCTACTTGAGATATGTGAGATGGAAAATGTAAAACACACTCCCGAGGGACTGTCTGCAATTATTTTTACAGCTGACGGCGATATGCGACAGGCAGTCAACAACCTGCAGTCAACGAATTCAGGTTTTGGATTTGTGAACCCAGAAAATGTGTTCAAAGTGTGTGACCAACCGCATCCAGTTCTTGTTCAAAAGATTGTGGACGCATGTGTGCGTACCGAAGTTGAGATAGGTATTCAAGGCATGACAGAGTTGTGGGATAAAGGATATTCTGCATTGGACATTATTACTACTTTGTTCCGAGTAGTCAAGTCATTTAGTATGGCCGAATACATAAAACTCGAATTTGTCAAGGTAAACCATTTACTCTGCACTAGAGTTGAAAGTCTAATCTTGTTTTCCAATTTTGTATACTGATTACTGGCTGTCCATAACCAATACAGGAGATTGGGTTTGCACATATGAGATTACTCGAAGGATGCCAAAGTTTATTACAATTGCATGGATTGATTGGTAAACTATGCAAGGTGAATATGGACAAGACCATGTTTGTCATGTAACATTACATTTACAAGACATATGGAATAAAATTTATACTTTTAAAACAGTTTATTCAGAATAAATGTTTGTGAATTCATGTTACAACCCTTGAATGCAGAGCAGATTGTAATGCAAGGCCGAGTTGATTGACAATTGAAATTCGAGTTGGATGAAAAGTCGGAAACTCGCTTGAGCTACTACAATATCTGGAATTTTAATCATGAACTCTGTAGTACGCACTGCTACTTCTTTGGCTTCAGAAGCTGGCAGATTCTCTCAGATGCTCACTACTCAGATTGTAGAAAAGACCAAAGAGGTCGGCATTCCTGCTCATCTGTACGAAACTGCCGAGGAAAAAACTGCTGATATTCTGCCTGGTCTTAATTCAAAGGTAGTTATACAAAGTCTAGTCTGTTACTATGCTGGAAAAGTGATGCACTATGTCATTATGCATGAATCTTCAACTCGATGTCTGAGCCAAACTAATCGATTTTCATCATGTACATCTGCGTTGAAATCCAGTTTGACAAGGAAAAGCTCGATGCTATGAAGCGACTGGTAGCTGTAAGTGCTCAATGAGTTGGATTATTATACGTTTATTCAATCGTATTGAATGCATGGCAATCATACTGTTTCCGTCCATTCGGCTTACATTCAATCATCTATCCATACAATGGTAATAGCTCATGTCTAAAGGAAACAACGTATCCGAGTTTTTTCCACATGTCATCAAAAACGTTGCATCTCAGTCATTCGATGTCCGCAAGCTCGTCTATATCTACTTGCTTCGTTATGCTGAGCAAGAACCGGATCTGGCGCTCTTGTCCATCAATACATTCCAAAAGGACATGACGGATAAAAACCCATTGATTAGAGCTATGGCTTTGCGTGTCATGTCTAGCATTCGTGTACCAGTCATTGCTCCAATTATTACATTGGCTTTGCGCAAGGGTGTGTCAGATCTGTCGCCGTATGTTCGAAAGGCGGCTGCAAATGCCATTCCAAAGTGTTTTAGGTAACTATCCTGCATAACAGAATTTCAGCATTCTTGTAAGCCAGTTGTCAATCGAGTGGTTTTAGGTTTCTAACAACCACTCATCCATTGTTTATTGAATCTATCAACATGATGCGTTCAGTTTGGATCCAATGCAAAAGGACTGTTTGATTGAACTACTAGTACTTTTATTAAATGATAAATCTACTGTCGTTCTTGGGACTGCTGTATCATCTCTTAACCGAATCTGTCCAGATCGATATGATCTTATTCACAAACACTATCATAAACTATGTCGACTTATGATAGATTGTGATGAGTGGGGCCAAATTGAGATCATGACCATGATTATGCGATACGTTCGCGTAAATTTCTTGCCTCCAGTCACTGAAGCATCCACTGCTTTATCCGAGTCACCTGCTTTTAAATCCTCATATAGAGACAACGATCATGCTCAATTCATCAGCTCAATCAAACCGCTTCTTCACTCGCGCAATATATCTGTTGTTCTAACAGTCATCACGGCAATCTCCACCACTGGATCCATGGCTGATCTCAACAAGGCCGTTCCATTTTTGATTCGACTGGTTAGGTATTCTAGAGAAAATCAGTATGCAGTGTTGCTGGTTATTTTGTCGATATGCAAGACTATTCCTGGTGCGTTTTCAGAATTCTGCCACTGTTTTGCTGTGTTTCATGGTGATATTCCGGTTATACGTGACTTGAAACTTGAAATTATGGAATGCATTGTATGCAAAGAAAACATGGAGTTTGTGCTGGGCGAATTCAAAGTAAGATCAAACTATCAATTTTGGTTTATACGTTGATACATGTATTGGTTCATGAAGACACTAATTTTTTCAATGTGTTTTAGGCGTATGTGACCAATGCCGATGAGAAACTATGTATACGAACGATCCAGGTTTGGGGACGGCTTGCTAGTCGACTTCCATTTGTAATTGATCAGAGTCTTAAAACCCTAGTTGCTCTAGTATCTGAGCCCAATGGTAACTAATTTGAAACTAATTTACTTTTTCAAAACTATCAGATCAGAGCGATTTTGAATATTTGAATCTCACCAACGTTCTATTGTACAACTCAACCACTAATTACATTTGAATTAGCTGCGATTGTGGGCGAAGTTATTATTGTTTTGCGTCGATTACTACAAGCTAGGTCTGATCTTGACGCACACAACGCAGCGGAAACATCTCTTTTATTGACAGTTGATACAAAACAAAGTGGGGATAAATCTACTACCACGACAAAAGTAATTCGACAGCTTTTCCAATCATATGATTCCATAACCGTTTCAATGGCCAAGGCATCTGTATTATGGCTCATTGGCCACTACGTCACTTCCCTTCCATTGATTGCTCCAGATGCTTTACGAGTGGCTGTAAAATCGTTTGTAACGGAGGGAGAGGTAGTAAAACTGCAGACACTGAATCTAGCAGCTAGTGTTGCAGTGAATCTCGAAACTTGCAAAATACATATGGAAATGGGGAAAGCTGTTGACACATCTATGCAGGTTTCATGCGATTCACGTGTGCTGAATGTGGTTCGTCTATGTTTTGAGTACGTGCTAGAGCTTGCACGGTATGATTTGAATTTTGATGTGAGGGATCGAGCGAGATTCTTGGCTGCTTTGGTTCATCGACCACTTTATCTGTATGATGACAAGGACCATGAAAAGGATGATTTGGAAACTCGGTATGCAACATTATGCAGACTTGTGCAGATTTTAGCTGGATCTCAAGGTGTATCCAAGCCCGCCGATCCTTTTGATGGTAAATTTGATGTACTTTTATCTTTTTCAAGCTCAGATTGATTCACACGTTGTACTAAACTATCCCATTTTAGCTTTGGCTGCATTTCGAACTGGCACATTGTCACACGCTGTTGGAACACGGGTGGATGGATATACAGATTTACCACCTTGGACAACAGTACCCTCGAATGCGTCCCTTCGCGTTGTAGTAGTAAGTCTATGTTTTATACCAAAGATTCTTTTCTACAACTCACAAAGCATGTTTATCCCCTTTCAAACAGGAAACAAATGAAGAATGGCATAGAGATCGAGTTGTGACCAGCACAGTTAAACACATACGTACAACTCAGTCCAAAAAAATAAAGCGAGTGGTCGCTCTGGATGATTTTCTAGCCTCGGACAATCCACTCGAGGTGGATATTTTATCAGGAATTAGTGGGCGAGGCAGCCTTTCTGGAAGTGCAAGGGAAGGCAGTAGTGCTACGAATTCTAGATGCGGCGACGATGCTACGGTGGCAGATCAGATACCAAAAGGTCCACCTGCTAATCTAGAGATTCTGAATGCAGTTTCTGCACTACAAGCCTTGGATGATGTTTCATCAGATGAGGAGAGTGCAACATCGGAAGAAACCGAGTCTGATAGTGATTCAAACGAGTCGAATGAATCGAATGAATCGAATGAATCGAATGAATCGGACGAGTCTAATCACATCACCATGCATACTACATCAAGCAATATTCCTGCTGAACCGAAATCTTGATTGAATAGAATGAATGTTGTTATCTGTATAAATGAACTATGATGCTTACTTTATCAACAGTGTAAAATGTGGCGCTACATTAAAGCATCAACTGTTTGAAAATACCTCGTAACCCTATCCATGTACTCGAATTCAAAACGATTGTCATGTATGGTTCATGTCAAAATCATGCACTTTTGAAATTAATACAAAGCGTGCTGCTCAACAGAGTCGAGATCAAACTATAGAATTTACAGGCTCAAAAGAAGTAATCGATAAAACAAGTAATGAATATGAATAAATCTTGTATTTCATAGGCTTAGTTTTTACGACGCATAAACATGGCACCGACAATACCCACAACAGCAACCATTCCACCAACAATGGCCATACCAACAAGACCCTCTACAATATTGCATACCAAATGTGTTAAACATGTAATGAGTCGAGCAGTCAATCTAACGCTAAAAATCAAAACCAAACAACGCACCTTGTTGAACGTGTTCAGCGATCAATGTTTTGAGTGCCAGAGCTTGAGGGTTGCTCGGCTCCATATTCAGTAGTGTTTCGTCATACCGACGAGCTTTCTAAGTAAACCATTCAACGTTGAATGGATTGTTAGTACCGAGTCGAGATGGGATAAATACATCCGTGATGGATTGAAAGGATGCTTACGGTGTAGTTTCCAAGTTTGTACTCGCCAAGAGCCAAATAGTACAGACATTCCCGTCTTCGTCCAGGATTTTCACGATATATAGCTGTATTATCACATACACATGAGTAGGAATCCGAATTTCTTGCAATTTCGACAACACATACCATGAAGTAGATCCACACCAAGCTGTTGGTCTTGTCTTTTTGTACTGCGAACTGTCGAGTGAAAATACAATACATTATCATTACTGAATCGATCATCACAGTATCAAACCATATGTTATACAGCAGTGTACTCAATCCATTGCAAATTACCTAATGCCCAAGCATAGTTAAACTTGACCTGTGGAGAAACAGCAGCTCCTTCTTTCTTGTACAGGTCTCGAATGGTCTTGCGATGAAATGAATACGAAACAATAGTCAAGATTCCATTGAATTCAACTTTTAAAAAGACTGAATTCCTATAGCATTTCATACCTGCAGTTCCTCTTGAGAGAGCGACATTTCAGCCTCGAATGCATGCGGAAGGGAATCCATGACGATAAGGGTAAGAATTCAATGCAAAGCAACAAAGTGAAAATCTAATTTTTTGGCCATATTTGAACACGATTAAAAGTGTTTTTGATTTTCAGAATTTACTTGCAAATATCAAGTAAATTCTGCATGTCGATATTCAAATTGGCAAGATTGCTTCAGCTGAAATGGCTTGTATTGGTTCTGTCCACGTCAGTCCTCATGGGACTGTCTGTGTTCTCGTTTTTTAAATACAAAACTGCTCCAAAACAGTGCGATGGCAACTATATTCATCCCAATTACATTCTACAATCCAAGTTTATATTCAGTCAGAACTATAAATGCAACCATTATTCTCTTTACTTGCATAGAGAGAATGATGGTAATTTAATGTACAAACACATGGACGAAGATGCTCAGGTGTGTTGTTCTGCTTGTTGCCTTGTGAGTTTGGAGCTTATTAATGACTTGTATTCAAAGTTAAATGGCGTCCCAGTTCTGTTTATTCCTGGTCATGCTGGTGATTACACTCAGATTCAATCGTTTGCTTCTGCTGCTCATCGTGTCATACAATGGAAACGAAGCGAGGGCAGGAGTGTAGCTGGTTTTGATATTTTCACGAGTAAGTCGTCTAGGCTTCATCACGGTTAAAAGACAGCATTTTAACCCTTCAACTTATTTAGTGGATACAAAAAAGGAATTTGGTGCATTCTCAGATGCTGCACTGTTCCTTCAAGCACAATTTGCTAGCGAGGCAATTGTGCATATTTTGGGTAAATACAAACACTTGGAACATGGCCCAAAATCCGTACATATTATTGGCCATTCCATGGGCGGCTTTGTTGCAAGATTGATCCCACTCTTGGAAGATCTATATCCCGATTCTTTGTTAGACTCTGCAGTTTTCGCTCCAGCAGGAACCATCCAGTCCATCATTACGCTTTCATCTCCACACAATCGCCCCCCTGTGCCATTGAGCATGCATATCGATGCGTTATATACCCACGTCAACAGGATCTGGTCAAACAGTATCAATACTATATCTATTCAAAACACAACTGTGGTTTCAATTGCAAGCGGGAGAAAAGACACGGTTTTAAACTCGGAACTGACTCATATCAAAGGAATTGTTGATCCTTCAAGAGGGTTTGGCGTATATGCTACTGCTATGCCAAATGTCTGGGCTACATTTGATCATGAAGGGGCTCTATGGTGCAACCAGCTTATTGAAAAAATAGCAGATGCAATGTTTGACTTGCATGACTGGAATGACTCTTACAGTCTGTTGGATGTAGATCGTCGAATGTCAATACTAAAAACTGCGTTTTTAAACACTCCGAAACTGCATAATGGTTGGTAGATTGGTATATAACTGAGTGCAGATCTTATGGACATGATTAATCTAATTTGTATACCTTGTCTACGTTATATGCTTGGTATATTCAAGCAATTCTAACCCCCATGAAACAGAAACGCTTAGAGATCAGTAGCACCACATTTACCAATAACAGCATTCTCAGCATTCCCGATTTGGCAGATGATGCCGTTAAAACCCATACATTCTCAATCAGTGCAAATTCAGCCAAGAAACGCATGTTTCGTTTAGTCACTAGCAGCTGCTCGCTCAATATAAACAATGATTCACTTTTGGATCAAACAGCGTCCACTCCAATCGATATACTTGCAGCTTCACTACAGTCCGTCACTGATGAGCTGCCAGTCTATTACAATCTACGTCAATCTCTGGCAAGACAGATTCCTCAATCCACTACAGAACCCTTTAAACTTATGTTTCGAAGATTATCCGATTTGAGAGAGGACGGGAGACCTTGCTGGACTATGATAGAAGTCAACACAAACGAAGTGTTTGGGCCTCAAAATAATGTTAATATACTTTTAAAGAAACACAGTGACTCGACTGGATTTGTCGAAGCTAATTTTGATGATTTTGATGAACCTCATAGCGTGGCTATATCTACTTTTGGTAAATATGCATTGTAACATATTTAAAGCGTCATTGCGCTTGAATTCGATCATTGTATGTGCTGACATGACTTGCTAGATTTGATTTTTGGAACAACAGTTACTTTAGATACGTCTGCAGTTGTTTCGCACTTTGTGTTTCCAAGAATCAAGGACAATCATCTCAAGTATCTTGTGAAAATAACGCCCCAGTGTGGTAAGTTTAAATTTGTTTTGAAATGCATGATTCTCTAAAAGTATATGCGGCTATATAGTATGAATATTTACACTTTTTGCGTATACAGATGAACATCCAACTTTCCCACCCTTTGTAGAGTATGGTGCACCGCCTTCAAACGATTTTAAATTTGTTTCGAATATTTCAGACACAATTTTATCATGGTACCATAGTCCAAGCGATCTAGACTTTAAATCTGGGTTGAAAATGGCACTGGCGTCTCCATTATCGTGCAAGACATCCGTCATTCGGATAAAAATTCATTGGATAGCGAGTTTGGGACTGCTGATTGGCGACTTTATCACTTTTTTGCCTGCCATGATTGTTGCGAGTATGTTGTTATACTCGTCACCCTATTTTTATAGCCTAAATGATCAAAGTATGTATGAAAAGCGTATCATTGTGCATGTATTTTACTTGATGATACTGTCATGCCAAGTCTAAATATTTGTTAATATCTGACTACTTTATTTCCAGAGCGAATACTTTCATTACAAAGTTCAATGGATCGACTATTTATGCCAACGTATTTATTTCTATTTGCTTTGGATCTGATTTACCCTTACATTACAATCACATTGAATCCTTCAACCATCTTTTTGGGCCATCGTGATCTAGCCAATCCTTTTGGTTTACATTTTTGGTTTTCTGTATCAACAAGTATTATATATGTTACGCACTTGCTGCTTGAGTTTTTTACATGGGGACTAGGACAAGTGGCTGGCTCCCTGTTGAGCGTAATGTTTAGTTTACGACTTGGTATTGCTGGATGGGTGCCTGTTGGTATTGCCGTGATATTTTTTCCATGGCATACGGTTCATTTGCTCTGTTTTACTTATTTGTTTTTGCATGCATCGTACCAATCCAAATATCGACGTTTTCAGGTAAATTTTACAACGATACCACAATGCATTGCAAATCATTTTATGATGTAATTGAATGTCTATGTTTATTGACTCCCAGTGGATGATATAGGATGATGTTGCTGCTTCGCAGACTGTGCTGATGCTATCAGCAATGCTGATTCCGTTTAGCGTGTTGTCTTTGTCTGCTGTAGGTGTATTTACATCACCACATGCGACAATCAGACATGGCGGATGGATAGAATGGATTGCACTAAGTTCCATGAGCAGAGTGGTTGGTTCATGTCTTCAACTGGTGCTTGCTTTTGGACATTCTTTTCGACTGTGGCCATTTTGGACAACTCGAATGTAAGTATAAACACGTTATACTCATGGATACTTGAACACCTTTATTGATCATGTTGAATCCATTTCTGAAACTTTAGTAATGAGCCCAACTCACGTAAAACAACGCTTATAATCTATCTATTGGCGAGTGTTTGCATTGCTTATGGATATTGGTCTCCATTTGTTGCATCAGATGTGGTGTTTACTGCATTGATGCTGTTTGTCACTCTGTCCAATATACTCAAATTTTCCAGAAAAAAGGGCACCAAAGTAGCCGACTCGTTCAAGATGCATAAATCCCCTACTATATCGGATTAGTTTTTAGTAATAACATCGTATATGATCAAGAAATTTGACTATAGCTTTGTAAATGTAACCCACTGCGTTTGAGAATGAGAAACACGAGTTATGCTGACAAGATGAGATGTTTTGTTATATTTACAGTCGTATTCACGTAAAATGACACTTTTCTGTATTGATCTTGGACTGATTGTCTTGGAATAAACAATCGTTACATATTCGTTGTTGGAAATGGATTATTTGTTTTATTGAAATTGTATCTTAATATCAGATACGTTCTAGTCCAAGAAAACATTTCGGGAATACAATTGTTGTTTCCATTCCAGTTATCCAGTGTTTGGAGGTTGAAAAGATATCAAAGGTGTGTTGGAACAGAAATGTGAATATTTGTTTTGTATTCAAAGTAAACTTTGGATTATTTCACAATGAATCAGGCAGAATATATGACTATTTTTTGACAGTTTATTAATAAAACGAACTGGAAACAACGCATACAAATTAGACGAGCGATCGAACTTGAAAGTTTGTCGAGCACTAGTTTTCAGTCAAGATACGAGTATTCAATAATGACTAAATTCAAATTATTTAACAATTGTCGGACAACTTGGTCAAGCGTGACTGCCAACCAAATGCAGAATCGGACATGCAAAATTCTTACTGCAAGTTGTGCGATTGCTGAAGGATTGAACAGGTTGACGAGTAGTGTCAATCTGATGGAATTTCATTCAAAAGAAAGACTGATTAGACCCTGGCTGTCTGGATTCTTGGTAACTGAACTTAAAACTCTCCATCAGCAACTTTCTACTTGTGCTGCTGCATCCCAATCACATAGACTGGATTCTGCACTTGGAAATAATCATCATCACAATGCATCAATCCAGTCAAGACTGGATACTTTACATACATTATCCGAGTGGTCAGACTGCAAAAACAATGTTCAGATTGTGAATGTAATGTGCATTGATGTTCTGATTATTGTCTGGATTCATTCACATGCATTGGAAACTGATGATCAATCATCGAATTCTAACACATTTCGAGTGTTATGTAGATTATATCTTGTCCTTCTCAGAATAATTCAAATGCTGCACATTGTTTGGAAATAGCCGATCAAGGTGTTACGATTCAAGCGAGTTTATCAGAAAACTTGATTGCCAGGTACGCTTGTCAAGCTTGATCATTGTTTTAGCCATTCAATACATCATCAATTGATATACTCAGTATCACTGACTCGACACTCTTAATAATGGTATTAAATACTGTTTACCAGATATCAGGACACATATGGACCAGAGTTTTTACTTCAATTTAGAGGAGGTTTATCGACGCTACGTCGATATAAACTACAGTTTACTATGAAACATCTACATATTATTCCATCCATCTATATCGATGATTGGATTATAATAGGCTCAGAAGGATCTCCACCCATGTTTACAAACACAATCTCTCCTTCCAATCATCCAGATATCAAGATCTTGCTTAATGTATTATCTCAACTGTATGTGTCAAATGATTAGTCGAATTCGTGGTATATTTGCTATCCGTTTTATTCAACTGTTATTTAAACGCTAATATCCTATCAATTAGTATCACCGAGTCGTCTTCAACTCGGCTTTCCACCAAACTCTGCAAGAGTGCATCTACTCCATTGGTCACTGTAAGCGAAAAATCTGTGTCTTGTTTGGATTCGTCTAGAAAATCGTCTTCTCAATCAGAGTCTATTAAAAGCAGTGGATCGAACGTGCCTATGCAGCCAAAGCAGACACAGTCCAAGCTGTTGCCTGTTGTTGCGGCTTTTAAATCTTTAAAAGAAATAGCAAATGATCCAGAATCTGTGGATCTTTGTAAGCATCCACAGCAACATGCACAAGGTTTGATAAATACAACATCGCTTCCAGTAACCAGCATTCCGCAGTTGTTTGAACTGTCTGATCAAGATATTGGCATTTCATCGGATCAAGGGCTTCTTATAGATGCCATTGAACCAAAAAACTACCCAATGCCAGTATCTGAACAAACTCTGTTGCTTGCATTGAGTGGAGCAAACATAAAAGCCGATTCGACCGTTTCCGCGTTAAACATGCTATGTTTTATAGCTGAAGAATGCCAAAATGATACTGGATTTACTAAATCGCAGTTACTCTCTCACCACACATCTGCACAGCCGATCGGACCATCAAATCATCATCAGAACTGCTTTCAATCACAAAGTGCATTACAGTCTCCAGACATAATGTCAAGTGATGGCCCTAATAGCGTGAACAATGTCAAGTCTGCATTACACACTCGACCACTCACTTCATCTATCCAATTACATAAAGGTATTCAACCGCCATGTGTTGACCATGCAGTCGCATCTACTTCTACAGTCGAATGTCATGATTACGAATCTGATACGACTAAAAGTCGTCCTGACACCAAATCAACACCATTAGTTTCTTTTAATCGACTTGTGGATAGTGTTTCAATTGACGAAAATGACGATTTAGGATTTGAGATTACTGATCTTCCAATGGAGTTATACAGCGGTTCTGATGGATCTAGCATTGGTGTTTCTGCAGAACCCTTGTCCCAGAATACTGTAAAACCATCTTTGATCAAGAATCAATTCCCTGATCGCCATATACTTGATCCTACTTCTAGTCTGACTGGCACACCTGTAACATCGCTTAAAGTTGAAACCGATTTGGCCGCGACTACTGTCAGTGATAGCGAAAAGGAGTTGGCATCTAGGAACGTAAATGAGCTGTCCTTGGAGACCTCCGAGGACAAATCATTTGATCATGACCAAGATATTACAATGACTGATTCTCTGTTGGACAAGCATATAGACACATCTGTAGTGACTGACAAGGCGTTGCTGATTAACAACAAAATGCAAAACACACTGCGATCTCTGGATGAGGATAAGGGATCTGTATCCAACTCCGTGTCAACTACCACATCCATGCTTAAAAATGGAGTTGATATTTTATCAAACAAAACTCATGTATCATCTTGTGCATCATACATTAGTTTGAGCCAGCCCATGCCATCAGCAGTAAAATTATGCTCAACACCAAAAATGTCAAGCAGTCAAGACAATACTCTACTCAATCCTGCATTTTCTGTTCAGATGCTAAAGGACACGTCAAATCTAAAGCCTATAAAAAGGTCTACATCATTGCCCATGCACACACACCTCATAGTCGAAAAGATTCAAACTATGCCTTTAACAACATTTCAAACCTCTCAATCTGGCACCGTTGCACTTGTATCTGAAACCCAAGCATGCTCTGAAGCAATTTCTGTTGCTAAAAGCCCTAGCACTGTAGTTGATGAAACTGCGCAAAGTAAATATGCATTGAATATGTTGTCAATGGATGTCGAAAATTTGGCCGAGATTCGTCATGTTTCAAATGATTTTCAAACTCCAACGTCTATAACCGATACAATCAAAACTGGCATTGCCCAAAACTTTAAAACAATCGAGGCAGGATTGTCAGAAAGTACCTCACTGCAGCCAGATACCTGCAAGCTGCCATCATCCCCCATACAATCAAGTATAATCCAGCCAGAAAGCAAACTATCTTATTTAACTGATTCTATGGATTGCATGAGTTCTTTGATTAGCACCGAAACAGTCGGAAATATGGCATCCAACACTGCTTGCGTGCATCTACCAACGAGTTTAACAAATGATTTGCACGATTCGTTCAATACTCAAAATAGCCACATTTCACCAAATCGTGTTGTTTCACCAAACAAGCATGGTGACACTATGTATCGTGACGGTAACCACGGTTTCTTTGATGTAAATGATATTTCCAATGTCATGGGTGATGATGATGACGACTATATATTTCATTCGCCTGGAATGAAAGAGCCTCAAAAGCACCATCCTGATAGTTTAGCCTGCAGTAAGACGGATCATGCTGATGATTATAATGTCGAAGATGGCGTTGTCGTAACGGATTATGATTTATGCAGCATCAGACTAGATAGTCCAGCAACGAAAGAGTTTTCTGATACAGTCAAAGTCACAATCGATAGACATAGTAATAGTGATGATGAGAGATCGATCGTCGACTATTCGGAATCCAACAAAATTTCGGAAAAATATGACAATGAGCCGCTGACTATTAATGCCATGATGTCTACTATAAGTGATGATTCTAGTAGTTCTACTTCTCGTGAAAGCTACTCTGACAAAAATGACAAAAAATCATGTGTTGATGATATTTCCAACTCTTGGAACTCTCCACTATCACCGGATCTTGCTCAATCTCAATCTTCTAGGAAATCCACCGAGTCGAGCCACAATGCTACAGCAGTTTACACACCTTCCAGTGATGTTTGCTCCATTGAAGCAGAGTTATTATCACAGTCTTTGGACAGCAACGAATTAGTTGACTCGGACAATGAAGAAATGAGTGAAAAAGATGCTTTTGAATCGGACAAATTAGCCCGAGCAGCAATGCAAGATATCACTCCTTTGATTTCGAAAACTGCGTGTTCTGTCAAGGTAAATCAAGTTTCTGACAAGCGTGTGCCTTTGAAAAGTATGCGTGGTACTCTCAATACAATAAGACGGCATTCTGCAGGTGCATCTGGGCCAATGCTGACACAGTATGTGAAACCGATTGATTGTCACAAACTGATACCTGCAAGTGGAATACCTAAACCTAAAGTTCCTTTACCCAAAGTACTTGCCAATCACCCAGTGCTGGGATCAAATTCGAATTTGGAAAAATTGCGTCAACAGCTTCGATCTTCTAAAGGTGAGTGTATGCAGTATTGATTAAGTTGAATAGTGATTTCAAGTACTGATTTTAAAATGGATGTTAGGTCCTTCTATCCGTGATCGATTAATTACGAGTTACTCGAAAGCCGCATCTTCCTCACCTTCATCTGTTACTGGTGCATCATTAATCAAGAATATTGCGTTTACAACTCAAATTGATGGTCAAAACAATACTCGACGCATCCAAAAAATAGCTGACGCAGTGGTTGCACCCGCTGCAGAATCTGCGCAAAATGTAGCCTCGTCCTTGACTCATGCATCGACTGTGAAATCTATCAAATCGGCAACTACTTTAAGGAGATCTGTAGCTAAACGTTCAACCAAAAATTTCAAGACCACATCGCTTATGCATGACTCGAGTCCATCTCAATCTCCTTTTGCTGGACCATCTGCCTCTGGTTTCAAACGACGACTATCTGAAAATACGCCAACCATCAACTCGTCACAATCTATTGCTTATTCAATGCGATACTCGCATTTACGACGACAGACTTCACCTATAGCTGGATCTGGATCTGCACTTGGCACTACTCCAACTAGAAATATAAAGCAAACTGGTTTATCAAGTATGACTTGTAGCATGAAAGATAAGGATCGATCTACAAGACCCACAAAGACATTAAAAACCTCACGTTCAGGTTGATGAACACAGACTAGCAGTCAATCAATTTAAGCCCATTGATTTACACAATGTCACTATTGTCATGTTTGAATAGGAGTAGAATGAGAAAACTTTCAAGAGTATAATATATAATTTGTCTGGCTTTAGATGCCGTTTCATTATTTAGGCAAGATTGAATCTTGCGACAAAGTTTTAAACAGTGTGGAATGAACCAAAGGTGCAACAGAGTCGTGTAAAGCTACTTGTTCGATTGAATCAAATGGCTCTAAAACAAAACGAGCTACATGAGCCTTATTCTCAGGTCGTCCAACACCCACGCGTAATCTCAAAAACGCATCTGAAGCCATCGAACTCATGACAGATTTTATGCCATTATGACCACTAAACACAACATCAACGATTCAAACGTGAGTGAAATATTCAGGTTTGAGGATTGATCGTCTTGACCACTTACTTTGCACTTCCACCGGTTTTGAGAGATATTGTACCAAACTTTCGATCAATATCGTCATGAATAATAATGCAATCACTTGGTTTCAAGTGCAATTTCTTTACTGGGTATAAGCAGTTTAATTATTTCCGAATCAGTCATACGATATATTCCGACATTACAACCATCAAGAAACTCAACTGGCTTTGAGCACACTTATACCGCTGATATTCATGAGTGCTGCTGGCTTCAATAAAGTGATGGTTCGTTTCCATGGATCATCAGTATGTGTATCTGCTGGATTGGACTGTATCGGGGAATGTATGGTTCTATGTGTATTAGACATTGGAGAAACTGGAGTTGACGATCGTTGTGACGGAGTTGAAGGTTTTTTACGAGATGCATTCGTAGTCTGTAAGCATCGAGCAACCCAAGGCATAGTAGAATCAATCTGTATTTCAGCAGTCCATCCACCCATTGATCGATCTGTCTTCCATTGCAAAGACGGTTTACCAAAATGTGATAGCAGCTGATCCAAGAGAATCATTCCTACAGAGTGTCGGGTTGTTGGATAGGTAAAGTTTCCCAATCCAACCACCTGTCATTGCAGCGATTGAATCAATAGTTAGCTGGATGGTTCACACTGATGACTTGAATATCAACTATTCTGACTTGCCAATACAGGAGATAGTTGTTTATACTGCAACTCGGTAGTTACAGATGGAATAGTAGAATAACTAGCAGTGGAGAATGGCTGGCAAAGCGATCTGCATGCTCTATATAGTGTAGCACTTGAATGTGCAGTCATATGGAATTGAATGTTAAAATTTGGATTAATTCTTATTCATGTAAAATGAATCATCAAAGTCAAATCCAATGTCTGGATTGCTGTAAATCTGGCAATTGTAAAATGTAGTTATGATGTGAATAGAAAAAACAAATTCAAAATTATAGTTTGTGAATCATGTCCAGTTGTATTAATGCAAAGGCTAATATTAAAAATTAGTCTAAATAAGCCATTCCAATCAATCTTGGGTATGTGATACCAATCAAATCATTTTCGACGAGCATCCAACAAGGATTTAATTCAGCCAAGATTGATGAATCGCTTGCTCAACATCAAAACTGCTTTAAACCCAAAAATGTCATTTCAAGCAACAGGTTTAAAATGTGTATGAAAGGAGTTCAAGTCAATCACCACACATGACTGTTTAAAGTGAGTTCCTGTTCAAACCAAACGATATTACACGGTGTTCATTATATACTATTCATGCCATTCAAATATGCGAGTTTGCTGACAAGGTTCAACACGTGGTAATAGTTTAATAGATGTTACTGTATGCACGCAGTACTTTATAGTAAGAGTAAAATATATAGTTATGCTCCAATGTATCTGTACAGCTTGACCACACAATTGTCTCGATAAACCATTACAAGCGTAAACTCGGAATAATATTGCCACATGGCCCATTTAGCAATCATTCCATTTAGTATTATCGCTAGAATATTTGAAAATTCCAATATTAATATTGATTGAAACTATCGATGCGTTGCAGACGACTTGCGTGTATGTGTTGTCGACATGATTTCTTGAATATTGGTTTCCAGCACCTAACAATCATATTTTCAACAAGTTTAAAATACTGGAGAATGTTTAAATATTCTCGTGAAAACAAACTTTGTCAAGTCAGATATTTACCAATCCACCTGATATGACTTCACCAAGAATCTGGGATACATCCTCTGGTCTAAAAATCTAATCGTTCATATCAGTTAGTATCACAAAATTGAAGAGTCATCAAAGTTTTCAATACAACCCAATATAGCTTACCAGATCCAATTCGCACACATTGACAAACGTTCTATCCAAAGCTTCAACAAACACCTACACAATCAAGAATAGATGCACTGTCATTTTAATGTGCTTGCATAATGTCCAGACATACTTGAATGTAATAGATAGTGTACCTGAATCAAATCCAAAATTCCTACAAAAATAATTCATATCTGTTAATAAAAACCTGCCAGGAAACTCGGTTTTACAACACTTGACAAACGAGTTTACCTAGTTCGCTCTCTGATGCATCTGCAACAAATACAAAATAAAGTGCTACAGAGATTGTTTCATATCACAACTATCAGCAATGAAAATAAAAGCACCAGCCGTCATCTCGTTGGAAAAATACACATACTTGCATAATGCTACATCAAAAATACAAAGTGCTGAATGAATACAAGCTATTTATATTTAAAAATAGGGATCCATCTAGCAACGATAAGCTTACTCTGTATATAATGCGAACATCCTCGCCTAGCAACGCACCACCGCTTAGAAAGTTGCATACAGTGTTTGGACTAATACATAATATTTGCAAACCAGTCAATCTAATCAACAAGATCCAAGACATGACATTTTACAATGCAATCTATGATTCAAATCCTAATAAATCTTACCGCTTGTGTACTAGTCTATGAACTTCTTTAAGAAGACATTGCTGTCGACCAATATCCTATAATCATTTTTTCAAATTAAAGTTGGTCATCCAAGTGCATTCATCGATATTCTAGGCGGATGCAAAGATATGTACAGGCCAATTGGTGTTGCAGTGGTCCGTGTGAATCAATGGCATTCAAGAATAATCAAACCACACACCATCTGTTGATACCAGTTCATTAGTCTGGGCTTGCCTTGATTATTGAATATAAGTACTGCCTTGATCATGATAATCCAGTCACGCAGATTCGATGCGTTGGATTGTTAAACTCGTAAAAGTGAAATTTAATCACTCATCACGTGATTAACATTGAGAATATTAGCTTTAGGTTGGCAGTTGGCTGATTTGGTGGTTTTAAACCAAATTCTCATCAGAAAACATTGAAATGACATTCAAAGGATCTCCGTTTGATGCACAAATAGTAAACGACAGGTAATGTGACAATTGTCTTGCATCCACCAGTGTTTGTCCATCGATTCCATCAGTCTAGTCGCGACTGAAATAACTCGATTACGAATTGCATTTTACTAAAATATAATAGGATCGAAGGAGATGGAATGTACACTTTTCCAGATGGAAATGTCTACGCTGGACAATTCAAAGATGGCCAGTATGTATACTCGATTAAACTGCAACATCATATTTCTCAAGCTGAAAAAACAGTTTGCTACTTGCTATGAATTATATCGACTACAAACCCATTGTGTAGGTTTCATGGATCAGGAACCATTTATTTTTGTAATGGTGGAAAGCTGAGTGCAACCTGGACATACGGTGTTGCGTCCAATGTAAGAACATTGACTGATTTCAAATGCATCATCACAATTGAACTTGATGAATAACTGTCGTATTGTTCAGACTCAATACACGTTTGCAGATGGATTAGTCTATGCCACACAGGATTGGACATATTGCACTAGCCAAGATCGCCGGTTTTACTCGGAGCGAGTAAATGGATTCATTCCAGGACATCCACAATTAAGCAATGATCCAAACGAAAAACTAGTTTTACCAATCATGACAAAAGATAAAGGGTATTGTTACTATGCAAAATCGGATGGAATGATTCATCCATTTGATTGCAAAAGTCAAGGCAGGAGTCCTGATGATAGCGAAATGCAGTGGATATCAGCCAGAATATTGACATGATTGGGTTGAGTCGAGTAGATTGAGACTTGAAATAAATGATGGTCAACTTCAAATAAAAATGACGAGCAAATCGACAGATTCGAGTATCCATAAATTGTTGGACTTGGAAACTCTTCAAGCACAAATAATAAATGTACGGATCATCGTCTAGCCAAAAACATGTCCGTAGTCTCAAGGATATGGACAATAACAGGAATAAAGACACGGACACTCTGCAATCCTCCAGCCATCCTCATCTCTCTGCCACCAGTCCAATTCCTCTCAGTCGAGAACTTCTTGGTCAATTCCAGGTTGCCAAAGTCTTCAAAGACAACTCTCGCCATATCACATCTATTGACTTTGATGCTGATGGATACAGCTGTGTTACTGCTTCTGAGGATGAATCAATTCGGATATATGATGTGCGCAGTGGAAAGTAAATACTGTTTCTTGGATGACTTTATCATGTCGACAATTCATTCGCTACTCGGATTAATGTTTCGAGTATTTCAATAGGAGCCGTAATTGTATATACAGTAAAAAATACGGATGTGCTTTGGCTCGATTCACTCATCGATCAACCAATATTATTTATGCTTCTACAAAAGAAGACGGTGAGTCGTAGATGGCATCACTATTGGATCTTTCAACATCAACTATCCTGACCAAGTATTGACTGTTCACCTTGTATGATTGGAGTTATTAGACGCACTGAGGTACATGTCACTGCATGATAATAAATACCTTCGCTATTACAAAGGGCACAAAAAGCGGTAGGATTGATGTTGTAAAGCCTTTTAGGCATAGATCCATAACATACAAATCCATCCAACTCATCATTTTGTAGTGTCGTGTCGCTTGTCATGTCGCCACAAGATGATAGTGTTCTTTCTGCAAGTCTCGATGACACGGTCCGGTTCTGGGATTTACGATCTCCAAACTGCCAGGTAACACTTTGATGTGTAATACGCAGCGTTTGCTGCATTGTCGAGACTGATGGTCATCAGCTAATCAATGGACATTCCACCTGCTCAACTATTACAGGGACTCATGCACACTGACGGAGGTCAACCGTGCTTGGCATTTGATCAAGGTGGATTCATCTTTGCAGTTGGACTTGGTTCTTGTAAAATTCTCCTTTACGATATCAAAGAATACAACAAGGTATTTTTGATTCGCGTTATGCTAATCCGCCTGTTATGTATAGGACTGGTCTATTTTGCTCATCTGTATTGGTATGTAGGGACCATTTGCTACTTTTCCCATAAAAGATCCAATTACTTTAGATTTTGCTGCAGAATGGACACACATGTCATTTTCAAATGATGGAAAATTGATTCTCATCTCAACCACATCTAATGTCATGTACATTGTTGATGCATTCAATGGAGGAATTAAGCACCGACTTACGGGTCATATGAATCAGATGGGCATGGCATTTGAAGCATGCTTCACACCAGATGCGGAGTTTGTAATCGGAGGTACTATTTGTATAGTCAGGATGCTGCATAGATCTGATTCAACGTGGAAACCTTTTATTAATTTATATCACTGTGATTTGACTCGATAGGATCACAAGATGGAAAAATACACTATTGGGAAGTCGAAACTGGAAACCATATTCATGCCTTGGAATGGCATCACGAGCCACCAAAAGTTGTTGCATTTAATCCAAAACATCTCATGTTTGCAAGTGCCGACACAAATCTAGTAAGTTTCAATGGTTTAGTGGGGTTTTATTTAGTTTGTGAATAGATCTGATTTGTTTTGCATGACTTGGACTGCTATCTATTTTACAGGCTTTTTGGATTCCATCAATGTAAACGGATACTCGATGACTTTCAGTGCATATTTTTAAACGTGTTGGGTTTTGGCTGCAATAAATACCATTATTTAGCATTTACTTCATTTGAGATTTGAACTGTAGGACATATATAGCAATGTGTAATTTGACAGCTGAAATCTTGTTTTTGTTCATGCAAGTTTGGTATCTCATTTTCAGAAACAATGTTTTCGACGTTCCTTGACCATCATTCATTTGTAAATGCGTTGTGGTCCGAGATTTGGGTATTGATTCAAATGATAGATATTGAGGATTCCATGCTGGTATTTTGACTTTATTGCAACACTATGTTCACACTGGATGGATTCGTGAGTGGAAATGTTAAATCCATGATTATCCATTCATCTTAGGTTTGTAGAATTCGTCAAGAATTGATTGTGCTGATGTTCCATGTAATTGGGTCAATACTAACAGGTTTATTAGTCGATCCTGCATGACAATTCTCAGTCTGAACACCACATTGTCTCTACAATACAAGTGCATTCATCAGTTTACTCAGTGCAATGATTGCATAATTGTTTTCAAAACAACATTTGTAGGTCAATCCGATACACTCCATCATTAGACGAGTGTAATACGTTTATCATGTCGCGTAGTTTATCTGAACTGCATAACTAACCACCCAATGCATAACTTCATATTGCTAATGGTGTTTTGTTAGATTCATTAACCACCATACTTCAATCATCATCAATCACAATGGATTATATGCATTAGAATTAGTTTTCGAGTCCATACGCTTTTCTGATAGCAAAATTAACATTAAGCAAAGCTTTGCCAGTGATGAAAGCTTTTGTGCCCGGTTTTATAACAGAATCCACCCAAAATAGATGTTTTATTAGACATTTGCCCAAACTGTTTTATTCAAGCATTTTTGCTGTATATACCTAGCCAGTCAGCATTGGTTTCGTTCGTAATTTATTTCGATTCGTTTATTATACTCTATTTATATATTGAATCCATGCGACTGATACCATTCACGAGCGATGCGGTACTTATTTCGACTGTCCTTGCAGGTATTCGTCGCGCAGGAAACTTTGAGTATCCGCTTCATCGTATCAACAGTACAACATTACGATGGCTGACCCATCAGTTTCTATTTGTTGGAGAACTGTGTTTGGATCTAGCGGTTGAAATTGCTCGCCATCATCCAAAATTGTTTCCACCTAGGGATAGCAACCAAGTGGGGATGAATGAACAGTTGAATGCTTTGGACATGGGTGCGAGTCAACAACAAGGACTGGGAATGCATGAAAAAAGTACGGCCGTGCTGTTACACATGCAACAACTTCAACTTCAACAGCAGCAACATCAGATAGAATTGCTTCAGCAACGACAGGTGAATGAGCAGTCATCACAACTGCATCCATCTATCCAGTTTCAACGCGTTGTACGACCAGGACATGTGCTTGCAGCAGCTCAACCACTAACGCATGTAGAAGGTGAATTGGATATGGAAACTAGATACTATGAGCCCAAGATAGTTGTCTTACCTTTAAAATCTACACGGGATCACAAACGCAATCTTACAGCAGATGGTTTTACATACTTACATCAAAACATAGACGAACACTCCAACCCTAACCAACATATTCATGAACACGCATGGAGTGATGAAGATCGTAGAAATTTAAACGTGTATTGCGATGATGGCGATTACAATGGAAGTGAGGTGGGTGGTAGCCATCGTGGCAGACGCAGACAGATGATTCAAGATACACGCAGTAAACAAGAGTTGGCAACAGAATCTATCATGATGGGGCTGCATAGTAATGATCACCATACATCCATTCCAATGAGCTTGAACCCACCGCATTATCGGTCACAGTCGCAAACTAGATCCAGTAGACCAGCAATGCAGATGCATTACGCAAAACTACAGTATGCGCACGCAAGACAAACCAATGAAAATGAATTAAAGTGATGTCAATATCAAACAAGTATTTATGATGATAGGTTTGGACTAGTTTATTAGTATGATGCTCTGTCAAATGGTGACTCAATTCACGTAAATGGAATACTAAACAGGAGTGTTTGCAGAATAAACCTTCAATCTCGTCGACTGCTTAACAAAGTTTAGTGGTGAATCGCATGTAAGCAGCAATTGCATGACTGAAATTGCACTATTTCTCTAGAACGTGAATGGATCTGAAATTTTAAGATACAAGAATATTGAGCACTTGAACTCGATATCTGAATTGCAATGGATGAATGTGGTGACCATACAGTGTATGACAGTAAAAACAGAACAATTCGAGTTCAAAACTATAGCTTTTACACTATATGATGAATATTGTATGAAGCAATAACTGGAATGCAAGTTTTATTTTGCGTGAATTTGGCTGTAAAGCTTTTATAGTCAAGATTGCATTTTCCACAACAAATTGTTGTGCAGACTGAGATTTAAACACTCTTGCTGATTACACCAAATGGATCATACCAAAACTTTACTGAAAGATGCTCATGTCAAGTATATTGTTGGTCTAGACAAGGCAAGCAGTATTGCATTTATTGCTATCAGCTAGATTTTACTGAAGAACCACTTGAATGTCGTGAGCATGTGTAAAACATGAGCCGACACTGGTGAATAGATTTGTAAATGACTATTATGGATATGGTTTTGACTTGCTGGATTATATTCGATTAGAAACGGGATAGTCTGGAATACTGGCTCACCAGTCACTTGCGTTTGAATGGTAACTACCATTGATTTCCAAGCCATCACATTTTATTAGTTGCTACTTTATAGCATTGAATGACAGTTTATATTCAGGAATATACTGGGGAACGACTGCATTGGCTATACTTGGGGAAATGGATGCACTGGACAAAAACCAAGTGATTTCTCAAGTACTCGAGTGCCGTCATAGCAATGGTGGATATGGCGGACATCCAGGACATGATCCTCACTTGCTTTTCACTCTTAGTGCTATTCAGATTCTAGCAACATTTGACGCTCTTGACAAAGTAGATACGCTTACAACTTGCAAATGTAATTCAACGTGTTTGATATCTATGCTGAATCTGTACCATCCGCCCTATCTAAATCCAAGTGGCTGATGCATACTCTTATCCAATCGTTTAATATGGTAGATATTCAATCTTTACAGCTTCCAGATGGATCATTCTCTGGTGATGCCTGGGGAGAAGTCGATACGAGATTTATTTATTGCGCGATTTCATGCTTGTCAATCTTGAAGCAGCTTGATATGGTGGACACAAAAAAAGCCATAGAATATCTCAGCGCATGCCAAAATTTCGATGGTGGATTTGGTAGTGTTCCAGGAGCAGAATCCCATGCAGGACAAAGTGAGCAGATTATTTTTTCCATTTACTGAGTTGAATCCGAGTTTGGAACAGCTGCTTTGAGATAGTGTCTTGTATGACTGATGATATGTGTAGTATTCTGTAGTGTCGGTGCGCTTGCAATTTTGGATGCGCTACATTTGGTAGATAGAGATAAACTAGGATGGTGGCTTGCTGAGCGACAACTAAAATGTGGTGGACTAAATGGAAGACCAGAAAAGCTTGAAGATGTTTGCTACTCGTGGTGGGTGTTGTCTTCGCTTGCAATTCTTGATCGGATTCATTGGATCAATGCTGATAAACTCGTCGAGTTTATTTTGAGTTCTCAGGTAAGTGAAACAAGGTTGGGTTATGCTGATCCATTGTTGATATTTGGCATTCACCAGCTGTATTTGGGATACTTTTGGTAGGATGAGGAGGGTGGGATCGCTGACCGACCTGGAGACAATCCCGATGTTTTCCATACTCTGTTTGGACTGTGCGGATTGTCCATGCTTGGCTATGGTAATTTAAACAAAGTTGATCCTCGGTACTGTATGCTCACCAGCACCATTGACGCATTATTTTCATCCCGTTAATAAAATCGTGTTTTGAAAAACTTTCATCTCAACATTGGTAGTTTGAGACTATAAACACCTCACTCGTTCCAGTAATCAAAACTAAATTCAAAAAAACTTGTATTTCAAAACGGATTAAAAAACAATCGCACTGACGAGTCGATCAGACTAGAGCAAAAGAGGAGACTTGAAATCCATTCAGCTCATACGAACCTCTCCTTCTTCCACCTCTTCTTCAATTATAATTTGTTTTTGTTTAGGCTTGCTGGGTGTTTTCACCTTTACCCCACCGCTGGGGCTTTTGATTTCTTTACGCTCAACGACTCGCTGCCCTTGACTCATTTCTATCACATCTGTTATCGTTGATGGCGCATATTCAGCGTTATCTCGGATATAGAAGCACATGTATCCGTTACTTTCCAATGCAACCCTTTGCGTCGTCATGGTGACCGTATGATCATCAAACATAAACCACTGATCTCGGCATTTAGCATATGCTTTGTAGTGTCCAGTATCAATTTTACCCTCGTGGTTTACAATGGCAAAAAGCGAGTATTTGTAGGTAGGATTTCCATCAGTGAGAGTATCGAATCCAGCAGTTCCTCGAAGTGATACACGTCGAGCAGTAGTGGAATCCTTTCGGCTATTTTTTAGTTTTGCTCGAAGCTTGACAGCCCGTGTTGTATGTGGAGTCATATCCAACTCAGACGGTACTCGAACAAACGTATCAATCTTGGTACTTGCTGTAGCTGTATGTTCAAACCGTTTCAGTTGGATAGCTAGCACTGGAGGCAAATGTTTCATGGAAAGCTGTTTCGTAGCCTCCTGGTGAGTATTAGCGCATGATGCACATGTATATTGGTTGGGACCAAGACGCTCTGGAATTGTAAAGCCTTCAAGACACTGGAGAAGAGAGTAGGGTTCAGCTATTTTGCTGCGGTGTTCGTTTGTATCTGGAAATGAATTCTTTTTGGTACCAAGATTTGCCTTTTTAGGTCCACTCAATTTCGTGTTTGATTTAATATCGAGAGAAATGTCAAGAATAGGATCCCATACAGTTGTTACGTTGCCGCACTTTTGACAAGTGACATCTGATTGCAATAGACCTCCAAAAACTTGATGAATGACACATTGACATTGGTGAGCTGAGCTGTGGGCGTGGGAATGTTGACCTATGTTATGTATTGTTTGTAAAATAAAATGTTATATATTGGTAATGTAGTGAATCAATCTGCATGCAGTATTCTTGTATTCAGTCAAGTACTGCAACTCACCAGAGCAACTATTATGGATCTCATTCAAAACCGAAATAAAAAATTCATGGGCATCTTGTTGCTGGTATCCAGCAAGATGCTTTTGTGACATCCACATGGCATATAAAAACGACGATGGACCATAAGGAGTTGTTTTTCCATTATAAAACTACACAAACCACGATACAATAAGCAGAGTGTAAATGTATAAAAACTCGATAATGCTCAATTATAAAACGTGTCAGACAACTTACTTGGCAAAACAAATCATCCATCTCACAGGAAAGACATGGCTGACTTTTTCGAGGACAAAATCGTCGATCATGTTTGTCACTCAAAAAATGTGCCCTCAGCAACGGATTATGAATAAATGTTTGCAGAATTGTATTCATAAAACATGTTGAGCCCATATTTCTCAGTCCTCGTAGTCCTACAACTCGTATAAACAAAATGAATGATTCCAAATCCAGAAATTGGTATGAAAATATTTAGTAAACCTTACCTGCACATTTTTGTAGAGTGGAAAATTCTTGAATCTGTTGTATTTCTGTGAGAGTTGGAGTCCATGGCTGATGAAAAATGCGACATTTGTTTGGTTCTAGATAGAGTCCATATTGACTGTAAGCAAAAAAGTGTATTGCAACAAGAATAGCTCTGTAACTTGATCGATAGGATAAACGTCATGGGTGTATAAAACTCACCCTTGATGCGAGAGATGATCATATTGATACGAGCCTGCTCAGCATGTAGGATACGTTCAATATCCAAATCATATACATAGTCGTTGCATTTTCTACAATATACGGTGCAATGTATAAAATCCATGGCTAACAGCATGACATCAGCGTCATTGGACTGTAAGTAAAATGACCAAACAGTAGGACCCACAAGATCAACAAAAAACAAGTATTGGTTACCAAACATATGGGCCTTTTCTTTTAAATGTTTATGGATATGAGATTCTTGCCAGCATCCGAGAAAGACGCATTGCAAACACGCATGAATTCGTGAAGACGACATGAATTCATCGCATGAGCAACAAGAAGGGGTAGGAAGCTAATATTGAAGGGTTTAAACCATGAACGAATCCCAAGATATGTATTGCACACAATAGCATTGGTTAGTTGTATAAAGACAAGAGTATATTCCATATCATTTGGCATGCTAGTTTTATCAAGATGGATGAATCTGTATTGACACGAATTCAGAAATAATACAACAATACCTTGTCAGCAACAGACACAATACGATCAATACCAACCGAGGCAACATTTCGTTTCCTTTTCTTGGCATTGCCAGGTGTTAGTGTATCTTGAGTAGCAGCATGAACATTGGAACCATCAGTAGGACGAGAGAGTGAATCAGCGATGCCAGTATCCGACACAGCGGCAGTAGTAGATCTTGCAGCAGTAGACATGGTAGAGTGTTTCTCAGACTTGACAGGACAGGTTTTACTAGCAGCGATCTCATCATCATCAACGGCAGTCAAATATTTGAACTCTCGGCCTTTTTTGTAGATGTGCATTTGAAATCGGTTTCTATAGGTGAGTGAATACCGCACACATGAAGCGTAAGACTCGAACAAAGCAGCAGCAGCAGCAGAGAGAGTTGCAGACTCTGGAGAGAGAAATGAATTCCTTTTGTTGGGAGTGTTGCTGGCATGTCCAAGACCAGCATTGCTCTGCGTAGATGCCTTCAACTCGGCCAGATGTTTGCATCCATGATGCTCCATGTCGTGAATAGTCCTGTGAATGCCAAAAGGCATGATAGCAAAAGTAGTGCTATGAGAAGTAGACGATGTTTTTGGACTAGCCATAGTGAATCCAATGTTGCTCTCACTACTGATGGTGGCAATACGGTTGCTGATTTTCCCAATTGAATTCGCTTGAATGCGATAATTCACATTCAACAAGGAAAGCAACCGACCGACTGGGTTGACACTCGAGCCTAAAGTTGTCCAACAAAATCAGGCGGATTGAATTTGTTTAAAGTCTTGAATCCATTCAGATATATCGAATCTGTCTTTATATTTGTTTAGATTCAGACTGTTTGGCACGCATGTAATCTTGTATTAACATTACTGATCAATCTCTTTATTGTGTAAAACTCATCATGATGATCCGTTTGTATGACTATTAGAGTTGGAAATGCTTCACACATTTTATACTGATGTTATTGGATTGGATTTGGTAGAGCAGTGAAATATAAAACATTCGACTTAAACTCTAATAGTAGAGTCAATACGATCAAGCCTATCTTTGCAAATTAAAATGCGAGGTATCCCGCCGATGGATTCATGACATCGCGTCGTATCATCTTCGATACTAGGTATATCGTGCGGTGTACGTTTTAGCCGATCAAGTGGGCTATTCTTCATCATAAACGACCCCAACAAAGCTCTGTCTGTCTCTCTATGTGTGTTGAATTGAATCTCACAGGCACATAGAATCTGACACAAAAATGCAATGTCCAAAAATATCATGGACTTGACTTCTTGTCCAATCGTAATAAGAATGGCAAACGCACTATTTTTTTGTAATGAAATGCATGTGTTAAATGTGTTTAAACTGCACAAGATATCAGAGCAACACAATCAAATGACATACATGTTGGAAACTGTGCAAATAGCCAAACAGATGATGGACTTTGTGATCATGCGAATGTAGCCTGCTGTTGAGCGACTAACGACTGCGCTGTTTTTGGTTGCTTTAAAAAGTGGAGCGCAAAAGTAGTAGGCCTAGATATGATTTAAACAGTATTGGAGTGTTATTGCTTGCGTATAAAATACACGAATGGATCCAGAAATACAATTTGATTTCAAAATTAGCCTACATGAACAGTATCATTTAGCGTCGCAAAAGATCCATAAAGAGTTCGTGGCCACCCAGGGGTAATCATGCATCTGTGTATACCAAAATAAAGGAAGACATGAGACATCATCAGCAAGTTGTCATGACTAAAATCAACAACTTACCCGTATTTAGGATGTTCAAAAACACTAGTAAAAGAATAATCAGCATCATTGCATAGACATGCCAGATGTCCAATAGTCATCAAGACTGATATAATGATTTGTGATTTTGGTTTTGTGCTAGAGATACACCAGGCACGATAGTACAGAACTGAGTTGAGAAGTAATGTACAAATTATCCATGTTGCGTAGATCAGTCGTATATGAACGCTGCAATTTAAAGACATCTGATTGAAAAACGTGGCTTGTAAAAACGCTTGAATGGATCCAAATATGAGAGATATGAGAAATACAAATGAAAGATTACTTCGATAGGCCCATTTAATTCCCTAATTGATCAAATATTGATTTTAGTTGGCATACTAAAAATTGCTTTTCACAGGTTTCAGCCAATCAATGGATTTTCTCGGACAGGAAATGATATAAGAGTTTAATCGTATTCACGTAGAATGAAATAATAGACTGAATAAATGTTTACATGTTTCGATAAATCCCATTCTATATTGGTTCAGTCCCCAATGCTCCTCTCATCCAAAACAAGCATGATGACATTGGGTGACTGTAATAGAAGCAACTGCTGCATTACTGAGACTGCAATCTTTGGGGTTTAAACTAGAACAGATTCAAAACATTTTAGGATACAGGAGTTTGATTGAAAACAGTCAAACCCAATACCTGGGGTGCAGTGGATGAATCTGGTCATTGCACAATGTATGGCTATGTAGAAAGTGGAGAATGAAATAATCTCGGATCAAGACTATAGTTTGATTTCATGATGGGTGTTGTGTATTGAACGAATCATTTGGTTCACTTGTAGTAGAAAGGCACAATAGATATTTAATCATTGATTATTTCAAAATAAAGTGACTGCAAGATGAATACAAGCTATATTACGTGAATAAAACGGTAAATTATGGTTTCGTACCTTGATCACCATGTATGTTGTAAGAGCACATCGAGAGTGAACCATCAGATAGACAACAAACACCTGAAGTGAAGTATTTTTTTCAGTAAGAGGCATTTAAAGGCTTTGATGATGAGTAATTGGTAATATGTGCGATTCCAACAGACAGGAACGTAATCGCAAGAAAATGACCTAAAAAATACTATTCGAGTACATTTTATGGTTTAATGTGATGGCTGTAAACTGTCGATACGGAAGCAAGAAGTGGAACAAAATCACCCAACGAGCTGAAATCTACAACAAATATACAAGCGGGGACGAAAAAGTCTGCAAAAACGAGATGCTTGCTCCCAATTGTACGGTCGGCATACCAAGAAAGGCTGTGTACAGACCGATTCGCATAAGCAATACCGTTTTTTCGCAGCTGATAAATGGCTCGGTAGAATTTTGGCATTTACAGCTTTTTGGTGTTATTTGAAGATACACCTCGCATAACGGATAAATCTAGAACACTAGGGGTATGATTTCAATGAAAGGATATCCACACCCAAATGATATTAACCTATAGCAAGCTAACCGCCTTGATATCGGACATATATCCAACAAAACATGATGGGCTTATTTGATTACGGTTGAAGATTCAAGAAACGGTCAAGCGAGGCTGTAGAAGCCAGCAAAGCAATACACCATCTGATCAACAATCTAGCCAACGATGCAGTCAGAAGATAGTGGAAATTAGATACCTGTTTGCTTGGTGATTGGAGTTGCTTTTAGTACGAATAGAATGAATCAACTTGATTTTATTGTGCTGTGTCGTGATCACATAAGCAGCAATTGTAATCTATTAAGCATTCGCTTCTATCCAAACTAGTCGAACCAATCAATGATTGCAAGATGAACGTGTCTTGCGACATAAAACTACTATTGATATCACTTGGAGCAGTTCAAACATTGTAATCAAATCAATCTGGTATCACACTCATAATAGTTCATTTCTGTTGATTCAGTAGAGCCAAAACACTGGATTGAAACAAGATGCCAACTAGGAAATGGGCATTAGACTCGTTAGCATGTCAAACCACCTTCAACAACTGCATGTTCGTCGGCTAGTTTGTTGATACGCTCTACGAAAAGAGTAAACGCAGCCTTTTGATCGTCAGTGGGAATCACACTTGATGGAACGTAGCTGCACCCCTGGTTTGGAGCTGGAGTGCACAGGAATTGGGATTGCAGCAGTAAGATTAGATCATGCAAGCGGATAAACAGAGTTAAATATAGGAGTTTGGATGCAGTCAACTCAACTGTTTCTCCATTGGAAGTTGGGAGCATCCACTATGATGGTAGTATCCATACGATACACATCTGAACCTCCTTTGGGCTCTTCCATAGGAAGCTCCTTGAATGCATTCACTGTTTGATCCACAAGAGACTTGACAGCATCACTATCATACATGACAGTATTAGCATTTATTCCAACATACAATAGGCTCAGATATGTCACCTAAGTGGGAACTTTGATGTGAGAGGATTCAAATAAAACTCGAGTGAATTGGACGGTTCTTCCATCATCCTGCTGAGGTAGTCAAGGGAATCAGTCACCATCTGTACACCCATCAAGATACATAACATACATGGACAGTTCTGGCTTGCTTTGATAAGACATGAGCTGGTTTCTCTTTGTTGCTCGCTCATCTTCCACACATCGCTCTACTTTGGCAACATTGTCTGCTGGGTTAAAAGTAATGGTGACTTTGCGTCTAAGACGAGCAGGCATGAATCCGCCTGTCACTCCTTCAAGCAGTTGAATAGTCACTAAAGACATGACTAGAGTAATGGTTAGTGACAATACGCCACTCCAAAGTCTATTGCTTAGTTGTTCACTTTCACTTTATTCCAAATTCATTTAAAATCATTTTGTAATCAACAGTCTGATTTCTAATAAAAAACAAATACTTGAAGTGTCCATCTTACAAACTATACTTTGGAATCAAAATTATTTACATTGTTTAGTCATGTATTGTACAATCACCAATATTGGGTTTGTCAAATTACAAGTTCTTGTATTCTAAAATATCAGATACGTTTGCGCTCTAGTTCAACATTCTCAGAAATACAACTGTTGTTTTCATGACAATCCAACTGTTTATTATGCATTTTAACACCCTTATCCAGTGTTTCATTTTACATGAACACGGCAGTAAGACTCGTACAAGATATTCTCGTTTTTATCATCATTTTTGAACATCTCGTCGAATTCGCTTTGCATTACCATATTGGCAAGGCTGATGTCTCTTGTCACGCTTTTTGTTGGTTCGATTAAAACTATATTCAGCCATACTGGTGGCTATAATGGCAGATATATCCACATCAATCTCGTTTAGATCAAACCGTTGAGACGAAACAGTATTTTTGACTGGCGTATGTGCCTTTTTTTGTGGTTTTCGAGCTTGTACTATTTTTCGAGTTGCGTTGATATCAACAAGTGTCATGGATTGAGTACTTTGAGCTGAGCTGTAATTCTTTGCGTTGTGTGGTTGATGTTGCACCGATTTTTGATTCAACTTGTTGCCTTTACCCGACGAAGGTTGATATTGCACCGATTTCTGATCCGAAACGTTGTTTTTATCCGACAAAGGTTGTTGTTGTTGCACCGATTTCTGATCTGGAGTATTGTTTTTACCCGACAAAGGCTGTTGTTGCACCGATTTCTGATTCGACTTTTTGCCTTTACCCGATTTCTGATTCGACTTTTTGCTTTTACCCGACAAAGATTGTTGTTGCACCGATTTCTGATTCAACTTTTTCCCTTTACCCGATTTTTGATTCGACTTTTTCCCTTTACCCGATGAAGGTTGTTGTTTCACCGGTTTCTGATTTGGGGTATTGTTTTTACCCGATGAAGGTTGTTGTTGCACCGGTTTCTGATTCGGAGCGTTGTTTTTATCCGACAAAGGTTGTTGTTGCAGTGGTTTCTGATTTGGGGTATTGTTTTTACCCGATGAAGGTTGTTGTTGCAGTGGTTTCTGATTTAGAACGTTGTTTTTATCCAATAAAGGTTGATGCTGCAGTGGTTTCTGATTTAGAGCGTTGTTTTTAAAGACTGATGGCTGCGATATCGGACCAGTAACGTTGTTAGTGTAATGTATTGGTTCCTGCTGTAACGACTCGGACTGTTTAACTACATTGATGCCCTCTCCAGGATCAAGCTTTACTTTCCAAAATGGGTTGTTGAAAGTAAAAAAGTCACCAAACTGTCTGGCTGGATTTGGAATATAAACTTCGGTTCGATTTTGATTGGATTCGGGTGATGCCAATGGGTTTATATACGTGGGTTTTCGCAACACAAGTGCATATGGAACAGTATTTCGTACATCAAACGGTTTGTTTAAAGACATATAGTGCTGCTGCATTTGGTTATACGCATCTTGCATAGCCACACCGGCTATATTCATATATAAAATAAAGCAGTAGATAGTAATGGCCCAATGTAATCCAAAAAATAAATATTAGCAAGCCAATAGATTTCAACTGTCAGTTAAAATAAATACATGGTTTAAAATAGATACCTAAACTAAAGTCTACTTTAATCAACGATTGAAACACATCCATTAATGGCCGAAGACGCGGCTCTATGAAAGATTTGCACTCGGACTGGACTACCTATATCATTGCAGACCATATACATCAGTATGTATACTTTACATCATTCTAATATATATAAATAAAAAAACAAACCATGGAAGCACAAACAGCAGCGGGAAGTGCTTCGTTATTCTCGATTGGTGCATGAATATTGGCAGTATTTCTTTTTAAATAGGAAATCACCTCACGAACTGTTGGAGGTCTCTTGAATGAATACCTGAAGGAAAAGTTTACACACTTTCCATTTCGAAACATGTGCTAGTAAAATATTGGACAGAGTTAATAAGCGTACCACATGGGATTTAAAGTAACAAGGATACATAGTACAATCAAACTACTTACCAAACACCATAAAGTTCCTTCAAGATATTGTTTGACCATTCCATCGTCAGACAAATCTTGCTGAGTTGCTTTGGCTAGATTAATTTTAGGCACAAATATATCTGAATTGGATGCAGAGGTATTTATGGGGTTAATGTTAATCACGATCTCCTTTTCCGATTCTTCCTCTTCAGAGCTTTCAGCATTTTGAGCTGCTGCAGTACTGGATGCTGATGGCTTGCGACGGAGTTTTGGTTCTTGAATTTTAATTGTCTCTAGAAGGTCTAGTAATGCTTTGGTGCAAAAGCTTTTAGCGTCATCACTGACAATATGTTGAAATTGAATGGTTTTTGAATACTTGATGTATGCAGCCCATGTTATTGAAATAGGTACCTTGGGCAATTTGGGCAGATCTACAATAAAGTCAGTACTTGCAAATATCCAAAAAATAGTACACAAATCTACATCACGTACAATCATTTCCACTAAATAAAACTAGCGCAGCAAAGTCCAATGCAACCCGCCTAGTATCTTTTCCAGGTACCATGCTTTCAAGACTTTTGTAAAATGATTCGACGGAGAATACTTCATTTGTAGAACTGTCAATTACCAAACAGTCGACGTTGGCTGCAATGGTTTGCAGGATAATGTCTGTATCTGATCCAAGAATTGCAAACCGCTCGTTCGCTCTAATTTCAGCATCTTGTTGCATTTTGACAATTGTTTCAATAATTTTGAGCTAGATGGATTCAATATAGCAGGTTAGATATGTGATCAAGCATGATAGGTTTACGCGATGCCGAAACAGCAATCCAAACCAGTCTCTTTGCTACATACCTCGCCTTCTCCAGGAACAGATGGACCACTAATAATGACGGATGGTTGGGGTGCGTTTTTAGGTGATACAGCTAAATGCTTGCATGCATAGTGCTCGAGATACCGTTCAACATCGTCCATAAACATGCACCCAGGAGTGATTTGTCTGGTATCAAATCTCGAATATGAGCATTTTTTCCGATTTTCTCCCGATTTAATTCTACGAGACCTTTGGAGCAACATTTTTGCTATTGGAGGAGGACCGTCTACAGAAAGAAAAAGCTGGCGGGTGACTCGAATTGCACCATGTTGAATTATTTGTCGAAGTTTCTGTCAGTTGTTCAATCATATCAACACCATAGTCAAACTTGTCAAAAACCTGTTGAAAAATCTACAACTTGAAACAGATTTCAACAAAATGATCCAACCTTGACCACTTGAATCATCAACGAGTTGGAGGACGCCGACCTGTGTGCTTTTAAATGCAGGATAAAATTGATGTCTACAAATATATGATCTATTTCTAATGGTTTTTTTCTGTATTGAAATCACATTATTAAAACAATCAAATGACAGGTCAGAATTCAAACCATGATTGGATTATACGATAGTTTCAACTCAAACCACTTGAGAGGCATCATATAAAAGAATTCACATACTTTTCTAGAACAGCAAAACACTTTGGCATTGTTTGACGCATCCATGCTCGTAGTTTTGGCAAACCCATTGCTGAGAGTTGACTTGTTTGTGAAATGAAATATTTTTATATTTATTTTGCACTCTTATTCACACCAAAATAAAAAATGGCCAAATATTCACTATTTTTTTCAGTCGACTTTTGAAGTGGCTCAGCGCATTCTTTACATTCGAGTTATTTTCTGTAGAATTCAAAATAATCAGTGAGACACTGCAATGTAGTTTTAATCTTTGTGAAATGTGTTGGACGATTGACAAACCATGTCTAATCAGACAGTTGCTTGTGAAATGAAATATTGTTTAGAATAATATGCTTGTTTAAAAAGTCAATATTACAGTCTTGACAACTTTTTTGGTCAATCTTTAAACACACCGACCATCATATGACACATAATCATACATTGTACAATCACAAAGTTTGAACCCAGGTTCATGTATTGTATTGGACTGTCAATGTTGTCAATACAACTCTGTACATTTGTTGTATTTTGAATCTCAGATACAATCATGTCATGACATCGGCTGTTTATTATACATTGACGCTCTTATTTAATGCTCCACTACAAGTGAATATGGCTGTAAATAGCGATCTGCAACCTCCTGTTTCCTTTTTCGCATAAACCAGTCTTTAACTTCTTGCTGTGACGGAACACTCGGAAGCTGTATTTGAGTCATATCAAGATACTCTGCGCCTTCCTTGCCAAATCTGTCAATCACTGCATTTTTTGCTACAAGATCGCGATTGATTGAAACGTATTAGCTATAAATCCATTTAAACTAGTCAAAAATCATCACATACTTTCAAGTTCCTCTTCTTGCTCAAAAGCAACAAGGCGACCATTGTCTTCATCTCTATATCCATAGTAATCAGAATCTACACGATGCCACATGTCTTCTGGCGCAACTTTTGTGCTGTCCAGAGCTATAAAAAGTAATATCAGTAAAAGTTGGTCATAGTTGGTGTGCATATTCATTGCAGGTCAAATTCCCATTAAAAACTCTAATTACTGTACCTGCTTGCTGAAACAATTCTTTTATCCCAGGAAGTTCGGTAGCTCTGCCATAGTATCTGTATCCTTTTGTCCCTGGGACAGATTTTCCCTCTAGATCCAACACATTTCTACCTCGTCGCTACAAAACCAAAAAATATCAGAGACTGGATAAGCTAAATAGTAAAGCAGATCAATGACCACTTACAATATAGTCTGTTCCACCCAATTCCCTAATCTGAACTTCCCAATGCCGTCGCTCTCTCATGCGCTTATTGATCTCGTCATTTAGATCACGAACCTGAAAGTCCGTCAGTCCAGCTAAACCAACCCCATATGAATTACTATTTATCCAGTACAAAGTGCAGATCCATCTCATCCTAATGATACTTACAGTCCTTGATGTGCTCAATCTTTTTAGAAATCTCTCGAATGACGTCCCGACGCCATTTCTCAGCTTCTTTGAGGGACTTGACTGTGGATGCCAAGTATGGCCGCTTCTCATTGCCACTGCTTCCTCCAGCCTCAATTCTCTGGGCTTCTCGAAACCGATACAACATAGACTGTGCCTTTTCTTCATTTCGTGCCTAATGAATACAAAGTTAGTTTTGCATGGCTATAGAGTTATTCTGGAGTTTCAACCAAGCATGAGTTCAAGGTTCCAATCAGCATGCAGAGATGAATTGAGATAAATCATATGCAAACTGTATGGACTTGAGTGCGATACTCTGTTTTATCTGCTCAGTCATGCAAACAGTAATTACCATTTTCCGTGATTTTGTTGCTGTCGGGAAAGAATTTGGTTTGGACGCTGATAACAAGTGAGTTGATATCACGTGATGAATCAGAGATCTTTGCACACATCAAAACGCTTAGCATAAATGAGTTGTATTTATTGAGATATTAGACTATTCTTGTTGGTTTTTGAGCCCATAATCCGCTTTTTTTTAGTTGGATCGCGAACGGTTGGTGGTACGTGATTAGGAGTCCACGGACCCAACGAGTCTTTGGCATAAAAGTCCATTGGATAACTGGATTCCCATTTCGGTGTTTGTTGAAACACAACAGCAGCTTCGTAAGGAGTCAAAAGAGGTTTAGAAAATGAATATCCCCAATCAATTGAAAGCCTGGGACATGAGATCTGAACCCATGCATCCACATCTGTAAACAGTGCTAGTTTGGCAGGGAAAATCTCTGATAAAAGGACCGTTACAAACGGTATATTGTGTGCAACAAACTGCGATTCCAAATACTAGAGTCAAAACCATGTTTCCAATAAATTCAATACAAGTAGTATATGATTAAAATGCATGGTCTGGTTCAATTATGGCAAATATTCATATGCATACACCTGAATCTAATTTAAACTCACTTTTCGAACCTTGGGACTGCCCTGACGACCCAAGGTGCCTACAATCAATCCAAATTTACGAGCCTTTTTTCCTTGCTGAATTGCATATTCACGTAATTCTCGCATCTCTTCATGTTCATAGTACTCACGAGTAAACACTTTTGAATATGGATCATATCGATACGCGGGCAAAGTTGGATTGGCAATCATGATAGACTCGAGATGAAATCTTCCATCGCCAAGATAAATAATCATGTCTTGGTCCACCAGCTTTGGTGCAGTGCAGCCAAGAATTTCACCAGGTGATAAGGGTTTGGCTTGAGGGACAAATAATGTATAATCACTTGCTAGATCTTTTGACACTGCCTAATCAATTAAACAGTTTACAAGCAATACCTGTTAAAGTGCATTTCATAAACCACTCATTGGAAATTATTGCAATCCTCAGCACGTAGTATATGAACTGTATTACCTGAAGTGATGCAATAAACTGAATAGTTGCAACAAGTGCAATGCGTTTTCCAGTATCAATATTTCTTCGAACTGTTGCGGTAAAATGATCAGAATCGATTGCTATATCTACAAACACATACAACGTTTTGATGGATGTAACATCAACTGGAATCAGACAGCTGTGTCCATAATGTACCATGTAATCGCATCCAACAGCTCGTGCAGTGTAGTCGTCAATACAGCATGCACCATATGTTACATCACCCATGACGAGTGTTTCCACATTGGCAAATCTATTATTGAAAAAGTTGATAAACAGACTCGGTATGATGCATCTGCAAGTTTTAATAACGTAACTCACCTTTCAAGAATATCAGCGATTGCCAGTGCAAACATGAGCAATCCTTCAGGAAATTGTAATGCAACTAGAAAGTGATTGACGATTGCTCAATAAATCGCAATTTGTCAATTCATTCAATACAACTGTTCAATTGACCCACCTTTCTTGGCACCATGTTTACGTATTTGCCAAACACTTTTGTGTATTTCAAAATTGTAGTTTGCTGGAAGAACCTTGATGGCATCATTGAGTTGCTCATCCATTAAAATTTCTACTGGAATGACCGACTTGATATTAGGAAATGCGGTTGAAACACCTGTCGAGTATTGCAATTGATTTCAGTTTAATGAATGCATTGAGGAATCATTGGCATATTAAAGTGCACATGGTAAATGTCGTTACCAGATAGAGTCAATGCAGCGTCTTGTACATTTTCGTTGTTAGAAGCAATCTTTTGTTGCTGCTTTCCAATAAATCTCTTTCTTGCCAGTTCTGCCCTGCTTGATGCATTCGTAGTATTAACAGATGGTTCACGGCAGCATGACGATTGATGGATTTTATGAATATCATCAGTGGGATTGCAACACTCTGTATTTCCACATGATTGCGAACTCACTAGGAATTTAAAAACTGTGAGTATAATGGCCATTCAAGTCAGTTTTGAACATTTCAACTCACTGCTGAACAAAAATCTTGCAATACGTTTGGCTAAGTGAATTCATTCTGTTGATTTCACAGTTAGCGACAATGTGGATGAGAACAGAGAAAAAATCAGAAAATGAATTGTCAGTAATCATCAGTGTTGTATTTGGAAAGTACTCGTGTGAGATTCATTTAGCTAGATATTTATGATGGATTGAGTGATGTTCTGTCAGTAGATTGGTGATTTGAATGGCAGGAGCGTCAATCGTATCGTGTATCATGGCGACAATCTGACTTGTTGGTACGATCGGCTTGCTAAATGGTCTGCGCTACCACCTGCTGCAACAGCAGTCTGCTTGATACCATCAGAATGTTTTCAAAATAACGAGTTTTTACATAAAATATATTTCCCTCTCATTCCCATTGTCGCCAAGACTTGCAAATGGAAACTCGACGACAATTCCCTCATTCCAAAACTTTATTATTTATTTTTGTACCCACTTCACCAAAATGATACTTGGTAACAATGTTATTAATAAACTGGTCCAAAATATATGCAGTCAATCCCCAAATTCGATGCGTTGTTCCAGGTACAGGCCAGGTGGAGATCTTGACTCCAATTCCCCGAAAGGTTTGAATCTGTTGCTTACTTGGATCCAACAAATCGACCATAGATATGGCAACTACTTGAGCCACTTCATCCTTGTTGAACCATACATCAGACACCTGTTTGATATCAGATCGAATAAATCCAATATAGGGAGTAACGATGGTGGAGTAAGTTTTGCTTGGAGCTGGAGTGGATTGACCCAAGATCTGAATGTTGGTTGATGGGATGCCAATCTCTTCCATGGTTTCTCTCAAGGCAGTAGCTTGTATTGAAGTGTCAACTGCATCTCTCACTCCGCCAGGGAATGAAACTTCGTTGCTATGAGTGCGGAGGTTGGAGCTTCTGACAGTAAACAAGACACTTGGAATGCCATTGACAGTGCATAGAGGAACCAAAACCCCAGCTTCTCGTACAGGGGATTCGGTTGAAAACTTGTATCTGATATGATGAGGGTTAATACCAGATGCAGGAGTACTCAGTGATCGAGTCAGGAGCGAAGTATATCCATCAAGAGTAGTTTGATCAAACATAATAGAATGAGAGTCGAATCCTAATGGAGACTGCTGGCCAACAGCTTCTGTAGCCAACAGGGTTGGGGTATTTAATGTCGCTCTATTAGATATGAGGTTCTGCGAACTCTGACGGTCTGTTAAAGCATCAGCAGTAGAAGAGGATGGTTTTGAATGATGGTAATAAGGGGCAGATGAGTACATTGCTTTAGTTGTGTATAAAAACATTGCCCATCTGCCTCTTCCCTGCTGCAATAGTTGTGATATGAGGACCATCTGTAACCCTGTAGTTTATTGTTACGTTTTAATGGCTGATTTTATGTATTTCAACTTTAATCGCTTCCAACATTTCTAATCTCATATAATTCCTCAACGTCTTTGATGACGGGCGCGCTGAGCTTCTGCTCTCATTCCAATATAGTGTGTGTGGACTGACAGCAACAGCAAAACCCCATTTAGCAAATGAAACGCACACAGCGATGCTACAACTGTACACATGATTGCTGGGATCGGGTATACTTGAAACATCAATTGCATATACGAATATCCACTGGCAGCATTAACATGGTGTTGTATACATATATCAGTACACGTTGCGTCAACCCATAAATAGTGTGAGCGAAATACTTACAATTCACTTCCTCCAGTAATCATAATTGCAAGAAAAACAATCACGCCGTTTTGAACCAGAAAGCTAAAAAAGAATACAACCAGTCCAACACTTGTGTTATGCTTGACTGCAAAATACAAACGGCGATACCAAAAGATAAAGGATAGTGGTAATCCAAGCAGGAGCACAGCAAGAGAAATTCCAAACGTGGCTCCTGCAATGGGCGACTTTGTGAAAAAAAGCGATGTTGCAGCAACAAAGTTGGCTAAATAGCAGATCGCTGTAACTAAACATTATATAAAGACATGTGTTAGATCATTTCATTTTTACATATAAACATATTCATTTGAAATCAATTGACATATTGACTTGCCATGCCAGGCAAAAAATGCTCGTCTGACAATTCCTTGTCCTTGTGATGGAATATCTTGAGAGATATCATGATATACCATGGGATGAAATCGAGGCCAATTTGGTGCGCAATAGTCTTGTTTGCTTTTTACATTTTTATCAACTACAATCTGTAATGTATGTTAATTACCGGTATAACGTACGTAAAGGTTGAAATAGTTTTGATTACATCTCGAATCGTGTTTATAGCATGGTACTCGAGATATTACACTGAATTTCATTATAGGTATGCACCTAGTGCTTCAGGTATATTACAAAAATCTGAATCCAATCAATTCTTTCCACTAGTACTCACTTTGGTTTCTTTTACACTGGGCTGGTCATCCTTGAGTTCTTTATCGGCTTGAGCGACTGGTTTAGCTTCGGGGGCTAAAAACGCGCTCCAGCCAGAATACGCTGGCGGCGGTTGAGGTTGCGACCGCACTGGCAACGGTGGTGGTGAGATTGGAACAGATTGTACAGGCTGTACCGGCTGTATTGGATAATTTGTCGAACCTCCACTTCCCCATGCACTATTTGAGTTTCCAGCATACCAAGCCATGTCTAAAAAAATAAAATTCACAAGTTTAATTTGGACAAGTGAAAAATCATCCAAATTGCAATTGAATCTTTTACAAGAATAGCAAGTAGTTTGGATAATCACCAACTATCGAGCTTATAGGCTATGCAGGAAATATACAGCGCTGCAGTCTTGTTCTGCTCCAACAGTAAATGGATTTCCTTGTGCGTTGATATATCCGTATCTACTGGAATTGACATGTTGTTTGAATACATTATAAATCAGACATGTTCAATTGTATTTTTATAATTACACTCAAAGCATGCTGATGTGTTGCTAATGTGAGACCATGCTAGTGGAAACCAGACACGATCGAGAATACATAAACCAGAATCAATCTACCCAGAGTATTTTAAAACAGTCGAAGCAAATAAAAAATATCATTTTATTCAAAAGTAATTCTGTAAATAATGCTAAGCTACCAACTCGCAACTCACTTGGCACCTACAACTGCCTGCTTAATTGCCTGCTTACCAATTTCTTTGCCAATATCCTGGCCCACTTTGCTGTTTGCAACACCTTGTACAGCTTGATCTCTTGCTTGATCAGTTGTTAATCCCTTTGATCGGAAATATGAATGTGCAGATTTCATCTGCCAAATGCCAAACAGAACTTGAAATGACATCATTGCAGATGAAATCAAACAGCAGATGGCAGATCCCAAATTGGACGAAAATTGCGAAAACATGTAAATGTAACCCCTTGAATCAAACATATTCGTTCCAAACAAGTCAGATTGGATTATAACCTACACATTGTTTTTACAAGACATGATATGCTTACGCTCCACCCCATCCGGGAATTCCAACGCATAGAACCACCATAGCAATCAGATGCACACCATAGTTGAAGAAAAAGAACATAAAGTTGATACTCCGATCATGCTTGACTCCAAAATAAATCGACCGATACCAAAAGACAAAAGACATGGGAATGCCAATACACATGATCAAGAGGGAAATGCCAAATGTTGCTCCAGCGACTTCCGCTTTTGTTATCAAAAGGGAAAAGGCAGCAATGAAATTCAGGAAAAAGCAAAGGGTTGCCACTAATTTAAAATCCAGTATTAGTAATTTGACAGTGGAGTAAAAATAAAATGCAGTACATGACACACTTACAATACCATGCAGTAAAGAGTCGTTTGACAATCCACTGACCAGATTTTGGAATGTCATTTTCAATATCATGATATACCATGGGTCGAATTGGAGGCCAGTTGGGTGGGTGATAATCGCCTGCATCCCGTTCACGAATCGCCAACTGAATATTCACAGCAATCCAACGAGTTGGGTTGATATTTTCAATATTTAGAATAGGGAGTCCATTTTGAAGTCAATTAGACAGTTACAAACAGCCTATTCAGTGCTGCATCGAATGACTCTGAATTCCCATACGTTACACTTACTTTGGCTTCTCGCAAACGCAGCTCAGCTTCACGAGTATCCAATTCAATTTCACGAGCAGATCGACCCTGGGGTGCAGCGAAAGCTGGTTGAGTAGAGTATCCAGTTGAGTACATGTGGTGAGAGTTGTCCTGAGTTCCAGAATTGGTCATGGCAATACTATCAGATGCTGCTGGTGCATCCCCCCAAATGCTGTTGGATGCATATCCTGCCATAGTATGTTTTTTGAAAAGAGAATTGGCTAATTAGGATCAAACTTTGTAACGATTCGTAAACTTGCTTGAATTCGAGTCAAATGCAATTTGAACAAAAACGCGGAGTTTTACAACAATCGAATTTTAGTGCTTTCAAAAGTAATTTTCAGCATCCAAAATTGACTCAATTCTATTCGCGTAAAATGAATCGCCAAATAAAAGGACCGAAATGCATAAAAAGTCGTGAGATGATGTTAATTTGCCGGAAAATAATGCCTTTTAAACTCTTTAGTTGACTAGCACGGAAACAACAAACTCAATGCATGGATTGCAATGAGTTTGGTTTCAAATTCAGTGATTGTGCAGTGTATGACTATACCAAATATGATGGACATTGTGCTGATTGAAAAATCAATTATTAGAAAGACGTAACGAATAGTCAGCTATCGTTTATTCAAGGATAAATACAAGTGTTCCGTTTTATATGAGCACGGCTGAAAACAAAAGAGGATCTTTTAGTCCATACGATGGATTGCATCCACCCACGATATAATCTCACTTGTTACGCCTTTGACATACAAAACTCCTCGATCATCACCTAGTCGCATGATCGAGTATTTCTCATTTAGTCTTGCATCACCGTCTAGAACAGGAAGACATTCTGCCGTGACTTTCAATCTTTTATCTCCACCACCACCAAATACCTTGACCAATTCCATCGTGCTGCCGGTTTCTATTTCGAATCGAGTGAGTTCATCAAATGATGGCGGAGTGGCATTTGTTGAAGGCATACACCAACAAACAATGTCAGAAAATACTACCAGCATGCATCTTTTTCCGGTAGTCATGGGCACACCATAAATTCCCACAGCACCGCCAAATTCAATATCCCTAGCTGTGCGGGCATGCGCAGTATCTGCAAAGCCATTGTATACAGAAGCAGACCCGACTGCAGGGTGCATGGTCGTATTAAATCGGTACTCCCTTGTGGCGTGACACACTGATTGACGATGTTTAGATGATGTAGCTGTTTTTCCTCGTGTGATGATGGTGAGGTCTAAAGGTTGTGGTGTGGTGTTTGGTTCGACGTATTTGATTACACGAAGATCAGCAGATGCACTGATTTGAATCAGTCGTCGAGGTGGAGATAGTGAGATATACATGCACGCAGGAATACTGGGTATTGAAGAATACAACACCCGCAAAAGTTTGGATAGCCCAAAGGAAGCAGGATCAGAGGATGGGCAAGCTACAGATCGGGATAGCAACTCAACATCAATAGATCCAGGACGAATTTTGATATGTTGACGTACTCTTCTTACACAATCGTGTTCGCTGCTTCCCACCCGCTCCCATTCCCGCTTGCGCTCGTTACAGGTTTCAGCTGTTCTACGCATCTCATCCACTGCACCAACAAGTACTTCATATCCATTAGCATCACTACCAGCAGCCTTGGCCAATGACTCCAAAAGCATAGTGTATCGCATAAGTCGCTGGATAGGCATAACCAAATACGATCCAAAGCTTATTTGCGTGTGTCTGGGATCAAGCTTGACTTGTTTAAAAAAGGCAACGCATTTCCGTGCTGCCAAAAAGGTTTTTTTGGATGTGGAGGATGTGGTCATACTCCCAAGAGATGCCAGCATGTTTGAAACACCCGAGTTTGTGTTATTTCCTGTACCCATGCCACGTAGTCCACCATTTCCACCAGAGCCAAGTAACCCCGTCAATCCCTTGCCTGATTGCGTACCCAAATCCTCCAAATGCTTCAAATAAGCACTAGAAAGACTGAAATTATTCATATATACCGAATAATAGTCCAGTAGAAATTCACAAATCGAAGCTAAAAATTCGCCAAGCTTGTATGCTTCAGATTGAGCCAAAAGCTTTAAACAAGGGAAAACATGGTCACGATGAAATACAAAAATAGGCTCAAACACTGTTGAAAATATAAGCTCAATTTCATGATTTTCCATAAGCTTTGAATTGCACAACGGTTGGTAGTACAATTCATGCAAGTTTGTAAGCTCGTCCACATATGTTTTTTCCGTCGTGAGAATCTCTGTAATAATTCGACTACATTTTTCAGATAGCCCTATATTGGGAGAAGTTGGAGATGCAAGAAACTGTGCGGGTGGTCTGGACATGGGCGACATTTGAATTGGCAACGGCTGCAATGTGTCATCCTCTGATTTTAATGACTGTGTTATCAAAGTAGATGAATTGGATAGCATGCTACTTTCAGCAGACCAGCGTTTGCAATCAACCGATAAAGTAGGAAGTGATGACTCAAACAATAGTGGATAATTAGACTCGATTGTAGACACGTCTGTGCACAAATCAAACTCGTCTCGTAAAAATCCTAAAAGACGCAGCAAATATCCGTGTCTGGGGTAAACTGTTTTTGGAAAAAGAGTATCAACCGCTTGAAGTGTGACGGTACCCATCGAATTATTTTTGGACTTGCTGTCGTTACATACCATTGCACATGAAGTAAAAGACATATCTTTGGCCAGACTATTTTCGACAGATGATCTCAACGTGTCCGACAAAGGCGCGCTCCAAAGTTTTTCTGGAGTAGGAAGCTGGTTGGAAAAGCATCGAATCACTGGCTCAACCAGCTCATTGAATGGATATGCAAACGGATTATTGAAAATATACAAAATCCGCAAATTTGGAGCAAGATAACCCAGCGAAGACGGTAAATGCTGCAGTAAATTGTTGCTCAGAATCAGTGTATGCAGCATATTCATATGCAAAAACAGCTTGCAATCTAAAAACATTGTGCATTTGAATCAGTTTTCAATAAAGTTGAGCAAAGTTGTGTTGGAACTCTAGTTTTTCATAAATCACAGTTCAGTACCAACATATAAACTTACCAATCTGGCTCAGCTGATTCATACCCAAGTCAAGTATCCTTATGGATTTTAATTCGCAAAGCCCTACAGGTAGCTCTTCCAAACAATTATCTCGAAGACAAAGTCGTTCCAAACTTTTTAGCTGCCATATACTCTGCGGTAATCTTGACAGCTGGTTTTTGGCAAGACTAAAAACACGCAGACTTGTCAGAGAGTCGAGTGCAGATTCGGGAATGAATCGGATAGAATTGTTGTCAAGAACAAGGCGAGTAATATTGGGTAAAAGTGCACAAGGAAAGTAAACAAGGGATTGCGAATTGAGGTAACAATCGGGGCTATTAGTATATGCCTGATGTGATGAAACTATAGGTTGATCCAGCTGTTTTGATAAAATATACGGATTGGATTGCTGGGATTGTTGAGGTTGCAGGTGATCAGCAGGAATAGCAATAGAGTTTAAACCAAAAGGTAATTTATCATCCACACATTCTAATGACAGTGTCTTGTGTTCGAGTTCATTACCAGGCTGATTGTCTTTGGTATTCTTAATGTTTGGCAAATTTCCAGAAATGTACGAGACGGGCAAGACTTGTAAAGGCTCATCTTGAAGTGTGAGTTTGCTACCACCTCCTAAAACCAAATCAAACCCAATGTCCAGCCGCATATCCAAGCATCCTCCTGTTGATTTAACAAGCCCCAAAGGCCCACGACTATTGTTACTTGTATAATCTGCCAATCGAGTATCGTTGGATAAATCGGCAAATAGATTACGAACAAATGAATCAGATACTGATGCTGAAAGTGGCGACAAAGATCGGTTGCGACCTTTGACTGAATCCGTTACGCATCGTTGGCGTCCACGATTTTGCTGAAGCGTATCGCCATGTATAGGATATAATTGTGAATCAGTAGATAATACCCGATGACGAACAGGTCTTTGATGTAAAGAGCTACGTGTCGTTTCAAAAGGTTCTTTGGATAAAAAGGTTTGCTTAGGTTCGATACTTTCTGGATTTTGCACAGTTTCATTGGAAGTGATGGGTAAAAGAGTGTCTGGTACGGCTGTTGTAGTAGCTGATGATGGCAATGCAACTTTTGAAGAATCAATCGGTGCCATGACTGAAACAGACGACATTGATTTGGATTGCGTTAATGAATGAGATGAGGAACTTGGCAGCTGAAATCGTTGTGAAGGTATTCGTTGGTGCGACACAAAAATAATACCGGGCTCCTCGCGATTGCAAGCCTTTTCAGTAAACGCAACATCTTGAATATCGATAGGTTTTGCAAAACACTCGGAAACAGTTGTATCAGAAACAGATGGTAAGATTTCTGATTGTTTCTTATAAATAAGGGGCTCTTTAAGACTGGATTGTTTCGATTTGGGCAATTCTGCATTTGGTAAAGATGAAACTGTTTTTGAAGATTGCGAAAATAGTTGTACTGATTCTAGTACCGACAAAGTGTGCTGTGAGTCTATCGATTCTATCAGTAATTCAGCCAACTGTACATTGCTTTTGAAACTAGGTGAATCCATTTCAGCAGAATGATTCAACTCAAACTGTTGTTTTGAACAAGGTATATCATTCAAATCGACCAAAGTACCACCATAAAGCGTCACTTGAGAGTCAGTGGTGAAATCAGAGAGATTGCTAGAGTATGGGCCGACTGATTGAGATGATGTCAGTAATGATGTAGTTGATAGTGTCGAGTTGTCACTTGAACATCGTGGTCTTGTTAACCAAGGAGTTGAAGCATTTTCCTCAACAGAGGCGGGATCAGATGAGGATTCTTTGGGAAAAATATGTTCTAATTGAACAATAGTTAATTTTACCGATGGCACGGAATCTGTACACTTTTGCTGTTGTGTAGTAGAGTTGGCATGTAATGATACTGATGGAGACTCGGTGGATGTGATTATAGTTTGTACACGAGTCGAGGCAGCCATTTCAGTTTTATCTGAATGATCGGGTGATGGTGCACGCTTTGATTCGGGTATAGCATTCACACTTTTCACCTGAGCAGACTCGGATGATGATGGCATGACAGACTTTCCGTCATTCACCTGTTCAGTGACAGTACTGGTCTGAATTGAAGTGGTTTTGTGTTGGTTGAGCCCAGCATTATTGCTATTATCAGGAGAGGAAGTAAGTTTGTTAAAAAGAGCAATCCGAGCAGAGATATTTGGAGTTGAAGTGGTTGGAGGAGCGACTAGAATTGAGTTTTTGATAGATGGGGTTGATGGAGTTGATGCACTTTTTAAAATGGGACGCGAATGAGTTGATTTTTTGGGTGAAGTGGGAGTAGATTTTGAATCCAAATGAGATGGATTGAAAAGTGTCGATTTAATTGAGGAATCAGAAACAAGTGAAGAAGCACGAGCAGAGGTCTGAGCAGACGGTGCAGATAGTTTTCTATTTCTTAAAGCATTCGAGTACTCTACGGCAGCAGCTTTCCTACTGGCAGCAGTCAAGGCAGATTGAGCAGCGGCAGTGCTAGTAAATGATGCAAGTTTAGCTCCATAAGATTGAGCAAGCGCGGATGACAATACCTTGACTTGTGGAGATGCAATATGTGATGTGGAATCAGAGATATTTGAAGCAGTTTTATGTCGTATGTTGGATGCAGACGCAATACTGGAATCAGTATTTGTAACTGGAGTAGATTGAATGGTATGTGCATGGCCAGGAATGGCAACAGTGGCTTTTGGTGTATGAGCTACGTATGATTTAGCTGAAGATTCTTTTTCAGTTGAGCATTTTGAGCGGGACGGCAGTGCAGAAACTGCAGATTTCTTTTTCGGCTGACTAGACTTTGAAAGATTAACGCCAGGAAGAGTAGATGGGGCTCTGAATCCGGGAGAACGAGCAGCAATTGATATTGGATTGGATTTAGCAACTGAATCTGGTTTGTTACATACATGATCCTTTTGTAGAGTTTTTTTGGTAGTATTGACAGTTCCGATTGTGGATTTCTTTGTGGCTGCAGTAGTATTGACAGACTGGGCAAACGCAGCAGATACGGGAGGATGTTTTCCTTTTTGGGCAGTAGAGGCGGTAGGCATAGTATGAGGATTCACTAGTAAATCTTGAGTACTGTCTTTAATGACCGTAGCAAGAATCTTATTGGCAGCAGTTACTTCAGGACAGGAATTGAAAATAAAATTTGTATCTTGAAGTTCAAGTGTTGGACCCTTGGTATAAGCAGCAGGTCTGCAGTTGGAAGCCATGTCCAGTTCCTGTTCCAGTTCCAGTTCGTGGTCTACCGACTCTTTATGTAATAGCAACTCATGATGATCGGTGATATGACAGTCGCTGGTAGATTTAACAGAACGATAGTATGCCAAACCACACGCCACAATAACAAGAACAAGTGCAGCATGTCTAGTTATGAATGCAAAAGATTCTAAACAAGACTGCAACTTGTGTCCGTGGAAAACACTGTTTGTATCGATATATCGTATTAGTGGTAGTATAATATAATTCCATGGCCAAATCAATAGCATAGTCGTTGTGGTAATCCAACGCAAGAGCAGTTGCTGTAGAGTTGATAATGAAATGAATAAAATACATGATACTGCCACAGTAGCAGCGAGCTGCAACAGTGCAGTAACCAGAGTGAGTATTTTCTGTGAAATGGTTGCTGTTGGAATGTTTGTTACGATTGTTTCTTGAGATGATTCCGTCTCAATAGTAATATTTCCTGTCTTGATAGTAATAATCTTGTCCTAATAGTCGATTCCTGCCAAATAGTTGCTGTTAACGACGCGAAATATAAAAACTTGAATTCGCTCCAACTGTTGAAACTTGCTGTTGCTGCCATGGCTTCTAAAACCTCGACTGCACTTAAAAGACTCATGACCGAGTACAAAGGTATTCACTTGTACTGTTCTAATTGATTCATTTCGATACTTACCCTGTGATTCTGTCTCTAGAGCTTACTCTTAATCCTCCTGATGGTGTTACTGCTGGCCCAGTCTCGGAATCTAACTTTTATGAATGGGAAGCTCTGGTTGCTGGTCCAGAAGATACTCCATATGCTGGAGGAGTCTTTACTGCTATACTCTCTTTTCCAAAAGACTACCCTCTGAGTCCTCCTACTATGAAGTTTATTTGTCCAATGTATCATCCCAACAGTAAGTACCGTTTGCTATTCCCTACTACTTTTGTCTACTGACATGAATGCATCAAATGCTTATTTCTAGTCTATCCCGACGGAACTGTTTGTATATCTATCCTGCATGCTCCTGGAGACGATCCCAACATGTATGAGCATGCATCAGAACGCTGGTCTCCTGTTCAAAGCGTCGAAAAGATTCTACTATCTGTTGTGAGCATGCTGGCAGGTAGGATCTAGTAGACATTCTGCTATTGCCATGATTTGTATTCACTAGTTGCTAATCCCTCACTGGCTATACCATTTAGAACCCAATGACGAGGGCGGTGCTCATGTGGATGCATCTAAAATGTGGCGTGAAGATCGCAAGCAGTTTGATGAGATTGTTCGTCAGACTGTCAAGCACACTTTAGGACTATAATGACTAATATATTCATTGAATGTTCAATCCATCTGGTTGTTTGTCTGTCGGTAAGCATAACATGACTGTTTGCTGTAGAATCCCGTCGAACCTGAAGACGTTTTTAATTCGCCATACGTAAAATGGAATACTTGTATTTATCCTGCAGTGATTGTTTTTGGAATAAATAACGGTCAACTATTCAGCTTTCCTATTCAAGATTGACTTGAATAGACAATCTCCATACAATATAAAATATAGATTTGAGCTGTTTTTCACTTTTAGTAGTTGTACAATCACCAGATTCGTGCATTGCGATCCACATATTGGGCTTGACTGTTTCAACTTGTGTCCTAAAATATCACACACATACTTGTTTTAGTTCAAGATTGTATATATCAAAAACACGACTGTTTCCATGCAAATCATTCAATGTTTTCCTGTAATATCTGAATGAAGGGAGAGTTGGAGATTGAACAAGTGCGGAATCTATTGAAACTGCGATTTAAACATTTGTTCAATGACAACAAAAATGAACTGAAAAAGCAATGTTGTAACAGTGAATTAGGTGGAAATTGACACGAATGATTTCATGAAACTGACTGTTTATTATGCACTTTTATCTAGTATTCCATTTTGCGTGAATACAGCTGTGAAACGGTCTTGTATCAATCTGAATTCTATCAAATAGTATCGATGAAGCTGCATAACCCTTTACCAGAATCTCTTGATGTGCAATGCACAAAAGCTGCTTCTATTTTAGAACACTTTGCTAAAGGAACTACAAAGTTGGATTCTACTTTTATTCCTTTTAAAATTCTAGAAAAGGCTCGTGGGTAAGAGTTGAATCTACTTTTATTGTTGAGAGTTTGGAAACCAGAGTTTTCAAGACCAGCACATGTGTTGGTAACAATGACTTTGGTAGCCTTGATTTGTAAACCATATTGTGGGCTTTAGTAGTCCAATTGAGGCTTGAATTCTTTACATTCTTATCTCATGCAATACTATCTGTTTATGTATTGGTTTATGCACAATGGTTGCTCATGCTGCATTATTGGGTGGTTGAATTCAACCAACGTGACGCTTGCTACTTGAATGTACAGGTGTTGCGTCCAATTATCAATGTCAGTGGAGTCATGGATTCCATCCACCATTTCAATATTTAAACTATGTACTAATTTTTAATCACCATCTCAACCCTTGCTAGAATTGCCATCATCACAATAGTAAAAGCTGGATTTCTTTGGTCTGGTCGTGCTGGATCTGGCCTTGTCGTAGCCCGTCTTCCCGACGGCTCATGGTCTGCTCCATCTGCAATCATGGTTGCAGGTGCAGGCGTAGGGGCTCAAATCGGTGCTGAAATCACCGATTTTGTTTTTGTTCTCAACAATGCTGCTGCCGTACGATCCTTTAGTCATAGTGGTAATCTCACTTTAGGCGGAAACATGTCCGTTGCTGCTGGACCGACTGGTCGTACAACCGAAGCTGCTGGAAGTATGAATATACTGTGAATTTCACCAATCCCATTGAAATGGATACTCATTTAACTTTTATATTAGTGATTGCCGATCTTGCACCTATTTACTCGTATTCAAAATCTAAAGGCTTGTTTGCTGGTGTGAGTCTGGAAGGTACTGTGATCATCACTAGAAATGATGCCAACAAGGCCATGTATGGGAAAAAAGTAAGCGCGTTGGATCTTTTATCAGGAAAAATTCCCCCTCCGGTAGAAGCTGGACCTTTATACCGCATGCTTAGTCTCTCTCGTTTTGCAAACATGGGCCAGTCGAATAGTAAAATAGAATGTTTAAATTCACCCCAAGGTGGTGATGATGCACATGCAGATCTAGGATCATCACAGTCTACCTCGAACGATGTTGTGAGAAAAACAAGTGCGAGAATGTCGGAAACTGAACGGGCTGCTAAAGCCGAAGCCATCAAAGCGAGGTTGGCAGCCGGTTCTACACTAAAACGGTCTCACGATTCATCTCATCAAACCCTACCGGAATACGCATCTGAAGGGTCTATATCTCGCGTAGGTCCTGCTCCTATTTCATCTACTTCATCATCTGCATCTAAGCTCAACGATTCGCCATTTAAAAGTGCCAAACCCTCGCAAAAATCACCACCGCTTGTAAAAGCCAAACCGGAAATGAAAAAATCCATTGCACTGTTCGATTTCACTGGCCAGCGCCAAGGCGATTTGCAGTTTCGTCAAGGTGATATCATTTGGATCATCAAATCTACACCTAGCCAAAACGATTGGTGGACTGGAAGATGCGGTAATTCTGTAGGTGAATTTCCAGCAAATTACGTCAAAGTAGAGTGAATTTGCTCAACCAGTGGTCTGATTTATACATACTCATGGGTTATATTCAATCCAGAGCCATTTTGTTTTTGATGTGGGTTTAATGCAATTGACAATTGGCACAGTTTTTTTCAATAAATTTATTTGATTGCTATATTCAACGCAAGCTTAAGATTTATTTTTCAACTCGGCATGTATTGCCTTGGTAGTCTTGACATTAAAACATGTTATACCCTCGGAATTTCAATGCTCCCCCATCGCCCTCCACCTACTTCACCACCAGCAAACCCTGAGCTCATTCCAGGCACAACCAGTCCACTGTCTAGCCCATCTCGCTCTATATCCCTTTTAAATCGCAGATATGCCAACACATTCTTGAAATGCGTAGCAGTTTGCTGAGATACTTTTTTGGACCGTTCACGGAAAATCGAAACAGGAGGTTTAGAAGTGTTCAAAGGACCACCTATACCACCAGTATTTGTACTCAGTCGGCCATTTAGATCCGTATCTTCCTCATCCTCTGCGCCATTGCAAGCTCCCAGGTTGGTTTGAATCAAATCAACCAATGATGAAATGTACTTGACGCTTACAGCTTCGTTGCGATCGCTGAAAAACCATATGTAGCGTTCAAGAATCTCGACAAAAAGTTCGACATTGACAGATGGGTCCATGACTGAATCTGCGATTTTCAGCGCTTTTTGCAAGCATTCAAGGACTCGTCTAGCATCTCTGTAAGCAGGCTTGCCTTCTTCTCGTTTCTGACATTTGGTTCGGATTGGACCAGAAGTCGAAGACGTGACGGTAGAAAGCAAAGCTGAGCTAGATCCATTTAGAACCGTATCGACTTGTCCTGCATCAGCCCAGAACAAATGACTGAGAAGCACAACTCCCCGACATTGATCCACTCTTCTCAAAAGTCTTGAACAGTGCACAGCGCATTTGGTAATCAAGGTTTCGTAGTTTTCATATCCGAATACCGTTGTACCGTATAGTGTGCCCATGATCTGAGTAATGGCATTGACTTGAGCTTTGGATTCTGATACAGACTCCTCATATACAACCAACGCCTGGACAAAAAACTCGTAGCACATTTCTTCTTGGTGCATTGAATCGGAAACCTGGGCTGCAAGAAGATGGAGACGAAGCGATACATCGGGTGGGGACATGAGACCGTGCCCAATACGAGGAATAGTCGATGAAGCTGAACCGTAATCATCTTTAAAAAGAGGCTTATACCCATCATCGTCGCTAAAATGCTCTTGAGCTCGACTAAGTGAGGTGATGGTTTCGTGAATGGTTTTCAAGATTTGTGGAACAAGATCGCGAGGGTTTGTAGCATGTCCAGTCAAAGCCATTGATTCTGCAGCAAGGGTTGCGTTCCAAGGTGCATAGTAACACTTGCGAGCAAGTTTAATTAGGCATGTCACGAGTGGAGGCAAAGTGAATCGGATTCGAATATCACCCCCCTCTCCAAAATGATTACGAGCAACCACTAAAAGCTTATACTCTTGATCTAAAGAGTTGTCATCTGCTCTAAAGGTGTGGATTAGTTTTGCTAGGTAGGTTTGTTCCTCGCGCGCATCTTCCCAGTCCAAAGGAATATCGGGCTCATTGGATGCATAGCGTGATTCATCAACTCTAGATACGACAGAGGAAGGGCCAGAGAGTTGACCATGAGGTTTAGGTTTGGCTCCAAACAAGCCACCATCGATCTGATCACGAACCATAATGGTGCCAATCTCTCCCAATATAAAATTGACACCCTCGATTGTTGTGATTTTAAAGTCATCATGAACAGCTGCACGAAGAGCGTGTGTAGCAAAGGCATGAGCAACTTGACGGCGAATGCCATAGGGTTGGAGAAACAGTAGCTTGGTGTAATTTCCACCCAAGCATACGCCCGATGAGCTAGCATCCGATGCATCCTCGCTATCGTGAGTAGAACTTGAAGGGAAATCCAAGATACGCAGCACATTGGAGTTGTACGTTTGTACAGGCCCCAGGAGCAGCTGCAGCAGCAATGATTTAGTTTTTGAATCTGTCAGGGTTAATTCATCAACCAACAGAGCTTCCTGGACCTTTGTTTTGGCAATTCCAAGAACCTTGTCAATGTGACCCAATTCATCAGGGTAACAATTGAGCGATAGGTTAGCGAGAGAAACCAACAATGCGATGGTATCTTGCAGGGTGAACTCGGGTCTTGCTTTGATCAGTTCGGTAATCTGTGTCCAAAACACATCAAACAGTTTTACATCATCAGGGATACCACTGATTGTTTGAGCATCTTTTGCACCAGTAGCTTCTTCCCGAGCACGGGCAGCATATCCAGAAAAACGATCAATCAGACTAATCACAATCTGTTTTACATTCACAGTGCGCTGCAACCTGGCGGTAGCAGACAAGAACATATCCAGACATCTTAGATGAAAGTCGTCAGGAAATACTTGAATAACAACCTCCATCAAATATTCCTGAGCAATTACGTCCCGACAGCTGACAATTTCCTCAAGAAGTTGAGGCATGATATTTCCTTGATACATGGCAAGACTCAGATCTTCCAGCTGGCTCAGACGAACAAGGTTTGATCCAACAAGCAGTCGAAGCTCCTTGCGTTCAATCTCACGTTTTTCTCTATCGCGCGAATGCCCTTGATGCTGTAAACGCACCCACAGTTTATTCATCTCAATAAAGTTTTGAAGAACAAAATGAATCGAGTCATCGATGCCACCATGAGGGGATACATGCTGGTCGGATCCATCAGGAAGAAAGTCGCGAGTGAGTCCGCTGAGATAATAACGCAGAAACAGACCACGAGTTGGATGCTGAACGCCGCGAGTCATGTCAAGCATATCTCGCATGAGTTCTTTAATAGGAGGAATGTCTTGTTCTTCAGGTTTCTTTTCTTGGACTGTTTCTGTCAAGGATGGATCATTTGGAGAAACGTTTTCCTTGTCACCGCCCGAATCAGAGGGTTTATCCACTATAGAAAATGTTTCTCTAGAAACTCGCATATAGACGGCACCCACAGTGATCATGAGATAGAGTCTTGGGATTATATTTGCAGCATACTGCACCAGTTCGTACAGATCTGACAGATGGTGACGACCCGATACATGCGTTTCGTAAAGATAAGTTGACAAATGTCTAATTTCATCAAATATGGCCATGTCTAGATTTGGACAAGACAGTGATTAGTATGCGATTGCAACCATGACGAGATGAGATGGACATGCGAGTTAAATCATACATAGCTCGTAGTAGTATTTTGGAGTGAGAACAGAAGTGCGTAGTTCAGCCAGCATAGTTGAAGCATGTTTGAGAGCATCCATGAGTTTGTTGGTGTTCTAAAATGAATAGAATAGAATGAATAGAATGAATATCTGTTCATGATAATATGAAAGTGATAAACCCAACTCATGACAAGAACAATGAATCCAATTCCAACACACTCCAACAGCAGTGCTGTTCTTACTAGACATCTTCGCATATGATAAGATTGGACTTTAACTACACCAAGGGCTTCTTCTAAAGCCCGACCTTGATCAAGGACAGGAGGAGTTATGGCTCCAGAGCCAGACACACCAGTAACACTCCCAGGATTTGAATTGATAGAATAGGTGGACATGATAGTAGTAGATCCTCTCACTACCAATGACTGTGGTGACCCTATGCAAAGCTTGAGCAAGCGTGAGCAAGCGTGAGGAATTCAACTTTGACTTTTGATTCAACTGACAGTTTGCTGTCCAATCAAACTCATCGTCATATTCTACGATTGGCTCAATACTTTTATAAAATACATTCTTATAAATTCATTTCTTGATTCTTGTGCTTTATCATGATTCATTCACATCCCTTTGGTCGCTCTTGTCCTGCTAATCCAAGGCATAAAATTAAACTGCCATCCATCGTATCTCGTTTGGATAATCCTATGATGGTACCCATAGATCCACATGATGAATCTGTATATACACTTATTCAACATTCTCTCGCTCCTACTCGCTCGTCTAAACAATTGTATCGTTCAAGTTTTGCTGATTCAGTGCGTGCTCAACTTAAAGCTGCACGTCAACCATCTAAGCTTGTACTAACTTCTCGGTCTAGTACAGCTGTTTTGGATGCAAAGGTTACTCATCCTAGTCGTGGATATTCCTCAAAACGACTGCCTCCAATACTCGCGTCTGCTAAACTACACGAGCGCGATGTGTCTGCATCACGTCGCAACGGTAATGCTTCAGTACTGACACTAGTATAATTTATCTTGTGGTATTGGCTCTAATATTTCCAATGTGAAATAGGAACAAGTGATCAAGGTGTAATGAGTACTACTGGCGGTTTACAGCCGCATTCACCACTAAAAAAACATGGCTCATCACAACCGTCATTGTGTCCCTTGGTGAACAAAAAAATCCCACCTTCTACCATACACCATAGATATGAAATTGAACGACCTTGTTCATCTAATCCATCAAGAAAATTAATACACGACAAGGTTGCACCTGCAGCAGAAGGAATACCTCGATACAACTCTGGCAAAAAATCTGCCATTGATAATACAACTGTATCTTTTATAGATCCACATCACCCACCACCAAAACATGGCAACAACTCCACAAATCATCATTTCGCTGCTTCACTGTCCCAACCAGATAAAATAGACAACAGTGTACGTGCTATGAGTGATCAGGAGAAAATGGGAATCATCAAAGGTTTAAAGGTAAATTTAAGCAAGGCCATGGCGCAATATGGAAAACTTCCAATTACTCATGAAACACCACAACGATTACAGCGGTAAGTCGGATTGGACTGAATCTATGATTTAAATGGTCGAGGTTACAAGTACTGACATTGGGTTTTAATATAAATAGGAAAAGAGCACTAGAACAAACAATATTTGAATTGGAAAGAGACATTGAGATGATCAGTAATGGACAACATATCCTGATTGAGCAATAGCAGTATGGACTGGGTCAGAAACAGTTTTAAATACCAAAACTAAAATCAATCGCATTTTATATTGTAAATCTTGCCCAATAAAGTGTGGTGTTTAATAATATATCGAATATCATCAAATTTAGCAGAGCTCTGATATTATCAATCCATTCAGGTTTTATCGTCTTTGAGATTCTCTGAATAGAGTATAGGCAGTTTTGCGCACTGCAGGAACACGAATCCATGCTGCCACTGCGCCTACACAAGCAACGATATTCATTCCCACTGCAATCTAATCAAAATACAATTAATACACTGCTCATGAAATGCACAAGATTAATGAAATTAGTACCAAATAAGGCTGCTGGAAAGCCTTTTTGATTGTCTTGTGACGAAAGTGTTGCATGGCAAGTGTTCCGCCAATCCATCCTCCAGCAAGTGCAGATAGCTGCAGATCCGACTCTTTAACTCGCCATCCCTTGGTACTTGCCTGATATTTGTCATAGTAAAATAATCCATACGCTCCCACATTGACTAGCGTGAAATAACCAGCAATGGCAAGCATGAGATTTTGTGGAACTGAAAGTGGTGGGTCTACAAAGTCATAATACCCATATACATGAGGTGTAAAAAACATTTAAAGGTTAGATGCAACTTGACAAGAGTTGGCAGAAATGTAACTTGAAATCAATGTTTTCATACAAGAGCGAGTAGAAAACTTTTTCGATAAAGGAATGCATTGATGGCCTGCCTGTCTAGTAAAAACAGAGGTTGTGGACAAGAGCCGATTAGCAATTGTACTCATGATTGTCGTTGCACAATTTTGAAAGAAATTTGAGAATTATTGGTCGATTTTTTTACAGCCGCATTCACGTCAAATGGATTACTAAATAACAGTGTCATGAACTGATTGACAATTCAGTGGTATTGTTGTTGGTGATTGACATGCATGGTTGTATTACTGACATGTGTCATGATTGTTGTTGAACTAGATTGCGATCGTATTCGTGACTCAGAATACAACATATCGATTGCAATACATGAATGTGGGTTCAAACTTGGTGATCGTACAATGCATGATTACTAAGAGTGCACAAAGTGTAAATTCAACATTATAGTATGATTGTGTATCATATGATGATCGTTGTATATCAAACACGTAGTTAATGTGTAACAAACCAACCGAATATGTAACTATTATTTTTCCGAGGCAAGCAAAGTCACCGCAGGATGAATACAAGTGATCCGTTATTTTACGCAAATACTGTAGTAAAAGGGAGCGTTTGCGGTTATACAACACATTTTTAAAGGGTACGCTTTTCAAGAACCTGATAAAGGGTTGTAGGTGCACGATATATTTGGTATAGATATCAAATTGATCAATATGATACTATGAATAGGGAGAAGCATACTGTTTAGCTTGATATTGGCTCACTACAAGCAATCCAATAGCCCTGTGTCGTTGGTTGACCTAAAAGGGTTAGGGTTGCTATACAAAAAGTATAAATACAATACATTCAGTCCTATAATCGACACCAGTTTAAATACTCTACTTTTCCATCCATTGTTTGAACACATTCACAATCTAATGAAATTCATTGACATTTTATTCATGCTGGCTGCGGCAGCAACCGCTAATGCAGCACTGGTTCCAGCTGGTGGAGATGTCCCATCTCAAGCACCTGACACCTCCAATCAAGCATCCGGAACAAGTAAATTTGGTGCAAGCACTCCCAGTCAAAACTTGCAACAACCAGTTGATCAATCCGATACAAGCACTTCTGGACAAAGACAAAGACACCCAGCTGATGAGTCCCATCCAAGCACTTCCAGACAAAGTCGAAAGGATTCAACTGATGAACCCCATTCAAGCACTTCCAAAAAAGGTCAAAAACATTCAACTGGTAAAGCCAAGTCAAGCAGTGCAGATTTTGAGCCAAAGACTCTAGTAGACGAAGAAATTCAGCAAGAATTCGATGATCTAAAAGAAAAAGTTAAATTGCTTCAAAAGAAACAAAAGGAAAAGTGCAAATTTTATCTCGATAGTGTGAAGGAAAGAATGGAACAAGGATCAGCATCAGCAAATGACCGAGAGAAATCTGGACTAAAACACAATCCAAAGGTTGAAAAGCGATTGAAAAAAGAGTGTCAAAAAGCAATACAAAAAACAGAGGCTTTTAAAGAAGAATTAATCCAGTTTGCGATAAAGCATGGCTTGATATTGAATTTGAATTGATGATGCGCCAATGAATTTGATTTTGAATAAATTTAGACTTTCTGATGTGTTGATATCTGTCGAGTATTGTGAATGAGTCAACAACCATACCATTGATTGCGTGCTGCATGTTTGTACGGATATGGTTTGTCTCCATCAAATCATTACACAATCTGTATCTCAGCACTCGTTTATTCAAAATAAAATGTATTCAACCACATGTTCAAACATGTTTGGCTACAGACAGTTTGTGGGATGAACTGCATATCATCGACTGAGCTACACTGCATGATCTACTATGCCATTGATACACACGTTCAATTCAGCAATGCAGCTGTATTACAATGCTGACAACTATCTGAACCAATTCAGTACAATATGTTACAACTAAATAGATTCCATTGACACATCAACAGTCATGCATACCGATTGTTGAACATGCTCGTGTTGGTTGGTGTGCATTGATACAAGTTGTCAAAGCCAACCAACAAATCACTATATCTGTACGGATTGTGTACCATGGCATATGTTTGAACAGATACTGCACGAATCATTGTCATTTGGATTGAATAATCAACAAATACCATTGTGACTACACATGTATGCATATCTGAATGGGTTACAGTCGAGTGTGTTGCATTTCATGACACTCGATTGAAATGTCATGATTGGATATTTTTCCAAATAGTAAAATGGTATCTCGTAAAATTGTTGAAATGCACTGATTATGGGATTGGATAATCAATTGGATACCACTGCTCACTTTGTTGGTGGCGCACAGCGTTGATCGTTGTATAGTTGTCAATAATGTCCAATTGCTCCTGCATTATACGGCAGAATCTTGCATTGTTCAAATTTTAGCACAGTATATGACTTTACCAGATTTCAATCCCAACATGACTGTTAGTTTGGTAACTGCCGACTTGACTTTGGTAACCATATGTTGATATATCAGCAATCTGTTGTGTTGTGCTGATGTAGATTGATTACTATAACCTATTGCTGCACGATCTTGTAAAGCATGTATTTTCTGCATATGGTTGACCCAGCTATGTTGCTGATTGTGAACCACAGTGTTACATTGTATATCCATGTTGTTGGAAACCGAGTTTTTCAAGTCATTGTGTTGTGCTGATCATTTCTGTCAATGTGATTTGTGCTGCTATAAACTCGACCTGCATTGCCGATCAAGACACATGTCTGCTTGACAGACTTGCATGAAATACATCCGTGACCTAAACACCACATACATTCAGTCGTGGATTTTCAGATCCAGCATCTTCGGTCCAGTTGGCATTGCAGTGGATGGACAGTATAGTGGTACATTGACCAAGTATGAGTGATGTATTCATCGTGTATTTGATATCAACATTGACATCACAGCGTTCCAATGTTTGTCAGTCGGGTTGTGTATCAACATCGACACTTGTTTGACGGCTGTCCAACAGCTGGTTTTAAGTCTGGGTATGTTGCAACCATTGCATACACTAGTAATTGGACTGCTTCATGATCAGGCCGAGTCGTGGTAAACTCACCTTTTCCAGCTACTTTCGACTGTAGTCATGGCTCGATTACAATGTGCAGCAGTCTGCAGCAACACATTCCATACATTCCAAACATTGATAATACGTCATTAAAGTGGTGTCTGTGTGATTGATATGGTCCGATTGACATGATCTCGGTTAACTTTGATGTCGAAACATGTATGTATTGGTTCAAAATGTTTGAAAATACCTTGAACAGTCGCGACTTGATCAAATCTAGCAATGCGCAATCATCACTTGGTATCAATGTCATTGACATATATAGCGACTGCAACAAATAAAGTGCCCGTTTGAAGTGTATCAATGCATATGTCAAACACATACTTGTTGTGACGGCCAACTGTATGACCCGAGTCACTCTGTCGCTTGTATTCACCTGGCAGATCCAAATAGTAAGACTCGTCAATGTTTGCATTGATGAATGTGTTGTTCGTACGGTCAACTATCCAGTCGTGAATGTTACAGTTGCTGATGGCCGCTAATGTTGATAATATGCTTAATCAAGTGAGCCCGAGTATCGATGCGTAGGTTTCGTGCAAGTTATTCCTTGAATTTGTTGGAACTGTATTGCCACGAGTCTTGCTTTGGACTTGCCGATTGATCCGTCGATTTGTCCGTCAATCTTGTGGTCAATGTCTTGACCCATTTTGTATTGGTGGTATGTGTTACACTGTCCATGTGTTGTTGTGAGTTGACGAGCTCATTTATGCATCTGCTGGTTTCCAAATATCTGATTTTGAATATTGCATGGTTTTTTGCCAGAAATGCGGTACTACTATATCAATGTATTGTGCCAAGAACTTTGCAATCGAATGGCTTGGTCAGGGTCATACATGACTGAATCCAGTCGATTTGGTCTTGGATTACTGATGTTTGTGCAGTTGGATCCACGATTTGTCTGCAGTTGATTGTTTGATATTGGATTGTGTCGGATTGACTAGAGTATCAGTAGCCTTGCTCGAGTGTTTAGAGTCTCATAAACCAATCAGTTTTGATTGATTGGTTACTTGTGGATCGACTTGGCTCGATTGACTGCGTTCTATCGAGGTTCCACAGTTCTTGTTCGGTCATCCATCTGGACACGTCGAGGTATACCCGTTTCCAGTGTTTTCAATGACAGTGATCGAGTCTTTTCCAGTTGGGACACTCGATTCTATGTTCATTTCTCAACTGATTTTGTTGGTTGAGTTGTTTCGAGTCTTGTGGCATGCTCTGTGTGTCGACATGTGTTCCACTGCTGTGAATTCAGTCATTTTCAGTATTGTCCATTATATGAGCATTGTTGTATATACCCATGACTGCTTTCTGAAATACTGTTGGTGTGGGTAACAAAACAATGTAGCTTAACAGCGTAAACCTGCATTCATCACGATATACAACAAACCTTGCCGTTTCGATGTTATAGAATGTGTATGCCTTTGATTCCGGTTAGTACCCAACCCCGACGCATACTGTCATCCCAGAGTCAATTTCTCGAGTGACGATACTGGAAAAAGTACATGTGCCTGACATCCATCTGGACGTAGGTGAGCCATAACTGACTCGGATACATACCATAGCTCGTAAG